>NC_043702.1:123792849-123826088 GCF_006229205.1 Suricata suricatta | reverse complement strand
GGGTGCTGTGTTTAAGTTTATCTCCTTCAAGTCTCACGACATCCCTGGGACACAGGTTCCCTAGTCACCTCCAATTTGCTGATGGGAAAACAGACAGAGAGCTCTGGTAACTGGCCCAGTGCTGCATGGCTGCCCACCACAGGTGTGCCACCCACACGCACACGGTCTACTGAAGCCCGTGTTCTTACCACAGTACCACACAGCCTGCAGCAGAAAAACATTTGGGAGTTCACATTTTGGGATTAAAAAGTATTATTGAATTCGGTAATAATAAGACAAACAACCCAATAAAAATAAGGGGCAAAGGATTTGAACAGACACTTCACCAGAAAAGGTATATGTGTGGTTAACAAGCACTTTAGGAAATAGGTAAATGCAATTAAAACTACAAAGAGACATGACTACACACGCACAAGGTGGCTCAGATGCACCAAACTGACAAGACCAGATGTCAGTGGGGCTATGTAGAGCAACTGGAATGCTCTTCCCATTGGTGGGAAAGCTACATGGAAACGGAATGCTCTTCCCATTGGTGGGAATGCTAAATGGATAGCCACTTAGAAAAATATTTTAGCAGCTTCCCATTAAGTTAAACACACACTAACTTAAGAGCAATGAAAGCATAACTCCACATAAACACTCGTATGTAAATATTTAGAGCAGTTTTATTATTAATAGCCCAGATCTAGAAACAACCCAAATGTCCGTCAACTGGTGAGGGGTAAACAAAAATACTGTGCTACACTCGTATTATAGACTACTACTTAGCAAAAAATGAATGAACCAGTGCTACGCACAACATGGGTGAATCCTAAAAGCATTATGCCAAATGAAAGAAGTCAGACACAAAACACTACCAGTATGATTCCACTTACATTATATTTTTAAAGGCAAACACTATGACAGCAGATCACTGACTGCCCAGGACTGGGGGTAGGGAGGGAGGATCGACTGCAAAGGTACAAGGGAACTTCTGAAGTGATGGAAATGTTCTATCCCTCAATTGTGATTTACACCTTATGGTGGGGAGTACATGACTATACACAGTTGTCAACATTCATCAATTTGTACATTTAAAATAGGTGGATTTTATTGTGTATAGATTTTACCTTATGAATGTAATAAACATTTAAAACATTAAAAAAAGGGCTCATCAAATTAAAAAATTTTTTAATTTTACCTTCATGATGTGTCCTTTCATTTGCTCCGGGGCTAGGGGCCCCAGCCTAGTCCCGGAATGCCACCCCCATGGGCCCAATGGGGTTGGCAAGATGGGCCCAATGGGGTTGGCATGGCTGCAGGAGGTTGGCCGCCCCTGGGGGCCTCTAGGAGCCGGCCACATCCAGCCATTCCTGTCCAACCCAGGGCAGCTGCCAGCACTCATGAAGCAAGAATGGTGATGAAAGCACAGAATTTGAAGCATGAAAAGCCCAGGTTTTTTACCATTCATGGGTGGTAGAATCTTGGGCAATTGACGTATTTGCTCAGAGTCTTATCAGTAAAATGTAGATAATAACAGCCCTTATGGGGTCATGGGGGTGCTAAGAGTTAGTGTTTGATTAGTTTGGGTTCAAGGCAAGACTCTTAACATTGCTGAGCCTCAGTTTCCCCACTTGTAAAACAAGACTTTTACCAACACTTGTCTCATCTGATTCTATTATTTGGGCTATGAAGCCCAAATGAGATAATGCACATAATGCCTGGCCCATAACAAGGTTTCCCTCACATGTGAGCCTCTGTCGTTGCTGCTTAAGAGACTGATGGCCACACAGTAGGTGTTAGTTTGGACATGGGCTCCCTTGTGCTCCTTGCAGGGATGCTGGGCTGCCGCCAGCTGGTCTTGAAGAACCACTGCAAGGGTTGGGCAGCCATCTGCCAAGTCCTTTTCATTCTCATCCGGCAGACCAAGTTGGCAGACCAGGTGGGTTGGCACTGCATCTTAGTGTCAGAGGACTTTATAAACGGGAGTCTTCTGAATCACACCAAAGAGTGGCCTGGCCACCTGCGGTTCAATTCTGGACTCCAACCGCGCAAGCAGCCTCGCTCACGGCAGGGTTGTCTGTGTGCTGGGTCATGTGGCTGTCTCGGGGATGTGGAGTGGGGCAATGGGGGAAGCACCAGCCACCAGAGGGAGGCCTGCCTCAGGCTTCTGTAGGCGGGGAAAAGTTTTGCCTTTCACCCAGACCCCTGCACCATGAAGGGGCCCTAAAAGGAGAAAGCCGCATGGCCAGAGTGTGAGGGCCGTGCCTGCCCCTGCGGGTGCAAGTCTGACCAGGAGTTTCTCAAGTGGGAGCAAAGGCCCTCGGGGCCTATTGTGGGCAAATGGCTTTCCCCAGGGAACGTGCTTGGGTCCACATGGAGCAGGAGTGGGAATAAGGGGTTAAATTCCCGGGCAGACATGCTCTGTCCTGCAGAAGGGAAGATCCATGTGAGTTATTTCAAGAGCTGAGCAGCCTGGGGGCGGGGAGGCCACTGACCCAGCAGTCAGGGGAGCTGTGTGAACTCTCCGCCCTTCCGTTTCCTCATCTGTGAAATGAGGGGCTCACTAAGGCCCCTAGAGCTAGCTCACTCTTTATTTTATCACACTAACATCACTCCAAAGAAAACCGGAACCTGTAGGTTATCTTCTGGTGGAGATGGAAAAGGAGGTAGGTCACCTGACCAAGTTCATGCCGAATTGGAGCAAGCTTTGCCGGGAATCTCAGGAACCCAAGGAAAGGCAGTGGTTCAGCCCAAACTCCTTTACACACAGCTCTTCTCCTCCGCCTTCCAAAGAAGAGTCTAAGAATGGAGCCTTCTCCCATTCTCACATCGGAAATCAAATGGGTAATGTGACGTAATCCCTTCATTCCAAATTTAGCTAAGTAGGCCCAGTCATTCTTTCAGGAAGAAGAGTTTTAGAACAGCAAGAGAGCATGGCTCAAAAGGCTCGGAAGCACTTAGCACTTAAAGAGAAAGTGGATGAAAGAAAACCCAGCAACAAAGAACGACCAAACTGGATTCAGGGGGAGGAGGTCCAGAGACGCGCCCAGGTAAAGGGGAAAAGTAAATGAGAGCCCGGGTTCTCTCCTGGGCACTGCCCCAGGTGAGGAAAAACTACCCCTCACTCTGGTTTTCTTTTAAAGTTTATTCACTGGGGAAGCCTTACCAAAAAAATGACCACAAGTTTGGGTTTCTTTCATTCACACCCTCGGCATGTTCGCTATCTGCGCACCCAGGGGCAGGCGTAGCCTTGTGGTTCTGAGGCGGGAAAGGTTGAGGCAGGAACCAGGGCTCTAAGAATTAATGGGCCTGCAGGGAAGTCCTGGGGATGCACCCGAGGGGTGGGTGACTCTCAGGGGCCCTGTGAGGAGGAGGAGGGGTCCTTTCCACAGGCGGACTCCTAGGTTCTGGGCAGGAGTTCATCACAAAGGACCCAGAAGGGTCCTTCCAAGCTTGAGCAAATACACTGATCGCAGCCCAGGAAGCAATAAGAACAGGGCCGTTGGCACAAATAAACCAATCTCCTCCTGCTACCCTCTCCTCCGCATCCGGTCCGCCGTCCACCGCCTGCACACACCGAGTCTCTCTAGACACCAGCCAATCTGTTCTTCAACTATTGGGCAGATGACTCACAGATGATTTGGTTTTTCTTAATGTTTATTTATTTTTGAGAGAGAGAGAAGAGCAAGCACAAGTGAAAGAGGGACAGAGAGAGAGGGAGACACAGAATTAGAGGCAGGCTCCAGGCTCTGACCTGTCAGCACAGAGCCAGACGCGGAGTTTGAACTCATGAATTGTGAGATCATGACCTGAGCCAAAGTCGGACACTTAACCGCCAGAGCCACCCAGGAGTCCCTGATTTGGTTTTTCTTGTCAACAATGGAGCTGTGGACATCCCAGGCAATACTTAATCACATGACACCCCTCCCCACCCCACCCCTGCTAACTGCCTCCAGGAAGCCTGGGATGACCTTTTGCTATGGCTTTTCCGGGAGAGAAGGCTCCACTCTCAGTGGCTTCCAGGCCCCTTCACACAGAGGATTTGGGAGTGCAAAAGGACCTCCCTAACACCCACAGAAAGCAAGGAGGGAGCGGTGCTTATGTCCACCTCAGTGTCAGCATGGTTCTGGAAATGAGGTCAGATGGGCCCAGCCAGCCTGCTGTCCAAGCTCAGGCTGGTGAGAAGCAGTGTGAGATTCGGAGTCTAGTCCCAAAAGAGAGTCTAGTCCCAGATCTGCCCCTCTCAGTGGGGACCCGTCTCCTCCAAAAATCATTCCCTCCTCATCAGGTAAGATGGATGATACCTGCTACATTGAGTCATTATGAAGATTAAATAAAATGTGTGTGGAAGTGTCTTATAAACCAAAAGTTATTGTTTCTACTTTCCACCAATTTTACTTAATATCGTCAAGAACTGGTCCTTGGGCTCGAATCTGCTTGGTCGTTGAGACATTTACAGTAATCAGGGACTTGTCCATAGGTTCATCACTGCAGGCATTTTAAAGTCAAGCAAGATTTAAAAAGATTCACTATTTCCACAAAAGTCATGGCTAAACCTTATTTTAGTGAAGGCTAGAGAAGTTTCCTGAAAAATCAAAGCAATTAGATGGTCAACAGACACATGAAAAGATGCTAAAAAAAAAAAAAAAAGAAAAAGAAAAGAAAAGATGCTCAACATCACTCAACAAGAGGGAAATACAGATCAAACCTGCAATGAGATATCACCTCATACTTGTCAGAATGGCTAAGAGAAAAAACACAAGAAACAAAAAGTGTTGGCGAGGAGGTGGAGAAAAAGGAACCCTCTCACACTGTTGGTGGGAATGCAAACTGGCACAGCCTCTGTGGAAAACACTATGGGCGCCCCTTAAATAATTAAAAATGGAATTACCATATGATCCAGAAATTTCGCTAAAATTTCACTAAAGAAGATGTGGTGTATATATATATATATATATAATGGAATATTATTTCTTTACTCAACCATAAGAAAAGAACGAGGTCTTGCCGTTTGCAACAACATGGATGGATCTAGAGAGTATACGCTAAGTGAAATAAATCTGAGAAAGACAAATACCATATGATTTCCCTCATATGTGGAATAAGAAACAAAACACACGAACAAAAAGCGAGATGAACAAAAAACCAGACTCAACTACAGAGAACGAATTGGTGGTTATGAGGGGTGGGAGGTGGGGGGTGGGTGAAATAGGGGATGGGGATTAAGAAGTGCACTTGTCATGATGAGCACTGAATGATGCACAGAATTGTTCAATCCCCACACTGTACACCTGAAACTAATATAACACTGTATATTAACTACATTGGAATTAAAATAAAAAAAATAAAAAGAAAGCAATCAACAAATTGATTTGTTGAGAGAAATTCAGTCGTGGTCCCCGCCCTGTTGAGTCCAGCTGGGGGAAAGGTAAAATGAAAGTAAATAAGGAGCGGGTTATGAAGATGATAGCACAGAAGTTGCATCCACGGGGCATGACTACTGGCCCCAAGGAACAGCACAGGCTGTAAGTGCTGCTGCGTCTGAGTCCAGGAAGGAGAAGCCACGGGGTAAGGACGGGGGTAAGACTGTGGTTACAGACAGCGCTCTGGAGATGGCATGTTTGACTCGTAGCCCCACTCTGCTCCTTATGTGACTGTGGACAGGGAACTTCGCCTCCTTCAGACCCAGGGGCCTCATCGAAGTGAGGAAACTATTTACACCATAGTTTCGTCTAAGATACAAAGGAGAGCATGTGTACAGTGCTTAGCACTGAGTTTGGCACATAATAAATGCTCAGTAAGTGGAGGCTATTATTAAACTGGAAGCCAAAGTACTGAGAATTTATCCTGAATCCATCAGGATTCCATCAGGGAGTTTAAAGAAAAAAAACATTTGTCCTGAATTCTTGCAATTCAAACCACACTGCAAAGGGGCACTCGAGCAGCCCGCAGTGATGCAGACAGCCTTTTGGAGAAAAGGCTGGGTGTCCAGCGAAGGGTGGGCGACCCGGCTCAGGCAGCAGGAAGGGACTCTGTGACCTCAGAGACCCTGGAGCAAAGGCATGGAGAGTTCAGTGACCTTCTACATTTATCCTGCCATAAAGATGGACAAAATATAGAAGAGAGCTGGGAAAATGGAAGGGAAAAATCCCACTTAAGGAGCAAAGAGAGGAGGAGGCCGTCAGGGGCGGAAAGAAAAGACAGAGGCTAAGAGCTGGAGATAGAAAAACTCCAGACTAGTATCAGCTATAGGATCTGGCTAGAGAATAGACACAGGGTCTGAGGGGAGCCTGGAATAACAGTTCCCAGCATGCTTTGCTAGATTCCCACGCCTGGCTCTGGGGTTCATGACATGTTTTTTAACTGATAGTCTTTAAAAAAAATTTTTTTTTAATATTTAGATAGAGAGAGAGCACAAGCAAAGGAGAGGTGGAGAGAGAGGGAGACACAGAATCCAAAGCAGTCTCTACACTCTTAGCTGTCAGCACAGAGCCTGACCGGGGCTCGAACCCATAAGCCGCAAGATCATGACCTGAGCTGAAGACAAATGCTTAACCGACTAAGCCACCCAGGCGCCCTGGGGTTCATGACATTTTGAAGGCCCTGAGATTAGTTAGCTGAAGCAGAGGACCCAACAGCAGAGTACAGGATTAAAGAGTGTTAAAATGAAGTAGTTCTCTTTTTTTTTTTTTTTACTGAGAGAAATCCTAGAAGCTATTAAAAAGAAGCTCCTCTAGCTATGAAAACAAACAAAAAAAAAGCAAACCAGTTTTTAGGGAAAAAATGCTGTAAATGAAGTAAAGAGAAAACAATAGATCTGAAAAAGTGTCTGTAACCCATCAAAAGGAGGTGGCGTCTGTTATGTCAAGTGCTCTTAACAAAATGACAAGAACAATGTGTCACAAAGGATATAAACAAGCAATTCACAGACAAAGCAAACCCCAAAAGTCCAAGAAACATAAAAGATGCTCAAACTTATGAGTAGCCAGAGAAACAGAAGTTGAATTAACCAATAGACTTGTCTTCATGTTTATCAGACAGGTCACGGTGGGGGTGGGGGTGGGCAGGAGGGGAGAGAAATAGTTACTGCTGTTTGGGAAATGGGAACAAGGAGCCATCATACGTTGCTGGAGGAAATGTGAGTTCTTAAGCCTTTGGGGAAAGTTATCTGTCAATACTTATTAAATTAGATCATACAAACCTTGCAACTCAGCCCGTGCTCCTGAGAGCAGCAGGGAGAACCCGGAGGCTGAACGCGGCGGCAAAATGCTGGGGACAGAGCAAATACCCATAAAGAGGGAAATGGTGTATGGTCCATCCACATAATGGGTTATTATAAAACCATTAAAGAGAATGAATTAGAGCATTCTGAACTTCCACGAAAAATTGTGAAGTGAGAACAGTCAGGTGCCCAGAAGTCTGTACAATATGGCTCCAGTTTTATAAAGCAACGACTGAGCGACCCATCTCCCTACGTGCGTGTGTATCTACATGAGGGTGTTTGTATAACTATATGCAATGATCTGCATAGAACAGATACTTTTATCCTACAGAGAGGGTTGTGTGAGATTTCTGGAGGCTGAGGTGGGGAGGAGGGAAGCCGATTTAGAGGAGGTAAATCAAAAGGAAAACACTGCCTGTAAAAACCTAGTATGCTTGCTATCATTTCCGTTACATCAAATTGTGTATATGCATTTGAATGAGTAAGTTAGAACTGATTTCTAGGGTTGCCCAGGGTTGTTTTCAAAGGAAAGAAAGCAAGTTGCCAAGACATATAATAAGATAAACATAATGAAGAAATGTTTACACACCGAAATGAGACTTTTAAGCTCTACCCCCCAAATCTTTCTGGAAGGTAAAGTATGGTTGGGACAGGAGAACAAATACCTGAAAACAACTCTGGAGTGAGTCATCAGTTCTCTGAAAATATCAAAACCAGGGCCTGAGTGTCAGGGGACAGGACACAAATACCCAGAGGGGAGGAGAAGGAGGAGGTGAAGTTAATAATTCCAGAAAGATACTGTTTTGGTATCAAATATGACTCGGTGATCAAAGAGAATGTAATCTTGTCATTTGCAACAACATGGAAGGAACTGAATGTATTATGCTAAGTGAAAATAAGTCAGAGAAAGACAATAACGATTTCACTCATATGTGGAATTTAAGAAACAAAGCAGATGAACGTAGGGAAGGGAAGGAAAAGTAAGATAAAAAGAGAGACAGAGACAAACCATAAGATTCTTTGATACAGAGAACAAACTGAGGGTCGCTGAGGGGAGGTGGTGGGGGATGGGCTAAATGGGATGATGGGCATTAAGGAGGGCACTTGTTGGGATGAGCACTGGGTGTTATATGGAAGTGATGAATCACTGGGTTCTATTTCTGAAACCAATACTACACTGTCTGGTACTAACTTGGATTTAAAGAAATGAATTTATAAAAAACATACTGTGTCGGTATCACAATTTTGGACTTCAAGTTGTATTACAAAGCTGTAGTAATCAACACAATGTGGTATTGGCACAAAAACAGACACACAGATCAGTGGAACAGAACATAAAAGCTAGAAATAAACCCACAGCTATATGATCAATTAGTGTTAGACAAAGCAGGAAAGGCTATGCATGGGAAAAGGACAGCCTCTTCAACAAATGGAGTTGGGAAAGCTGGTTAGCTACATGCAAAAGAAAGAAACTGGACCCTTTATCACACCACACACAAAAATAAATTCAAAATGGATTAAAGACCTAAATATGAGACCTGAAACCATAAAAATTTCAAAAGAGATCCCAGGCAATAAGGTCTCTGACACTGACCAAAGCAACATTATTCTAGATATGTCATCAAAACAAAAAGCTTCTGCACAGTGAAGGAAACAATCAACAAAGCTAAAAGGAAATCTACAGAATGGAAGAACATATTTGCAAACGACATGTCCAATAATGGGTCAGTATCCAAAATATATAAAAAACTGATGCAACTCAACAATCAAACACAAACAATCCAATTAAAAATGGGCGGAAGACATGAACAGACATTTGTCCAAAGAAGACATATAGATGGCTAATGGACACATGACAAGAGGTTCAACATCACTGATCATCAGGGAAACGCAACTCAAACCACAATGAGCTATCACTTCACACCTGTCAGAATGGCTAAAATCAACAGTAAAAACAACAGATGTTATTGAGGATGTGGAGAAAAAAGGAATCTTATCGTACTGTTAGTAGAAATACAAACTGGTGTGGCCACTGTGGAAAACAATATGGAGGTTCCTCAAAAAGTTAAAAATACAACTACGCTATGATCCAGCAATCACACTACTAGGTATTTACCCAAAGAATACAAAAACACGAATTCGGAGAGATACATATACCCCAATGTTTGTACCAGCATTATTTACCATAGGAAAATTACGGCAGCAGCCCAAGTGTTCATCGATAGACAAATGGATAAAGAACATGTGGAACATATACACAATGGAATATTATTCAGCTATAAAAAGAATCAAATCTTGCCATTTGCAACAACATGGATGGAGCTACGAGTATAACGCTAAGTGAAGTAAGTCAGTCAGAGAAAGACAAATACAATATGATTTCATTCACACATGGAATTTAAGAAACAAAACAAAGTAGCAAAGGGGAGAAAAAGAGAAAGAGACAAACCAAGAAACAGTCTACAGGGAACAAACTCATGGTTACTAGTGGGGAGGTGGTAGGGGATGGGTGAAATAGGTGGTGGGGATTAAGGACTCGGCTTGTTATGATGAACACCAGGTGATGCACAGAACTGCTGAATCACTATATTGTACACCCGAAACTAATATAACACTGTATGTATACTGGAAATAAAATGAAAAAAAAAAGATACTGTGTCACTAAGTTTAAATATATTCACCTTGATGCTGTTTTTAGGCTTCGTAAAATCTAGGCGAATTTATCCCCATATTCAGGAGCCCCAAACACATTTTTAAAAAATGTTTCAGGCAACATTTGAATCCAAACACATTTTTAAATGCTGTCCCTTTGCTATTACATACTGCTCTCTGCTCAAGGAAATGATCGATCCGAAGCCAAAATGTCCCCTTCCATGTCAGCATATTCTCAGAAAAAAACCAAATTGCAAGACAAGAGAAAGGAGAAACAGGTGATTTCCATGAGGCCCCACTCCCTGATTTTCCACAGATCTTACACGGCTCGACGTAGGTACATTTCTATCCTTGATGATAAATAGACTATGTCCCCGGCAGAGTCACATAGTCATCAGTTTGGGAAAGGAAGACAAGGACAGGAATCAACACAGATTGTGTGTGTGCTCTGTGTAAGGTGTCGTGGACGTGGTGTTTAATCCCTTCAACGGCCACATGAGGTAGATATTACTTCGCTATCAGTCCTGTTTGTCAAGGAAGCAAGGAGATAAAGAGGCTTCCCAGAGTCACATGCTGGTCCAGTGGAGTTGGGTGTAAAACTTGGTCAGACCGACTCTTACCACGACACAGCCATCCTCCCTTCTGTGACACAGGCTTGTACTCTAGATGTCAGTGGTGTGGATTCTGAACAGGGGCTGCCATTCTGAGCATGGAGCGTGACACCCAGGAGCCATGACCTCCTTCTGGGTCAGTGGGACACTTTCCGAGGGTGCCAGGCCTGTTCTGATCCCGAGTGTACCTCTGAAGCCTGGTTTCATGGCCTCTTCGCTTTCACTGAGAGTGGGCACTACAAACCCCAATGCCCTCAGAGGCCAGGCGGGTGAGGGACAGGATTGGGTAGGGGAGACCCCTGCCATCCGGGGGAAAGGGGCCACTGTTACTCCGCTCTGGCCCACGGCCTGCATGGCTCACACGGAGTCGTTTTTCAGATCATTCAAATGATTTGGTTTTTCAAGAAAAGATTAAAATCCTGACTTGTAAGTGTAATCTATTGATTTCAGGTTTTCCTTAATGTTTATTTTTGAGAGAGAAAGAGAGATAGGCAGACAGAACGCAAGCGGGGGAGGGGCAGAGAGAGAGGGAGACACAGAATCCGAAGCAGGCCCCAGGCTCTAAGATGCCAGCACAGAGCCTGACTCAGGGCTCGAACTTGTGAACCACAAGATCATGACCTGAGCCAAAGTTGAGTGCTTAACTGACTGAGCTACCCAGGTGCTCCTTGATTTCATTTTTAATAAAAAACAAAAACACAAAGCAAAACAAGGAAAACTTCACTGGGGAGAAAATGTCTGCCTGTGGCGTGGGGTCCGGAAGTTTGCTACTTCTGATTTATGGAAAGAATGTTTATCCTATTTGGCCTGTTTTCCTAGAAAATCCCAGGAGCTATCTTTTGGTTTAATAGGTGAATTTGTTTTTAATTATTAAGTGTACATCACTGATTCGTTGCTCTTAATATTAAATAACATAACAGACATTATTACTTCCTCATCGGATTCCAAGGGGGATCGAGGTGAATTCCAGACAGGATGAGGGAGGGACCTGGGCCTGAGTTCTGCTCCTGCCCTTCAGCCGCTACGAGACCCTTTAACGAATCTGAGTGTCAGTCTCCTAATCAGTAAAATGGACCAGAAACACGCAACTCACAGACTGGCTGTGAAGACTTTAAATGATCAGCTGTGTAATAAAAGTACTCCCTAAATATTTGCCCCGCTCCTTGTAAGAGACAGACAGGAGGTTCCATAAGTTCATGTACATTGTGAAATAGATGAATTGAGAGAGCTCGTGTTGGCTTTACTGAGGGTTTCTTCGCTTTATAAGAGGGCTTCCCATCACCAAAAGGCTTCTGTGGTGTTTTCCCACAATATTTACTTTATGCGTAACTTTCTAGGGCAAAAATAAACAAATATTCTGCCTTTTCAGTCACTGTTCTCCAGGGCTATCATAATTGCTGGGAGGTTGGAGATGGTCCCCCAAAGAAGAAATAAAGAGAATGATTCTCCTGGAGCTGCGCTGCCACCCTGTCAGCAGTGCCATAACAGCTAGGGACTCAACAGCCAGAGGTCTGTGGGGACCAGAGACTTCCGGCTCTCCAATCCCACTGCCCCACCCCGTTGGCACCTCTCACCAGGTGCCGAATGGTGGACAGCACAAAGTGGGGTGTGGAGGGGCCGTGGGTGCACCTCACTTTGCCCAGAGGGGATCTGAGGTGGCGCACGCGGGGCCCAAAGCAGGGAGATTTTTGGAAATCTCAGGAACAAAGCCGACTATCATGGGTTCTGTTCTTTCTGACAGCACTGCCATAGGAAACACCCGTGGACAGCAGGAAACTGGAGGAATTAAAAATATCTGCCCGAGCCCTAAAAAATAAATAGGAGCGTCAAATGGTCTCTTTTCTTCCAGGGAAAACAAACAAGGCAATATCTGGCTTGAGCCATTTCCTCTCTGCAAAGCACATCCCTCCTGTGGGTCACCCTCCCCAGGCAGAGACGGGCCGGGGCCACATGCTCCAACAGCCCAAGACGTCCGGATGCCTGGGATGGCTGTTGGGAAAGGTGCCTGAGCAGGTTCCAAGTCACCACGCCTGAGATTTCTTTTGCAGGAGCGGGGGACCGAGGAAGCTGAGTTCATTTCCTTGGGGAGAGGTGCAGCCACCCTCTAGCTTTGGAAACAAAACTGCTCCTTTGCCCCAGTTTTCCCACCCCTTGGGAGTCGGTCTCTGGGAACCATGAAGATCAGCAACAGTTGCTGGGTCCCTGGATCAGGTTGAGTACAGGAGCAGATTTGCAGGTGGTGGAATTAGGAAATATCCGCTTTTGCACTCTGTCTCCTGCCTTTCCACATTCGATAGGTCACCAAGCCTAGTTACTGTCTTCTATTCATACTGTATTTCCGGTCTGGCCCCTCCATCCTCACAGTGATCGCTATGCCTAAAGGCCCCCATCACCTCTCCTTTGATTGTGGAGACAGACATGGTCACCTGATTTATTTGCCTCTGCTCTTCTCCCTCCTGTCCACTCTCCCCTCTGTTCCTGAAACAATCTGTCTAAAGTCTGTCTGATGACATCTTTGCTTGGCTTACCTACAATATCGTCCCTACTATACAATCAAATCATCTCAGTAGAGATGGTGACACTTTCTCAGTGATAACGGCCAATACTTATTTTGCTTTTACCAAGTGCCAAGAATACTCCCTGGTGCTCAACAAAGATGATCTCATTTGGTCAACCACCAGCCAGGCAGCCACACATTATGACCATCATGTTGCTGAGGGCAGAATCAGAGCTCGGAGAGGCCACATGACTTGCTGACAATGACAAGCCCCAGCCCTGGCACCACACTTGGCTCCACACCCGGCTCTTCCCACCATGCACTCCTGCAGCGCCCCAAGCATGCTACGGGTTTTCATGCCTCTGTGTCTTACTCCATGCTGTTCCTCTACCTCAAAAGCCTTCATCTCTATTTCCTCCACCTGGATAGCTCTTCTTCATCCAAGACCCAGCTTCTTGCTTCCTCCAAGAAGCCTTCAAGGATCTCTTCCAGATCACTTTCCTGGCTACAGTGAACTCTGGTCCCGCTCACCGATGTGACTCCCCTTGAAGGCCTGTATCATCGACTTTCCCTGGCTTCCCCCCTTCCTAGCAGAGAGGCCACGTCGTAGTAGGTGTGCAATAAATATGTCCTGGTTTGAAGACATCAGCCACTGGATAAAGACTGAGGCCCTCGTTTCTGGGCCAAGTCGTTGGGCCAAGTCTTTGGGCCTTGGGCTCTCCCTCTGTTAGAAAAAACCCAGCTGTCTACTCAGCTTCTCTCCTGTAGTTCCAATGGGGCCAAGGTTCATATTTCAGAGATTCTCCCATGGGGCTCTAACACGCACCCAGGGCTGAAAACCATTGCTTTGGTCTGAAGAAGACTTAGCAGAGGCAAAGGCTTCCAGGGCAGAAGCCTGCCGAGGGAAATCACATGACATGTTTACACTAAAGCAGGAAAACTTCCAAGACTAAAGGGGAAAATACCCAAAGTTATCATTTGGGAAGACACGGAATGTCGACAGTCAATAAGAAAATGCAAATGAACTTTAAGGCAACATCCCACGACCATTAGATTGGCAAAATGTGTTATAATGATAAAAAGCCAGTGTTGCCAGGATTATAAGGAAATGGTTGGTTTCCTTAAAAATTGCTGTTAGCATTACATATTGATTCATTCTGCCCTGTCTTTTAAATTTTTTTTTGATGTTTTTAATTTATTTTTGAGAGACAGAGGGAGGCAGTGTGAGCAGGGGAGGGTCAGAAAGAGAGGGAGATACAGAATCTGAAGCAGGCTTCAGGCTCTGAGCTAGCTGTCAGCACAGAGCCCGACATGGGGCTCGAACCCATGAACTGTGAGATCATTAACTTGAGCTGAAGCCAGATGCTTAACTGACTGAGCCACCCAGGTGCTCCGTCATTCTGCGCTGTCTTGAAACAATGGTTTGGGACTGTGTAACAGGAGCCTAGAAAGGCTTTGCTCTATTTTTAGAATAGACACTAAGGAAATGAAGAAAAATGCAGTTTATACAAAATTACAGCATTGCTATTCACATAAACGTGAAAAATTAGAAACCGTCTGACTACTAAATTTGAGAGAACAGTTGGAGTAAACCATAGAGCATAAAGGCAATAAAATACTATGCTCCCATTAAAAATGACAACCATTCCACATTCCTAACACGGAGCTGTTTATGGAACAAAAAGAAAACAAGGGCTGAGAAATTCATTGTCTTGTATGTAGTGATGAGACTCACAGAAACACAAATGTAAATGGACAAAGACGAGAAGAGAATTTCGAAGGATGGGCAAAAAAACGTAACGCTCGTGAGCTTTGAGGCTGTTTCACAATTTTCAGCACTGGAAGATGTGCCCCCAGCAGGGGCAGCAGCGTTGGGTCCCCCTGTATGGCGGGCAGGCCTGGTGCCAGTCTGACAGCTGTTTGTGTCCTTACCTAGGCCTCTTGGCTGAAAATACACTCCCATATCTGGCCGTGGTGAGGTTTCAGCTTTAAAGCGGCCCAGTTCCTTTTAAACTCAAATCCGCTCCAGTCCAGATGATAAGAAGGGAATCACTGGAGAGCGAACAGAGATAGGAGCTGGGGGGGGTGGGGGCGGGAAACGGCACTGCCCTCCTGTGGGAAAAGGCACTGCTGTCTGTGTGAGAGGAAACATCTGGGGCCCCCCACCCAGATAGGGGTGGAGGTCGGGGGGGGGGGGCGGGAGAGCAGCCTCTTCAGGAACAACTGGGAGAGAGGCCATCAGGGGCTCTGCCTCCTCCTGTGAGCTCCCCGTGCCCTCTCGACAGAGAACACATAGGCAGTGGCCAACGTCCATGCTGCCGAGCTTCACCCCTCGTCTTGGCCGGGTGGACATGGCCTCCCACATGGAATAGTGACCGGGGAGTAAGAAGCCCATACCAGCAACAAAAACTACCCACAGGGCAATGGGAAGGAGCGGTGAGGTTCCAGACAGAGGGATCAGCACAAGCCAAGGCCTACCAGACAGGAAGCTGTGAGAATTTTCCAGAACTGCTGGAAAGTGCCATGGTCGCAGTCCACAGCACTGCACTCTGTGTTGGCAGGAGAGGTGACCAGATGGAGGCTGGGCCTGGGTGAGGGGAGCATGGGGAGCACGAGAGCCAGGCAAGACCTTCCAGTGCAGGGTTTGGTGTGCCCTGGTGCCCTCTTTCCAAGATATGGCCCAGGGACAGGCATGACAGAAGGAACAGAAGTAGCCAGGCATGGAGTGGAAGGTAGGCGCTGGTGCTCAGAGGCCTTGGAGCTCCTTTCCACCGCATAGCTGTGGTCAGGAGTCCTGACCTCCTCTACAACCTTTCCCTTCTCACCCACGTCTGGAAGTAAGGCTCTGGGTCTGGGGGGTGTTTTTATGGGCTGCATGGTGTCCCACAGACTCATATGTTGATGTCTTAACCTTCAGAACCTCAGAACGAGACCATGGGGAGATAGGTCTTCAAAGAGGAAGTTAAGTTAGAACGAGGTTCTTAGGGTAGGTCCTCATCCAACATGACGGGTGTCCTTCTAAGAAGACGATATTAGGAAACACACTTATGGAGGGGAGGCCCCGGGCATATGCAGGAGAAGATGCCATCCTAAGGCCAAGAGCAGAGGGGGCCCAGAGGAGAATAGCCCTGAGTACATGTGAATCTTGGACCTGGGGCCTCCAGAGCTGTGAGGAAATGCACGTCTGTCGTGTGAGGTCAAGGTCGGTGGTGTGTTGTTACGGCAGCCCCAGACAACAAACACCAGCACTGAACCTGGCCTGCGGAAGCCACCTCTGGGGCTGGGCCCTGAGGTCCCCCTCACGCTGGCCCACTATGCACGCACTTGCTCACAGCATGAGAGGACTGGACTTTGCCCTTAACTGTGGCTAGAAGAGAGCTCCCAGCTCATATGGTCCCTCTGGTATGGACAGCAGGCCTTTCCTGACGACCCGGGGTCTCCAAGGTGGTCTCCAGGGGTATCAGGTCAGAGACATCCACACACTAGAGAGTCTGGTAGTCCTGCCGACCCCCTGCTGGCTTCCTCATTGTGGCTCAAACATGGCTTCTGCCCCTGAGCCCAGTGATCTGGGCTGGGCCCAAACTGCTCTTTCATCTCCAACAGCTGCTCTGAGTTTCAAAGGCAAACCACAACAGGAGGAGGAAGCAGAGACCCAGGCAGAGGTGCACACCCTCTGGCTTCCCCCCACCTCTCCCTCCACCCCCCACCCGCTCAGGCCCCAGAGCGCCTGCCTCTCTTTGAAGGACCAAGTCATTCCCAGATACTTCCGTGTGTTTTCCAAAGCACAGAGGTGACATCACCCTGCCTCTGTGGAGTCTTCCGTAGCTTTTCCAAGTCCTTGCCTCTGCACACATGGTCTCATTTAATCCTTCCAGTGAGCCAGGCAGGGGTGGCGATACACCTGGTGAGCACCCCAAATCTGGTGCCCCTGATCACAGCAATTCAGTGATGGAATTCAGTCCAGAGCCCCAACCTCCTGCACCACTGGGTTCTCCCAGCTGGGCAGTGACACTCACTGGGTTCTCGCTCCCCCGCCCCCCACACACCAACCCACACAGCGCCCTTCACAGGCCCCAGGAGGCACAGGTGACACAGTATGACACTCAAAGCCCAGCCCCAGGTCTGTTCCCTTTTCAACCGCGCTGGCCACACCTGGGCATCCCCATTAGAGCACAGGGCTCTGGAATGATGCTGCCCCTTCCCTTAGTCTTCAGGGAGAAAGTTCGTGGCCCTGAGAGGAAGGGTCCCCTCCTCCTCCCTCTCCCCCCACAGTCCGTTCTGAAGCCCTGCTTGCCTGATCTCTAGTTCAGAGCACTGACCAGCCCCCTACGGGACCCCATGCCACGCTCTCTCTGAGCCACAGCAAACTTTCTGAGATGTAAATCTGGTCACATGACTTCCAGCCCCTCACTGCCCTGAGAATAAAATGAGTGGTGGCACCCAGAAGTGGCTCTGGAGAGCTCCCGCGTTTTCCCCATGAGCTCATCAGCCATGCCAAATAAACACCCAGTTTGCTACTTTAAAAAGAGAGCAGGGGAGAGTGAGGGACATAAATCATGAAAGACTACTGAATACTGAAAATGAACCATGGACTGAAGGGGGAGGGGGAGGGAGGGAAGGGAGTTTTGGTCATGGAGGCGGGGAGAAGCACTGGGTGTTATATGGAAACCAATTTGAAAATAAACTATTAAAAAAAAAAAGTGTGTGCTACGAATGCAGCTTCCAGGCCCCTTGGCTCCCCCTTGCTGGGGACCATGAGCTAACTGCCTCCATGACCGAGCCTGAAAGGGACTCCTGTGGTCTTGCAAATCTGGGATAGAAATCACACATACCCTCCTCTCCTGCGGAGTCCCAGCTAGAACACCCGCCACCCGGAGCCCCATATCACCTCCTCTGGGGAACCTCTCCTGCCTGCAGGTCACACCCAGATCTGGTCCTGGGCACACATCTATTAGAATGGGTGACCACGCTATTGCAGTCACCAGTTATCCTTCGGACTTCCTTACTAGACTGCAAGCCCCTTGAGGGCAGGATGCAAGTTTCATTCCCTTTTGCATCCAGAACTTCCGGCACAGGACCTGACATGGTGGGCACTCGCTGCATATTTGTTCTAAGCAAGCGGATGAATGAGTGTCTCTCCTCCCCAATCCAGACCACTCGCCCATGACCATGAGGGGTGTCCTAGGAGCAAGTCCACTGCTCCCGAGAGGCCATTCCAAACACCAGGGAGTTCTGCCCCTAGCCTCGACTGGGGAGTGAGGCTCTCGGAGTCCAGTGCTCACTCTGCCCCGCCCCCTCTCGCTGCTATGTAATTTCCCCTTGTCCGCAGCTGTTCCAGCAGGAAGCACCAGATTGTTGCTTCATTTCCCACGGTGCCCACAGTCCCTTCCTGCCCTCGCCCCTGCTCCTCCCGGCTGGTGCAGGACCCACGGGAGGACCCGGGAGGACCGGGCTCTGCACCAACCCGGGCGCCACGGGTCAATCTCACCTCACATTCCCTACAATTTGTGCACACCAGGTTCAGTGAGCCTTGAAGAAAGGAAGGAAGATAGAGCCAATTTGGCAACATTCATATTCTTTGACCTAATAATTCCACTCCTGGGAATTGCTTCCAAAGAAATTATTCAAAAGAACAACAAAAAAGATACATGTACTGTGTATAGCTATATTATTTACAATAAGGAGAAAGTGAAAGCAAAATGCCATGTCCCTAAATAGAAAAGAATAATTAAATAAATTATGGTATATTTGTATAACAGAATACCATCCAAATATTTAAAATGAAAATACGACTATGTAGAGCAAGGATACTGCCTTGGAAATAAGATTAAAGGATATAGATTTGCATATACACTGATTACAATTTTGTAACAACTAAGTGTGTGGCTAAAAATAATAAAGACACACAAAATTGGAAGTAGTTATGTTATGTGGAATTGTCTTTTTCTTCCAGTTCTTTTTTTTTTTGAATGATAAAGGAGATTACAATTGAGGATAAGAAAAGAGCAAGAAAAAGAAAAATAGTTGTGTTAGGATGATGAATTTTTATAATTTTACCTTAAAATGTGTAATATTAGTTTAATAATAAAATAACATTTTATTTATTTATATTTAGAGAGAGTGTGTGAGCAGGAGAGGGGGCGGAGAGAGAGAGAGAGAGAAAGAGGATCTTAAGCAGGCTCCACACTTAAACATGGGCTCCATGCGCTGACAGCATGGAGTCTGCTTGGGATTCTCCATCCCTCCTTCTGCCCTTCATCCGCTGCTCGCTCAAGCGCTCTCTCTCTCTTTCGCTCTCAAAATAAATAAACATTAAAAACAAAACAAAACTCCCAACCCTCTGCATGTAAATGAAAGCGCTCCTTCATTGTCCTTATTCGTCTCCCAGTATTGCTCAAACAGGAGAGCTGCCCACGGCCTTGTCCTTGGCCTAACTGTCTCTTGACAGTGGCTTTTACCCCCCTGCTTCAGACGCCCCTTCTGTGCAGGACACCACTGAACCTACGAGTGTCGGGTTCTGAATGTCCTGCCGATGCGTCAGCCAGAACTCAGTCTCTCCTGCCAAACTGGCAACACTCTTCTCACTGCCCCTGGATGCAAAGTGCGGTCACTCTGATCTTTTTCTCTCACCGCTGCCCCTGAGGCCCTTTCAGCTAAGTACCAAATACTGGGGATCCGCCCCTTGACTTATCCTGCAGCTCCTGTGCCTTTCCAATGTCAAAGCCACCTCTCATTGTGCTTTAGCCCCTCAGCTGGTATGTGGCCCTCGAGAGGCTCCCCACCCACCCCCTGCTCCCTGGGACCGGATGAATGGCCCTCAGGTGCCCCTTTGGCCCAGGGAACCCCCCTACCAAGGACCTTCACTTCCCACTGAAGAAATCCCACATCACCAATGTTGTTTTCCTGGTGCACAGTCTCATTTCATCCTAGCTTTCTGCCAGCACCCCCTCTACCTCTGCCCATTCCCGTGGGCACACATGCTCGTACGCATGTGTGCATGCACGCACACTCCCTTAAGAGACCCTCCATGTTGGTCACTTGAGGTACTACTCATGGATGCCCACGTACGTCTCTCAATCCTCCTCCTCCTCACAACACCATTCTCTGAGCAAGTCCCCCCTGACCCTTGGTCTTGTCACTTACATAACACCGTGTGCCCTGTGTTTTTGTGGAGATGCGTCCTGTCACTTCCCACCATCCACACTAGCGCTGCACCTTACTGAGATTCCATCTTTATACGTGACTTCCTCCGGGGATCCAGACAGCACCTACTTACAGTGGGTCCAATAAACACGTGTGCAGTGACCGACCGAGCGGACATGCATTTCTCGGCCAGGCCTCTCCCGGCCGGGTGCACATCTCCCCAAAGCCAAGCAGAGGACTTTACATTCACCCTTATTTAATTTCATTAGGTTGGTTTTGGCCCAGCATCCCATCCTATATAAATCATTTGAACTTGAACCTCATATAACATGTATTAACTATTCTGGCTGGGGATCATCTGGATTCTCTCTTTTATCAGTCACTCACAAAAACGGTTAACAAGCCAGGGCTAAGGACAGAGCCCTGTGGCCCGTCCCTGGAGGCATCCCTCTGGAAAACCCTGAGATGCGAAGTGTAGCCTCACTACACTTTGGGCAAGGGAGCTCATCCTGCTCTGAATTCATTTTGCTGAGAAATCCTTTGTCACACAAGTTATGCAACCATTTGAGATATCGAAATACCCTGGTTGGCGAATGAAAGCACTTGGGTCCTTCAGCCCAGCCCGAAGCGCAGGGCTGAGGTCAGCCGAGAAGGGCTCTGGCTTCCGTGGTTAGCTGCCAGCCATGTCCTACCAGTCTTAGCCGCAGATGCTCCTGTGCAGGTGTGAAGGGTGAGGACAGGCCAGGAGAGACGGAACCCAGGTAAGCAAGGGGGGTGGGGAAACAGCACTTCGGTCGGACTGTCTCCTTCCAGGGTCCTGCTTCATTTCACTGCTCTAATAGGGCGAACCCACCAAGCACACCTGCGGTCTCCTCTCCCCACACCCCTTTCTTTCAAATACAATAATGGAGCCAATGATACTCCCTTCTTCCTGCAGGTCTTGGCTGTCCTGTCCTGTGAGCTTGGAGCTTGGATTTGCTGTTCCAGCAGCCCCCTCAGACTCCCTTCCAAGGACCAGCCTCTTACAGAAGTCCAGGGAGACCCACCAGTGGGGGTCTGCACGCCCTGTGCGCTAACCACTCCTCTACACACACTCTCTCAGGGAGTCCACACTCAGGTTGGAGGAGAACTTCAGATGTTCTTTTGTCCATCCTGGGTCCCAGCCAAAGCCACACCCAAAGAAAGGGAGGCCGTTCTCTCTTAAAAATCTACTTATTCATTTGGCAATCATGTCCAGCCTAATATGTACAGACACTGTTCTAAGCACTTTCCACAAATAGTAACTCATTTAATCCTCTAACAACCCAATCATGCATTTTACAGCTGGGAAAACTGTTTCCATTTTACAGCTGGGAAAACCAAGGCACAGAGAGGTCACAAGCTAGTAACTGGAAAAGTCAGGACTCAAACCCAGCTGTGTGGCTCCTAGCTGTGTGTTCTTAACCCTATGTCACGCTGCTTCTCTGGGAAGTAATGCGAAGCCTGCATTCCGACCTCCTTCAAAAGGGTGTGTCCAATACATACTATGGTGATTGCAGGTTCCTGGCGCCAAGGATGGGGATTTTTAGAGCCTATTGCTTGGTTAAAGAGATATGGGAGCGTGCTTTAAAAAGAAAGCATGATAAAATTGGCATTTTCCTTATTACCACTGCACAGGCCAGGATCTCTTTTAGGCATTTTCTGGTCATCATGGGAAGCCTTAGCTCTGCTCATATTCACCAATGTCACCTTCTTGGCACACCCTCTGCCACCTTCCAATAGGCAAGGAGAATGCCAGAAGTTTCTTACAGAAGACACACTCAGGGATGTTACAATTTTTCACAATATCCACTTCATAAATATCAATAGCCATGCCTCCATGACTTTACATCCATGGGATTTTTAAAAATGTTTATTTATTTTTGAGAGACAGAAAGAGACAGAGTGTGTGCAGGGGAGGGACTGAGAGAGAGGGAGACAAGAATTTGAAGCAGGCTCCAGGCTCTGAGCTGTCAGCACAGAGCCCAGTGCAGGGCTCGAACCCATGGACTGTGAGATCATGACCTGAGCTGAGGTCAGATGGTCAACTGACTGAGCCACTCAGGTGCCCCTAACTTCTTTATTCTTTGAGGAACACTGTAAACAGTTGCACCTAATGGCTCATGTTTTATTTCACTGATACCATTTTCCTACAGAAATGGGGTGTGTATTCACCCCATGACTCTCCCTTCAAACCTACCTGCCCCTCCTAATCATGCTCCAAAACATGAAGAAGAATTGAAAATCACTAAAAACATTCTTTGCGTTTGCGAAGCAGGTTTTGTTTTAATCAGGAAGAATCTCTCCAACCACGAGTTGTGTAAGCCTCCCGTGAATGAGCGTGAGTGGCACAGATACGGTTTCCTCCTCAGCCTTCACACCTTGGTCAGCCTGAAAGACACCACCTTACTTCCAGACCCAGTTTGCGCAGCATCTTGTCTCCTCCGGAAGTCCTGTAAGACTCCGCAGCACCCTGCTGGTGTTCACAAAACACTCCCAGCTCCCCTCATTCAGGGCACATGGGCAGGATCGCTCTTTCTTACTCCTGTGGTTGAGTGTGGCTGTATGGCCAGAGTCATGGCTGGTGCAAGTCCTCCAGAACTTTCCTTCCCTCTGCCATGACAACTGACAATGTTCCATACAGAAGTTGCTCTGCCAGCCGAGGTCCCAGAGGGAGGATGATGACACAGAACCGAGCCCCCAGCCCAACTCTTAACAGACAATGTAGCATGAGAGGAAGAAACCTTTGTTGATTTCGGTCAATAAGACTGTGGAATTGCACTTCACAGCCACACACTAGCCTGTCCTGACCATTACCTGTTGCCACATGTGCCACCAAAGTGCTTACTCACTGCGCTTACAGAGCCAATCAAATTGTTTTGTATCATTTCTTCCATCTCTGCCCCCTCTCCACTTCCAACTGTGTAGATCTTGAAAGCAGGTATTGTGTTTTATTAATTTCTATCAGGTAGCTACTCAAAACACGTCCTCAAATCAATGAATAAAGGGATAAATCATGAACAAGGTATTTGATAACGGAATATCAAATGACATCAGATAAAATGCAATATTATAATCTTGCTAGGCACAATCCTTTCCGAAAGTGGAGTAGATCCTGGATAATCTTAAGTGACTCTTCCCAGCCGACTCACACCATACTTATCACATCCGAAAGAGACCAGACCAGAGGAAGGTAATCCTTATAGCTCCACAGCACCCTGCGGACCTCCTCTCCCAACCGTGGCTCTGACCAGAAAGAAGTGTGGCTGGGACCCATCTCAGTATGGGTCTTGCTACCCAAGAGTCA
Source organism: Suricata suricatta (assembly GCF_006229205.1). Taxonomy (NCBI): domain Eukaryota; kingdom Metazoa; phylum Chordata; class Mammalia; order Carnivora; family Herpestidae; genus Suricata; species Suricata suricatta. The sequence goes on along the minus strand of NC_043702.1, from coordinate 123,802,656 downwards.
GGAAAATGGTCACACAATAGATATCAACGAATATTCATTGGTAATTCACTCGAGGGCAGCGACAGAGGTGGTGGTGTCCCAATATGGCTTGCAATAACCACGAGTCACCCTGCCAATCCCCAAGTCCCCGGCCCTGATAATGGATGGCAAGTTGCCTGCCAGACTGAGCTACACGGTAGCCCTGCAAGAAGATATGGTCACTTCCTAGTCTCCCGAACCTGTGACTGTTACCTTATTTAGTAAAACGGCATTGATGCTGAGATGTGGAAATTACCCTGGATTATCAGTGTGGGTCCTAAATCCAATGACACATGCCCTCACAAGAGACACACAGAGGAGAAAGTAAAGTGAACATGAGGCAAAGCTGGCAGGGGCCACAAGCCACAGGGAGCTGGAAGAGGCTGGGAACAGACTCCTCTCGATCCTCCTTAGGGAATGGGATCCTGATTGCAATTATCCGGCCTCTAGAACCCAGAGGATACATTTCTGATGTTTTAAGCCACCTCATTTGCAGCCCTGTTGTGGCAGTCCCAGTGGACTCTTTTATCCCCTTCTCCACGGGCTCTAGACCCTCGATGTGGGCAGAACTTTGCTGGAACCTGGGCATCGGCAACTCTCAGAGCCTCCCATATGCTACCCCTGAAAACACAGGGGCTTGGACGCAACCTGGTTCTTCTCCCTCGTACTTCACTTCAGGCCTTTGGGAGGGGGTTCGGGCATGACTGGGAAATAAGGGTCAGGGGCTCTCCCAGAAGACCCCTGGAAGGAGGCTAGAAGAAGGAGGAATAGCACTGCACCTGGGGGGTCAGGCCTCCCAGACCCAGCTCTGGATCTCTGCACTCATGGCTTAGAACAGTGACATTAAAGCTGTTCCTCTCCCTGTTCGTCACTCCCAGAGTTAATGGTGCTGGGTGAGACCTAGGAAACTGAGCACCCATGCTGGTGAACAGACCAGACACAGAAATGGGGAGGCAAGAAAAGAATTATGAGCTGATTTCAACACCCGGATGTGCAGTGCCCTGTACAAGGGAAGTGCCGATGCTGAGCGCCCAGAGTCCTTCAGCGGAGGTCTGACTTTGCCACTAACTGATTTTATGCGTGACCATGGGTCAAGCATTTCTGCTTAGTTTTCTAATCTTTGAAATGAACGAATCAGGGCACCTGGGTGGCTCAGTCGGTTAAGCGTCTGACAAGATCAGGTCATGCTCTCGTGGTTTTGTGGGTTCAAGCCCCGCGCTGGGCTCTGCACTGGCATTGCAAAGCCTGCTTGGGATTCTCTCTCTCCCCGCCTCTATCTGCCCCTCACCCACCTCCACTGTCTCTGTCTCTCTCAAAATAAATAAGTAAACTTAAAAAAAATAATAAAATGAATGAATTGGAGACATTGGTAACAGTCCTTCTTGGGGCGCCTGGGTGGCTCAGTCCGTGAAGCGTCCACCTTTGGCTCAGGTCATGATCTCACAGTCTATGCATTCGAGTCCCGCATCGGGCTCTGTGCTGACAGCTCAGAGCCTGGAGCCTGCTTCAGATTCTTGTCTCCCTCTCTCTCTGCCCCTCCCCTGCTCACGCTCTGTCTCTGTCTCTCAAAATAAAAGACAAAAAAAAATTAATAGTCCTTCTTGTTCTCAAATCTGTAAGCCCTAAAACCGAATTTTTATTTAAACTTCCTTTTATTTGGCCATAGACGTGTACACTAGTTTCGCCCAGAGACACAGCTGGAACCTTTCAGAAATCTTTCCCATATGTAGTGAGGTCTCAGAGCGAATCTCTGCCAGACCTTTAAGGCCCTGTGCCTTGGGCTACCCGGCGCCCACTGTGTGCTGGCCCTGAGCTGGAGGAGGAGTGGCTGGGGGCTCATGACACAGACACTGCGGGGGCAGCCAGAGCCTTTTCCAATGCAGGGGAAAGAACAGGGGCCAAAGGATCCTCCTGATAGGGTGGGTTCCAGTGCTGGCTCTCCTGGTGGTCACCTTCCAGACATAATCACACAGAATCCCCAGCATCCTCAGCTAGAAAACAGACATGATGGGACTTTATGAGAACTAAAAAGAATTCTGCAAAACCACTGACATCAATGTGGCTGCTCAGAAATCATTTCCCAAGATCCATCGAAACGCACCTCAAAAGCAAGATGAGCCAGAGACCCGAAGCCTGGTAATGTTTTGGTGGGGGGATGGTGAGGTGGGAGTGGGTGGCCCCCTCAAGCTGCCAGAGCTGTCCCTTTAGCTCATGTGCCTGGGGAGGCCCCGAGGGTGCCTGAAGCTCTCTGTGGCATATTGTGACACGTAAATTCTTGGTGACCTCTGCTGTGGGTGCTGGGCTTGTGTAACAGCAGCCACAAGCTCAGTTTCCTGTTTCTGTTGTGTTGTGTTGCTGGGCCCAGCCGGGGCTACACACGTGCTTGGCAGTCGCTGCTGGGCCCACCTGGCCTGTCCCTGCACTGCCCTGGGCCAAAGAGAAACACCAGCTTTTCAGAAAATGCACAGGCCGTGCGGCCACAAGAGCCACCGTGGGAAGAATGAGAGGGGTTGCAGGTGGAGGTGTGAATGGACAAAGAGGTTTTTTTTTTTTTTTTTGGTGAGCCTTGGTTATTTCCAGAAGCCTTTCTTTTTCTTCCTTTCTTTCTTTCTCTCTCTCTCTTCCTTCCTTCCTTCCATCCTTCCTTCCTTCCTTCTTTCCTTCCTTCCTACATTTACTTATTTTTGAGAGACAGAGAGACAGAGTGAGCAGCGGAGGGGCAGAGAGAGAGAGAGAGGGAGACACAGAATCCGAAGCAGGCTCTAGGCATGGAGCCCGGAGCAGGGCTCAAACTCACGAACTGTGAGATCATGACCTGAGCAGAAGTCGGATGCTTAACCAACTGAGTCACCCAGGTGGTCCTGTCCCAGAGGCCTCTTTCTGTTGAAGAAGGAAAGTGGGCCGTGGGGGTGGCTTGCGTGAGCTTGACCAAAGGCATTCCCCTGGGGCCCGCAGCCCATTTCCCATGGATTTCCTCAGCTAGAGTGTGCAGGTGCAGGCCTGGGGCAGAGCACGCTATCACTGGATTGAAGTCCCCATGGTGGCGCACCCCCAGGGCCCCAGGAGGCTGCACTTTTGTGGGGGGATCCCCAGCAGAGGAAGTAAGTTTTCTCTGGCTCCCATTAGAGAGGCTGCCTTTGAACTCCTACACACCTGAGACCTTATCAAGATGCTATCTTGTATATTTTTAATGTCATGTCATGTGGGTATACTTTGTTTCCCCAAATAGAAGAAAGCTCCTTTAAGGCGGGAACTGTAACTTACATTTCTCTATAAGCTCATCCTGTCCCCCAACTGCAAATACCTTTATCTCGCTTTATCCTCCAGGAATGAGCAGCAGGTAGTTCCCCGGGCACACCATGCTGTTTCGAGCACCACACACTTTGCTCTTGTCATTTCCTCTCACTGGAACACTTGTCCCCATTTTCTGCACCAAAACTCCTACTCAGTCTCAAGACTCAACTTAGAAACTGTCTGTCACAGGAAGTCCCCCTGAATGCCTCTCCTCGGTGCTTGTGAGCTCAAACCTCCCCCAGACCAGAGTTCTGCAAGGCTGGCCAGGGTGGGGTCTTCATCTTTGTGCACCCAGCGCCTGGCCTCAGTGCACATCTGTCGGGCCTAATTAAAGAGCTGTGGTGTGGTGTCCTGTGAATCGTTAGTGATCGATTATAGAAGATCCAGTCTGGGAGAGAGCTGTGATCGCTCCCCTGAGGCCAGGAGGGGGGCCCTGATATGGCACCAGCAGTTTCCAGACAAACAACTGGGGACACCTGATGATGCAGACGCTTAGTTTCTTGGCTGGAGAGAATGTCGGGCTCCAGCGTTTGGAATTATTCAGTCCTTCCAGCCTGAGAGGCCCAGCCCCATTAAGGATGGGCTCAGACGGCATCTCAGAAAAGTTCCCTACGTGTCCTGCATGTCCATGTCACCTTCCCAGGGAGCCACTGCAGCTGTGATTGCAGGGTTGGAGCCCCTTCTCTCAGAAAAGGATGTGGCCCATCCAAATGAGCCTTTACGGGGAAGCCTCGTGGGCTCAGCAGTCATTTTCCACAATCCCCAGAAGACAGGTATTCAGGAAGCCTCCAAAAGAAGAAGATGGGGTGCTTACTGCCCAAATGACAAGGTACAAGGGCAGTGTCCTGGCTGGTCTGACTCAGGTCGGCCCATTCAGGAGGTGAGCTCCTGGAGAGCCTTAGAGCAATAGGGTTGATGACCGCCACCAAGCCCTAGCCCTGTGTCCACAGTATCATGAATCCTCTTTTACACACAGAGATAAAACTGTCTCTATAACACCGGAAGGCTGAACATGAGGTGAATATCACTTTTGTGATGAAACTGATGATCATACTTCTTAAGGCTCAGGCTGCACTCCTCCCCAGAGAGGCACACATGCAAGCTGTTGGCTTTCCAAAGGTCCATCAGCAACCTCAGCATCTCGGCTTCCTCCCTTACGATGTGGGGGGGTGGGGGGGGCCGGCGAGAGACGGTTTCATTGCACCCGCAGCCTCGAGATGTTTCAAGTCTAGTGAGTGCAGTAGGGGTGGTCAAGCTGGCTGCAAACCTACAGCTATCACTAGAGGAAGGCAGGGCTGGCTTCAGACTTCTCTGGAACCCAAATGCTTTCCCCTGCGGCCCTGATAAGATTACTGGGCTGCTGAGCCGCCAGCACTCAGATTTCCCACGGAACCCTGCTCTGGCTTGCCTTACGTGAGGAGGCACGCTGTGGATCAGGCTCTGAAACCTGACTCCATCCCAGGAATGCACTCACCCCTCCTGGGATGGGGCCTGGGCCCTTCCCTGTCGGACTGCCCCAAGTTTCCGCAGTCACTGCAGCCCTGTGAATGAAAAGTATCAGCTAAGTGGAAGCCCATGGAACTTTGTGGGTCCTGCAGAGCACCTGGGAGCCAGACAGGAATGTGGGGATACGCGTGGGAGGCATGCCCACGGGTCCTCCGAGCTAACCCCTAGCTTCCAGAGGCGGTGCAATGGCTGATGGGGACCCATGAGTTCTAGCCAGGAGCCAACATATGGCTCAGTCAGAGGGTGGGTCCAAAACCAGCAAAGGCTGTTGGCGAAATTGTGGTAAGGAAAACTTAATGAAATTAAAAAAAAATCAGTGAAAAAGTAGGTTACAAATGGAATACGTTAAATATACAGGCACACACACGTGCACACACACGCTTTGTACCTCCCTCTTTCTCTGTCATCAGCGATATGGATGGTCTTCAGGAATAAAAGATGACAGCCCCATGAGTAACATTTTAAACACAAGCTTCAGGATGGAATAAATGCTCAAAAAATACTGAATAAATGGATGGATAGCAAATACTACCTGGGAAGGACTTGGAATTGCCTCAGAGGAAAGGGCTCATTAACTCTCTCCATCTAAATGAGAAACCCATTGTTTGTTCAGTGGCACTAAAGTTTAATTGTCCCAGACTAAATCCTTCATTTGTCCAATGAAATAGATATATGGTAGTGGGAGATAAGTCTAATTTTCATGTGTCTACTATTAGTTGAACATGTGAAGGATTTAGTCTGTAAATGTTAAAGTTTTTGCAAGCACTCTCAGGCTACTTGGTAGGGCCTACGGTTTATATTTAAACAACCAAGAATATTAATTTAATTTAGAGATCCTAAGTGTTCAGCTCTTTCTTTACTATATACTTCTCTCTTCTGGGCTCCTAGCCACGGTGATGTCACCTATGATCTCTTCTAAAAAAGAATCGTATTTGCATCTCAAGAGGCCTGTATTTCTCACGGAGTGCTGGGCGGCTCAACACCAACATACCTGAACCTTGCTTTCAAAAAAAAATCCAATCTTTCTCCCATCCATCAATCATTTATTTATTTCCTCCTTCAATAAGCACTTATTGTCTGTTGGACCTTCCAGGGAAAGAACCAGGTGGGCAGAGCCAAGCCGCCCTGGGACTCTAATCCAGCTTGAACAAAGTGCTCTGGGAAGCTGAAGGCTCTGGGGGCATCTGGGAAGACTTCCCAAGGTGGAGACAGAGAGGTCAAGGAGTTCCCCGTTTCCGTTCATTCATTTACCAAGGAAACTTTTCTTGAGAAATGAGATGATTATAATTCTAGGCACTGGGGTAATCTCTGGAGACCAAAAGACCAAGTGGAGCCCCTGCTTACAAAAGGCTTATAGGCTCATGAAAGCTGCCTTGATATCTCAGAGAACTCCATTCTCCCGGGTCCGCTGGTGAGCTCACACAAGGATGTCCATTCTGATTTCTCCTTTGACACGCGGTCTTTACTCTTCCATCTCTTCCATCCTTTCTCTGTCTCGAAGTCAGAATATGCGTGGGCACTCAGGGAGGCTTCTCAGCCTAGCTCCCCTGCTTGCTCTCTGAACTGGCATCTCTGCCATTTCATCCCTGTCACCTCCTGGCCGCCATCTTTCCTAAATACTGGGCAGTTTCCTACTGTCCACGGAGCAGAACTCAGGGCCATCCACTCTCTGGCCTTTAAGGGCTGCAGCTGGCCTCTGACTTAGAAAAAGGCACGCCTTTGGGGGCACAGCAAGACAAGGAGACTTTGTATGAAGAAAAAGTAACCCTTTCCCCCAGATGGCTTGGACTCCAACCTCCACTCGCCCACTTGGCCAGCATCCACTATACTTGGAGGCCCTGTGGTTTTTATCTTATTACTTTCATTTTTTTCTTCCCCTCACTGCTTCCCTACCTTCCTCTCCAGCCAACTGGCCTACTTTCCTGAACAAAGCTGGCATGTTCTCCGTGTACCCATTCCTTATGCCTCTCCTCCTCACCACCCACCCTTCTTTCAAGGCTTCTGTCAAGTCTCACCTCGAAATATTGAAATACTGTAGCACTTCTGATCTGCAGGAGTCATTCATTTGGCATTTATACACCTGAAAATTGCATCCACGACAGGCTCTATTAAGTCTCATTTCCCCTATTGGACTGTGAGCTTTTACTTTTTTTATTTTTTTATTTAAGAAAAATTTTTTATGTTTTTTAAAATTTATTCTTGAGAGACAGAGTGAGACAGCATGAGCAGGGGAGGGTCAGAGAGAGAGGGAGACACAGAATCTGAAGCGGGCTCCAGGCTCTGAGCTAGCTGTCAGCACAGAGCCTGATGCGGGGCTGGAACCCATGAACTGTGAGATCATGACGTGAGCCGAAGCTGGATGCTTAACCAACTGAGCCACCCAGGTGCCCCTGTGAGCTTTTAAAAGATATCTTTATCTTATTTATTCCAGAGGGCTTAATGAAGGCTGAATGATGGACATTGTCAATAATGGTAACAGTAACTTAAAAAAGAAAAGATTCGCCGAAGACTTCTAATAGGTAAGTGGGTTCTAGAGAATGAATGTTGAGTAAGCTTTGTTGGTCTGACTTGAACTCCTAATACCGAGAAGTAAAATAACTCAGTTTCTCCCCCCAAGTATAGTGGTGCCTTCACTCTCAAAAGTGGGTCTCCTCTCTCAAAAGAGGGTTTTACTCTGAGATTTGGCAGGAGTTCCTAAACCTCACTCATACATATCATGACCCACCATAAAAAGTTTACTTCCTGGTTCAGAACAATCACTTCCCCAGCCTCTCGGGTTTTCTCTTTACTTCCTTTTCCAGTGCTGGCAGTTCTTTTTTCAGTCGTTTTGACAAAGAAACTTCAAAACCCATCACTGCCAATCAGTAGCAGATTCAGGGCAAACTGACAGACTTCCTGGCTGACTGAGCAATTCCCGCCCACCCCCACCCCCCACCCCCCACCCCCATCTTGATGAGAATCTCCCATCAGTAACTATACATCATCTCTGGAGACCGGAGAGCAGGGGTTGGAGGGGGAAGGCACTCCCCTCCCTCCCCCACCACCCCAAGCCACACAGGAAGTTGCTCAGGTGAGAATTTCAGGGCCTCGACCACACACCATTCCTTCTTCAGCTGAGGGAGAAGAGATTGCCTCTGTGGAGGTAGTTCCTCTCGGTCTTCCTAGAACAAAGCTCACACACGCATTTGGCCCTCAAGAGGCAACATGTTTTTAAGCCTAAAGCGTGCTTTGCTCTTATCCCTGATCCATTTCTGCCAAAGATTAGACAGGTCCTGAATCACACTGAACCTCTAGCCTAGCGCCTTGGCCCCCTGTCCTCTCCCAGAGGAGGGAACCCACTTCTCAGGCAACTTTTTATTATTATGTTTATGTTTATTTATTTTTGAGACAGAAACAGAGCATGAGTGGGGGCGGAGGAGAGAGAGGGAGACACAGAATCTGAAGCAGACACTAGGCTCCAAGCTGTCAGCACAGAACCCAACACAGGGCTCGAACCCATGAACCAGATCATGCCCTGAGCTGAAGTCTGATGCCTGACCAAAGGAGCCACGCAGGCAACCCCTTAAGCAACTTCTTTAGGAGCCTTCATTCATCCTGCTTGACCAGCCGGTGAGCCCCAGGGCCAGTTCCCCTCTCTGCTCTGAGGCTGTATGCCCTGGAGGGAATCCTGATGCCGACTGTGGACACCACCTGCTGAGCTTTGCTGAGTGCTCCCGGCCACCCTTCCCCAGGCCTGATCTGCAGGAGTATCCCGGACTTGCAAATGTTTCCACGGAGGGCCCATCCCACACTCCACAGGTTCCCTGAACACGAAGTATTGATCCCTGTTCCTTTAAGGTCGAGCTGGATGCCTGAATGCAGAGCATGCCTGCTCGGGACAGATCCGGAGCCCTGCTGAGAAGTCGCCCAGGCAGGCCCAGCAGAGAGTCCGGTTTAGGACAGCCTGCCAGGGCTCCTGCGCAGAGCCTGGAGCTGGGAAGAAAGAACTGTCATCACTGACAGCGCCAGGAGGAGCAGTTTTCCTTTTGAATATGGGTGGGAGTGCTCCCTCCCGCAGCACATAAACGAACACTGAACGTGGGTGGGAATCACCTTAGAAGCCACATGCCATTTGCACCTTCTCCTTTCACCTTTTTCAAAAGGCCTGTCCAGTTAAGATCCGCTGAGGGCTAAGGTCAGGTTTCCATTTCAAGCGGGGGAATATATGGAAGCCTCAAAACGTGGAGAAGGGAGGGAGCGGGGGAAGCCAGCGGGCTTTCCTGCCCTGGAGAGCGGCGCCTGGCCCCCGCTGAGGTTGGGGCCGCGCCAGGAAAGACCCACGCTGCCGCCGCGGGCCTCGCCCGGGTGCGCCCCACACGTACGGCCAGCGCACCTCACAGGGCGGGGACGGCCCGGGGACTCTCGAGTCTATCAGAAACGGTGTCATTTCACGGCCCGCGAGGGGAGCTTCTCAGAAAGTTCTGCAAGAAGACGCGACGGACGGAAAGGGGATTGGGAAGCGAGAGGACTCTGTAAAAGGCCAGACTGCAGTGGAAAAGGGAAGCCCACAGCCCGGCACAGCCGTGCCTCTGGTCGCCTGTTCGTTTCTCTTTCAGGACCCACCGTCTCTGCAGATTCGGGGGCTTCTGCGTCCCCGCGGGTTGTCGCCCACGCGCTTGCCCGTTTACGAAGTCGGCCTCGCCTCGCTTTGGAATTCTAAAGCCCGGGGGTCCTTAACCCCACACCCGGAGCCCCCGGAGGGGTCCTCCCGCCGCCCCGGCCCGCCCGGCGGGGTCTCCCGGGGAGTCCGGGGCGCCCCCGGCGCGCGTCCGCCCTGGCCCCGTGCCTCCGTGTCCCCCACGCTCCCGCGCCCCCCGTGCCTCCGCGCCCCCGCGCCGGGGCTTTACCTCCATGACCTCCAGGTGCCGGTCCGCGGCGGCCGCGCTCGCTGTCCGCTCGGCTCCCCGCGCCCGGGCCGGGGCTGCGGCGCGCAGGGCAAGGGGGCGGCGG
>NC_043702.1:123749895-123792749 GCF_006229205.1 Suricata suricatta | reverse complement strand
GCGGCGCGCAGGGCAAGGGGGCGGCGGCGCGCCGGCTGCCTCGCTCGGGACTGCGGGCGGCCGGGCCCTGCGCGAGAGCACGAGGGAGGGGGAGGCCGGGGGAGGGGGAAGGGGTGGGGAGCGGGGGAGGGAAGCCGGCGATCAGGGTTTAAATTTAGACGCAAATCTAAACAGATACTGTCCCCTCCCAGGGCAGGACTCGGGCGAGGGAGCCGCGACTCCATTAATCTGCCCAAACATGGGGATGGGACAGCCGCCTGGCCCCTCTTCCTCGAGAGGTTTCCGCAGGACCCCTTGGTCTTTGCCCCGGTCCTAGTCCTTCTCAACCTCGCCCTCCTTTCATATGCTTGTTTCTGGCCCTGAAAGTTAGGTATTTTACTCCTTTCTTCTCCCCTCTTTTCTGTTTCTTTTACGTGCATCCTTATTGCTTTATTCTTCTCCCCCCCTTAAAAAACTACTGTATTCATGTCATACCTGGGTTTCCTGGCGTTCTTGCGTGGGAACAAGAGGGTTGAAGAGGCGTCTGTGTTCTCTCCTAGCCCCGGACGGAGCTATTCCAACGCTCAGGGTGGAACCGACAGGACTGGCCTTTCCTATTTCCATCTCTTTTCCTTTCCACGTGCACTGTCACTTTTTCAGGAAACCGCTATCAATCTATCCATCTCTCCTCAGTGTATAAAGCGGCTTGGGGGGTGGGGTGGGGAGGAAGGACAAGAAATCCAAGCAAAGAATTTCAGGTTCCCTGTAACAGGAAATCTTTTTCTCTTCCCCTGATTTGACGGATGCTTTGGATTCTGTGGGAATTTCAGCTCCCCCAAGCTGCTTCCTAAAGGGCCTTTTCCATGTTGCTATTAAGAAGAGTAAAGGGCAAGATCCTGAACATCCGGATTCCCAGAAGACCCGGCCTAGCAGCCCTCCCCCAACGCTGTCCCAGCCCTCTGGGCAGGGAAGAGGCTGGAAGAGGAGGCTGCAAGGGAGGGATGTGGGCCCGGAATCTGCAGGAAGTTCTCTCTCTACTACCAGCTTGTATACTGGCCACCAACCCTAGCTAGGTGCCCCTTCTGGATCCCTCCTCCCAGGACAGAGAGAAAAGGGGACACACATGCAAGGATTGTGAGTGGAAGGGTATTGGCTGGCAGGGAGGGATGCCTCCTGTTCTGTGGCATCCGCCTGCCCCGCCCCCATGACCAAGGCCTCACCAGGGGCCCTCCGGACAGGGAAGGCCCTCTTCAGAGGCCCTGTGAAGGGAAATATATGGAGAATCCCATAAAGGAAACAAGGGGAGAGTTTGCTTACACTAGGGAGAGCTGCCTTGATTCTGCTATTCATCCCAACACCATCTCGGGTCTTTCAGGCTGTTTTGATTGCTACTTTGGGTACCAGCCTTAGAAGCATGCCCTTCTTCCTATCATAGAACCTTCTAAAGCCTGACTTTCTAAAAACACTAACAGCCCTAATGCCAATGTATGTTCTAGTTCATCAAACTGAATGGAACGACAGGGGCCCAATGAGAGGGTCTCCTGCCCCCAGGAATTAATGGTGAGTCCCCTCCCCATATCAGCCACACAGCTACAGAGGTGAGGACTCTGGGGCAGGATTGGCAGCAGGAAAGGAAATTTCCTGGTATCTTACAATGCATACTTGTGACTATGATTGTTTTCCTTTCTTCCTTTTAAAGGAGCAGGGCTGAGCTGATGATAGGAACATAGTCTCTTAACATGTCTTCTAACCCTGACTCATGGCACCTTTTTCTCTCCGCCTCCATCTTGTCAGTCCTCCTTTCGACTCAGAAAGGGAGCTGAAGGGACTGCCCCGGCACAGCTTTCTGGCTTCAAAACAGGAGGACGGAAGTGCCTACACAAAGGAAACCGTTAGGCCCAGATAGCATCTCAGCCACCCAAGGTAACTTGCAGCTGCACCCCACGCTCTGCTCGGGCCTTCCCATGCCCAGTGAGAATCCATGCCTCACAGTGCCAACCAGCTGGGCCTCCGCCCCGCTCTGGGGTCTCCAGACCTGCGGAGTGGAAAGCTGCTCCAGCTCTGGGCCCTAGGCAGAGACCTGCCCTGGAGGCAGGGATGGAAAACGGGGAGAGAGGTGAAAAGGGGAAGGATAGCCTGGAAACCAGTGTCAGCAGCCAGAGTAGGTGTGTGGGGTGTGTGTCCCCCTTCTGTTCCCCTCCTGCCCTTCTGGAAGATCCCAGAAGCCTGAGTGCAGATAGCCCAGCTGGTAAACACTCTGCTTTTGCTGGGTCACCTGGGATTGTGACTTGCTGCCCTATGGGCTGGGATGAGGTGACAGCCTAAGGGGAAGGGAAAGTGGCTCTGAGGGAGTGGTTCCCCCCTCTCTCTGGGGGGCTGGCTGTCTCATCAGGACCCACTTCCTTTACTTTCTCCCACGCCCCTTCACACAGCCTTGCAGTCTGAAGCAGCCAAGCAGTAAATAAAGGGCAGTGGAGAATGAAGAACAAAAAACAGTAGAGACACAGCCAGGGCCGGGGATCTGCGTGCAGTGGAGCCCATATCACCTTAGGCAGCCGTATGCACACTGCAGGCCCTCAGGGGATATTTGGTGAATGAGTGGATAAACGAATAAATGAAACAAATTAGTAGAGTCTTTGTCTTGAAAGCAAAGACAAAGCCTTTTCCATAGATAGGTCTCCAAAGGGAGAAAAGATCATTGAAGGCCATGAGAAGTTAGGAGGTAACTTAATTAGTTTTTGAGCAGAATTGTCAAGAGCTCAATCAATCAGCTCTTAGTAAGTGGCCACACTGTGCTGCTGATGGTCCGTTTTTAAAATGAAGAGTGAGAAGGGGCAACCTGGCTGGCTCGGTTGAAAGAGCATGCGACTCTTGATCTCGGGGTCATGAGTTCAAGCCCCACGTTGGGTGTAGAGATTACTTAAATAAATAAACCTTTAAAAAAATTAAGAGCGAGAAACAAAGTAAATATTCTTTCATGACTGCAAATAATTAACTTTCAAAATATATATATACTTTAGCCCTAAATTCAGGGGATGTGGCAAAAACAAAACAACTCATTCTGCTGTAAGTGACAGAGTTGAAAACATTGACATGAAAGCATAAAGACTTAGAGTTTTTATGTGTTTGTGGAGTGGCAATGGAGGGTTTCCCAGAGGAAGGTGGTGGCTGTTTTTCATGTGTGAGTGGTACACTGAGGAAGAAGGCAGCTGGGTAGCAATGGAGCCACAGGGAAGATGTTGAAGTGTGTGGAGAACAGTCAGCCGGGCTGGAAACCCCATGAAGGCTTTTGACTGGCCCTTTGGGGTCAGGAGATTGGCTACACAAGGAAACTGAGCAAATCATTTGATGTATTGAGGCCAGTGGGAGCCAAGTTTCTCAGTGATGGTGAAGGGAAGTACAACTATGCAAGGGGTCAGGTGGGGGGGACTAGAATGAACTAGAACGGACTAGAATGAACTCTGGTGCTGGATTGGAATGGCAGGTATTGGTGTGAAGTCATGGTTTTCAGTCTGTAGATAGCAATATGTATACACACATGCGTAGATTTCTTAGTTTGAGTCACTGAGAGCACCTAGGAGCAGTGACACCCCAGTAGCAATCAGTGCACGCAGAGCCCAGGTCTTGCTTTCTAAATACCTTTCTCCACTAAAGGAGCAGGGGCTCCTTGGAGAAAACAGCTTATGACAGGACTAGGGCAGATAAAGAACAAGATGAGTCTGGAACTTCTTGTTGTGACAGAAAATATGGAAGTTCTCACTGAGTGACAAAGAGACATTAAAAGGACACAGAAGCCTGCTTGCAGCAGTTCCCACTGGTAATATCAGGATAATTTTGGGATGATATAAGGATCAAAAGCAATAATGATAGCAATGAAGTATAACCTATGGAATAAATATATAGTTGGTGAGTGCTTGGGTGGCTCAGTTGGGTAAGCGTCTGGCTCCTGGTATCAGCTCCGGTTACAATCTCAGGATCGTGAGTCAGATCCCTGCATCGGGCTCTGTGCTGAACACAGAGCCTGCTTGGGATTTTCTCTCTGTCCCTCCCCCCATTTTCTTTTTCTCTCTCTTTCTCCAAATAAATAAACTTGAAAAAATAAAAGAAATTCATTGGTCCAAACTGATATAAAGAAAAAGAAGAGAAAGTTCTTACTGCACAATACCAATGAACAAATGTAAAACAAAGTTTAAAAGAAAACTGGCATATAATCATCATACTTATAATTTTAGGTAAGAAACACTATTGGGTGTTAAATCTAGTGGGTAAAAATGAGATGAGAAGGGGCACCTGGGTGGGTCAGTCAGTTGGGCATCTGGCTTCAGCTCAGGTCATGATCTCATGGTTTGTGGGCTCGAGCCCCGCATCCGGGTCTGTGCTGACAGCTCAGAGCCTGGAGCCCGTTTTCAGATTCTGTGTTTCCCTTTCTCTCTGACCCTCCCCTGCTCACGCTGTCTCCCTCTCTCTCTCTCAAAAACAAATAAAACATTAAAAAAAATGAGATGAGGAATGGGGTTTTACATGATTTAAGATCTCCCCTAGAAGTTACGCATTAAATTACAAAGGGGAGAAAGTAACTTTATAGGGAACAAACCTAACAGACACCAGCTGAATCAAGTGATCAAAGTAAACATGGCCAACAATGGGACAACCTGATGTCACATGCTACCTGACGATATACAATAGGAACATACTGTCGCTTCTGTGATAGTCTTGTCAAAGTGCATAAAGCAAATCTAATCATGAGGAAACGTTGCAGAAGTTACATAGGAAGCCATTCCTCAAAGTGACGGGTCTGTAACCTCCCAGCACAGCAAGGGGAAGGGGCCTAGGCTGAAGGAGATGGAAGTCACGTGACCACTAGTTCCATGTGTCCTTCTGGGTTGGGCCCTTTGACTATGAAGTCCATTAAAGAGTTATTGTATACACATGTATCAAATCACAGCAACATACACTTAGAGTATCTTACAGTGTTATTAGTCAATTATACCTCAGTAAAACTAAAAAAAGAGAAATTATGATTGGCAAAACTGTAAGGAATCCTGAGTGAAGGATATGTGGGGTCTTTGTATTAATCTTACAGCTTTTCTCAATGTTTAAAATTATTTCAAACTGAAGAAATGAAGAACAAAGGTGGTAGGGGAAGAATTGAGTTGTCCTATTTCTTTGATTTCAGCTGACTTCCTATCCAGTCCCTCCATGGTCTGTTCCTCCCCACTCACCCTGACTCCAGACATTCACAGGGGGTCCAGGGATCTGCTGCCCCCCACGTGGAGAGAGGCAACAGGCAGAGAACACCCTGTTCTCTGGCGTGACAGAAGAGGGAGACAGGAAGGGGGAGATTATCCAAGTCTTTCTTTCTACGGATAGCTTTGTGTGGTTGCGGTAACCACGTGCATCTTTATGATTTTGGAGGACTTACAGAAGGAATCGATCTCTTTTTCTTCATCTCACTTCACACACAGACACACACACAGGCCGACAGACACACAGACACACCTGTAGAAAACCATGGCTTCCAAAACCAGACATGTAACTTCTGCGACACGCCCCTGCAAACTCATCCTCCCCCGCTTCCCAGTTGCACTTAGAGGCACACACCCAAGTGTCACATGATCTACTGCAGACCTGCACCATTCGCAGAAACTCAAGGTGTCCTCAGGGCAGAAATGCAGTTTTCCCCAATACTACAAAAGGAGAATGCATACCACTTTGGTTTTAACATTCTTCTGGCCAGAAATTGGTTTGGAGAGAAATAAGTGAGGATATTTTGGGTAATGAGCTAAAAGGGGAAATCTTTATGCTTTCTGATAAAGAAACACATCGGAAGAGAAGCTCTGTGAATATAGGGAGTTTTCCTACCTAATGTTACGCCTGGGCGTGCAGCAATCATTTTGCTACTATGAGGCAAAACTGGGAAGAGCTGGAGCTTTACTCCAGGAAGACAGAGTTTTTGGTTTCTTTATTGGTCCATGTATATTCCATGTACCTAAATCAAGGCCAGGCACAAATAGGCATTCAGTAAATGTTCATTGAATAAGGAGCCCAATGACTGTCCAGACGCTGGTCTGATCAGGTCTAGAGGGACTGGCCCCTGGATTTCTTGTTAATGTGAAGTAATAAATTTCTTTGCAGTTTAAGCCATTGAAGCAATATTTTGTTATAGCTGAAAGCGTCCAGGCGATTCAGATAGACACAAACTTAGAAGAAGACAAAATCAGGCCTATATACCAGCACAGGGAAAGGAGTTCCTCAAAAAAGAAGTTCAGCAGAGATGTGGAGAAAGAGACTGGCATGGACTGGCAGAGAGAGAAACACACACATACAGAGATAAAAAGAGATGGGAGAAAAGGAGGCAAAAAAAAAGTGGGAAACCTGGCTAATGCCTATTAGAGAAGAAAAAAAATAGATTGAATGAATGAGATTAATCACTGCCAGAATCTGGAGTGTGTTAATATTTATCTGCGTTTTGGGCGGCAGGTATAGATAATCTTTTATCTTTCCTTATTTTCTTTTTTTTTTTTTAGCATTTATTCATTTTTGAGAGTCAGAGAGAGACAGCATGCATGGGGGAGACGCAGAGAGAGAGAGAGGGAGACACAGAATCTGAAGCAGGCTCCAGGCTCTGAGCAGTCAGCAAAGAACCTGACATGGGGCTTGAACTCATGGACCACGAGATCAGGACCTGAGCTGAAGTTGGGTGCACCTAGGTGCCACTTTTCTTATTCTTATAAAGAAAAAGGACAGATTTCTTCTAGCAAAAAAAGTGGGTGATATGTACAGAATTAAAAGTATGTTTTCCTAGAATAATTGCATATCACAATTTCTTTTAGGATATTGTTAGTAACGGTAAGTGCTGAGGTAGTTTTGCTGATAAAAGCGTTTACTGATATGAATCAGTATCTTGGATTGGGCAGGAGCTTGTCCAAAGCTGGAGGTTACCCATATGGCCTTAAAATAAATACCTGCAACAATTCTACACTAATGAAGTAGAACAGGTCGTGAGCAAGAAGAGACCCAAGTCCCACCTACCACTCATCCCCTTCGCTTTTTTTACACGACAACAGGCAAAGAATGAAGTGGAAAGCTGTCTGCACACAGGTGCTCATTTTTCAACCCCAGCAAAGCACACATTTGCAAAAATCTACTAAAAACCTACAGCTGCACCTGTTAGTTCCTTTTTTCCTCTTGTGGTGGTCTCACTATGCCTCCATTTGCTCAGGACAGAAACATGGGGATCATTCTTGATTGTTCCTTCACCTCTACCAACCAGGTGCTACAATTCGGGCTCTGAAACATCCTGCCCCACCCCCACCAGTCATCGTCACTGCCAGTTTTCATCTGGATGAGATGTCCTGGCTCGTCTCCGTGCATCTCCTAAGCGTTGCCCTGGCCCACCATCTCTCCCTGGACACCTTGCACGCTACAGACAGCAATCTTTCCAAAACGTGTAGCTCACACCCTTTCGTGACAAGGCCACGCTTGCCTCTCTGGCTTCTTCTCCGCAGAGAACCCCCAGTACTTCACACTGAAGGTGTCCTGAACTGCTTTTCAGGTCTCTGAAAGAGCTCTTTTCTCTGCCTGGAACAAGTTTCTTGCTTTGCACAAATCCGTCTTTCAGCTCTCAGTTAGGCTTCCCCCAGGAAAAAGGGCCTGACCATCCTGCCCCTCCCCCACTCCCAGACTGTCCCCCCAACCTCCTGCCCTTACCCCAGAGACATGCTTCCCACTTGCACCTCCTGCCTGTGCTGTTTATGCCGTTGGGAAGGTTGCTTTCTAATTGCCAGTTTCCTTGCTTTATCCTCTCACAGAACCTTAAGCTTAATGAAGTCACATTCCATTCTGTCTTGGTCAAAATTCTATGATCGATGCCAGATTCAGCTTTGGTGAGTAAATGCTTTGTTGGGTGAATGAGTGGACACTGGCTCCATGCAAAGGAAGTAGATAATCCATTTTGTAATTCACCTCTTGAACATTCACCTAAAAATGCAGTAAAAACACAAACCGTAGTAACATAGAGGATAGCACAGAGATTTACAAAGATCAGCATTGAAACCAGACTTCCTGGCTCCTACAGTGACCTTGATCAAGTTACTTAACCATTTTGCCCTTCTGTTTCTCCATCTGTAAATGGGGATAATAACAGAATTTACCACATAGAGCTGTCAGGAGTAAATGAGTTAATACACATGAAGTGCTTAAAATAGATGCCGTGAATGTTGAGTGTGATAAATGCCGGCTCGTTACTGACATAGTAGTAATGGGAGCAGAGCTGTACCTTGTCATGAAGAAAGGACCGTCCCCAGGGGCAGGTCTAGGTAGGCGGTGTAGCTTCCTTCCCAGCCCAAGCCCACAGACATCTCTGCGTTCCAAGCCATCCGCTTACGATTTCCACCTACTTCTTATAAAGTTCTCTGTTTGGTTACAGTCTCACGTTGGAGGAAAGATGCATCTTTATCATATTTCTCCTGATTTGTACTCTACTCAGCACTTCTTGAATATTCTAAGTTCAGATTCAATTCTGCATTTTTTTTTTTTTTGCTTGCACATGTCAAAAAAAATGGGGGGGAGATAGGGGTTTCATGTCTCAATTCTGATTTTATTTCATTCTCTTGAGCAGTGTTTCTTCATTTTGGAAACTAGCTTTAAGTTATTCTCACTTAAATAATGCATACGTTTCATGCATGGAAACTATGGGGTTTTTTTGGGCATAGTCAAGGATTTGACCTTCTCTTCTGAATGTTACCACTTATCAATCGGTTCACTTGCCCTCATCCTACTGAATAACATGGCAACTTTTAGTCCCAAAGGCTTTTCTATGATTGCCCGGTTTTGGAGTATGTCATTATTACCTTTCCTACACACATATCTCTTCACCTTTTCCTGCTTCCTGACCTGGGATGATATTCCAGACTTTTTAAGACTTTTTCATCTTGGTGTGACCAATACCATTTGGCCTTGTGAGGCCCACGCAGGGTCTCGATCTTATAAAGGGGTCATTTATCTAAAAAGGCAGTAAATAGTCAACCCTTGGATGCTTGAATCATAGGTCCTGACGAAGGCCCAGAGGCAAGAGGAAGAGGAAGAGAAAGCTGACCTTCGTCGTGCTTGGTGGAGATGGGGATGGAGGGGCTCTGAACCAAAGAACCCTGTGAGCGAACCAGGAGACTGAGGGGGCACGGAGAGGGACACAAGGACTTGCCAGACGCCAGCATGGACAAATCTTCTCAGGTTTACAGTTTCTGCCGCAACAGGGCACACATTAGCCCTTCGAGGGGGCATTATGTTTATTATCCTGGCCTCCTTATGCGGAGCCGGCTGCTCCCAGAGTTTTGTTCTGGGAGTGCTTTACACTTGGTATTTGCTTCTGCAAAATAGATGACATGTGCCTTTGGAAGCTTATTGACCTTGAGCACAGTTGTTTCTGATTTGTCTTTTTTCTTTGTTTCTGCACATGATGGGAATTATAGGCAGCAACAAAGAGAAAGACATGGGGCAAGCAGGGAGAGAGGACGACCACTCAGCTGTAGTGATTGAGGGCAGAGGGGCCACGCCAAGGGCTAGGGACCCCAGGACCCTACCTACCACCTGTGTGCTTCCTAAAGGGCAAAGTTACTTCACCACTCTCTTTCCTTGTTGGAGGATCATTTTCATCAGTCACCCATGGACGTAGTGAGGCGCTCATCATGTAAATGACTATAAATCTAAAATGAAAAAGGGCTAGGCACTAAATGTGACCCTACACAGCCCAGCTGGAGATGAACAAAGGAGGCAGATAGCCCCCAATGGAAACCCACAGGGAGATGAATGTGTCTCTGGGGAATGGTGTGGGTGGCAGTCATAGGGAGCAGGGTGGGGGTGGGAGGGGAAGGAATTTGCATCTCGTGGCTTAATCAGATCTGAAACCTAACATCCTGTTTTCTGTAGGTTGGGCACATCAGTAGCTGAAAGCCTCCTCTGACCATCGGCGGCCTCAGGAAGTGAGACTTAACAGCCTCGCAGATGGGAACCCAATTCCTGAGTGACCATGCCTGAGAGAGTGTCTGCCCGCACCCCAGCCAGGCCCCCTGCCCTCCCTCCACCACAATTCTAGAACCCCAGACCTCACCCCTCCTCTTCAGAGACTTATCAACAGGAAGTTAAATCAGCGGGAACACTCTGTCCCCTTGACAGTTTTGTTTTAATTCTGCAGCTGTGTTTAAGGCTTTGTGAACTCTCTCTCTGGCTCTGTGTCTTGGAGTCGGTCTGTCTGTCTGCCTGGTGCTTTCTTCTCACACCCATGCACCAGTCATGGTTACCATAAGACTGGTGGACCTGAATGAGAACTAGGGTTGAGAAGAAGGATGCAGGGTGGTGAGAAAGCACTTTAGGACCTGTAATAGTAGCAGTTGATGAGCTAAGGAAGGTGACTGTTTGCTTAGGGGTCGTTACTGAGGAGAAAGGAAATGTTGAGGAGGAATTCCCAAGTTGTTAGCAGGGTGCACTGTCCGTAGCCATCTCCCCTCCCCTCCCTACAGTCCCTACATCTACCTCATGTCCCAGTGAGGGCATGTCTTCTCTCCTCAATATTCTCTGGTGTCTACTCAGCAGATGCCTTACTCACACGTATTTTCACTCAGGAAGCACATGGTACACAAACGAATGAAGCTTCACTCCCTTCCTTCATCCTAGTCAGCTCATCACTTAAAAAACCACAACAGAGCTCACACATGCAACTCCATCCTACTTGGTCCTAAGGTGCTATCTCTTAATCTCTGTTGGTTGAAATTCTAATTTTTGTACACAGAACATCATTCCAAGACTCCCCAGGGAATTATTTTTTTTTCTGTCCTGGTATCTTTTCCTTCTACTGCCTCTCATTCAAGTCTAGAGGGAAAAGACCTTTCAACTCAGAGACTGGGGTCTCTAAAAGCCTCCTTGTGACTATAAAGAAAATGGTGATTATTCTTTCTCCAAATTCTTCTGCCTCAACAGACCCAAGAAAAATGCCCCCTATTCACGAGAGTA
Source organism: Suricata suricatta (assembly GCF_006229205.1). NCBI lineage: Eukaryota > Metazoa > Chordata > Mammalia > Carnivora > Herpestidae > Suricata > Suricata suricatta. The sequence continues at coordinate 123,781,763 of NC_043702.1, read as the reverse complement.
GCTGGCCCATTAAACTTACAAGTGTAAACTGCAGGGGCTGCTTTGATTTTTTTTTATTTTATTTAAACATTTCTAATGTTTATTTTTGAGAGAGAGACAGAGCACAAGTGGGGAAGGAGCAGAGAGAGACGGGGACATAGAATCCGAAGCAGGCTCCAGGCTCTGAGCTGTCAGCACAGAGCCTGCTGATGCAGGGCTCGAACCCACGAATCATGAGATCATGACCTGAGCTGAAGTCGGATGTCAGTCACTTGAAACTTCACATAGCTCATGAGACAGGTATGGTCCCATATGTCTCTGTGAAACCACCTCTAGAAAATCCATACACAGATCTGTCGTCAGTTGGCAATCTGGGCTATGATTTCAAATGCCTGCTAGTATCTGCCCACATTTTATATTTCAAAATCAGTATTTTGAATCAGAATCCTATATTTAAGAAACAAAACTATATAAAGCCCACAGTGAGTATCATACTCAGCAATGAAAAACTTGAAGATCAGGAACAAGGCAGGTTAGCCCAATCTTATTATTGGAAGTTCTAGCCGGAGCAAATAAGCAAGAAAAAGGAATAAAAGGATTCCAAATTGCAAAGAAAGAAATAAAATTATCTTTGTTCACAGATGACATGATCTTATAGGTAGATAATCCTAAAGATCCTCCCCTCCCCCCCAAAAAACTTGTTATAACTAATAATCAAACTCAGCCAAGTTTTAGGATACAAGATCAACTCACAAAAATCAGTCATATTTATTTACACTGACAAGGAACAATCCAAGAAGGAAATTAAGACAACAATCCCATTTACAATGGCATGAAAAAATAAGATACTTCAGAGTCAACTTAACCAAGGAAGTGAAAGACCTGTACACTGAAAACTACAAAACATTGCTAAAAGAAACTAAAGAAGACACAAATAAATGGAAAGACATGTGTTTGTACACTGGAAAACTTAATTTTGCTAAAATGTCCACACCACCCAAAGCTATCTACAGATTCAATACAATTTCTTTAAAATGCAATGGTTATTTTTTCAAAATAGAAAAAAAATCATAACATTCATATGGAATCTCAAATTGCCTGAATTGTACCACCCGCTGCCCACACCCCCACCAAATCTTGAAAAACAAGAACAAAGTTGGAGGCCTCACACTTCCTGCATTGAAAACATAAATGCTGCAGTAACCAAAACAGGTACTGGCATAGAGACAGACACAGAAACCGGTGGAACAGAGCAGAGAGCCCCAAATCAACTTCGTGTACATGGTCAAGTGATCTTCAGTACAGCGCCAAGACCACACAATAGGAAAGGACAGTATCTTCAACTAACACAGTGTTTGGACAACTGGGTATTCACCATGTGAATTTGATCACCAAATCAAACTTTAAAACCTCTGCTCATTAAAGGAAACAATCAACAGAGGGGAGAGGCTATCCATGGAATGGGGAGAAATAATAGCAAATTATCTATGTGATAAGGGGGTTCATATCCAGAATTTATAAAGAACTCCTACAATTCAGCAGCAGAAAGCTCCTATAACTCAACAATAAAAACCATAATAACTCAGTTAAAAAATGGGCAAAGGACTTAAATATTGACATTTCTCAAAGAGGACACACAGATGGCCAACAAGCATGTGAAGAGATGCTTAACATGACTAATCATTAGAGAAATTCAAGTTACCACCCCATGAGATAATCAGTTTACACTCATTAGGGTAGCAACTACAAAAAACACAAAACACAAAATAACAAGCAATGGCCAGGATGTGGGGAAATTGGAATCCTGTGCACTGCTGGTGGGAATGTAAGCTGGTGCGGCCACTATGTAAAATGGTATAGAGTTTCTCAAAAAGCTAAAAATAGAATTACTATAGGATCCAGCAATTCCACTTCTAGGTATATATCCAAAAGAATTTAAAGCAGGATCTCAAAAGATATTTGCACACTTATGTTTATCGCAGGATTATTCACAATAGCCAAGAAGCAGAAGCACTCAAATGTCCATTGACAAATGAGTGGATAAAGAAACTGCGTATACATATACACACAGTGGAATATTACAGCCTTAGAAAGGAAGGAAAATCTGCCATGTGCTACTTGAGGACATTATGCAGAGTAAAATAAGTCAACCACAAAAAGATAAATACTGTAGGTCTCCACCTATATGAGAGATGTAGAATAGTCAAATTCACGGAAACAGAAAATAGAATGGTAGTTGCCATGGGCTGGGGGAGGGGAGAGGGAGATCATTACTCAATGGGTATAGAGTTTCTGTTTTCGCAAGATGAAAAAGTTCTGGAGATCTGCCACACAACAATGTGAATAGAGTTAACACCACTGAACTGTACACTGACAAATGGTTATGAGGGTACATTTATCATATATATTTTTTATTTTCACCACAAATAAAACTATACAAGGTGGGAGGAGGGGAGCAGAAGCATGAATGCTTGGACACGCCCTATCAAAAATTACCTTCATTGGTGCCAAACCTGTGGGTTTATGGCAAAGACAAGGCCTATGACCAGCTAAGTAAAAAATGTCTAAAAAAGCATATTTGGCACCTACAAGAAGAATACCTTTACAACAACTAGGCTTCCACCTGTGGTCTCTTGTGAGATGGAATGTGTTCTCCACGAGTGAACACTGGGGAACTGAGAAGTCGGTCTCAGGCAATCACTTATGGAGATGTCCTAGAGCACCCATGTTTTGATAGAGTCAAACTGCTTGACTTTTAAGGTCATCCTAACGTGGAGATTCTAGGACTAGAGACCACAATAGGGCTGATAGTGGTGATAGGAGAGGCCCTTTGGCTTTGCACATGACCTCAGTCTCTCTGATTGGGCCGTGAGATGAAGTGCAGAAGCCACAGACTGAAGCCCCTGGTGAGCGGATGAAGTGTAGGCTAGTTGTTACAGTGAGTATCTGTGGGTTGGGCGGTATGGTGTTCAGGCATTGAAGGCAGGGCAGAAGCAGAGCAGGAGGCTAGCAATGCCTTGGGAGGAGCGGACGGGGAAGGACAGGGAACCTGATACGATGCAACAGGGAGCACACGGGGCCACATCCAATGTGACATTTGCAAAAGTAAAGAAATTAAAAATTCAACCAGAGTCTAATCATGCTCCAGTTGGAGCTCCCAGCTTACAGGAAATAGAGCATATGGTTCATGAATGACCCATGAGGATTTAATCAGCAAAACCTGGAAGAGGAATTTCTATAGATGAAATGAACTGGTTTCTTCTACAAATAAATGACATCTTTAAAAAAATAAAGAAAAGGAAAGAATGAACTGTTCTAAAAATAGAGAAGTATCAACAAAATGCAATATACAAAATGCAATGTGCAGAACTTCATTGGATCATGATTCAAATACACCAATGATTTTGCGACAGTTGGAAAGTTTGAACACAGATATTAGGTGTGATAGTGATGTTAAATACAAAAGGGTTATATCTCAGAAGTATATACTGAAGTATTGATGACTAAACTTAAGTGAGATCCAAGATTTGCTTTAAAATATTCCAAGGAAAAATGGTTAAGGGAATAGATAAAGCAGGATTGGGAATATACTAACCGTTGTTGAAAGTGAGTGTGACATGTGGGAATTCTTTTTGGATTTGTGTACCCTTATAAATTTCCACAATAGTTGAATGACAGTGAACGACTCAAGTGGACTAGGTATCTGAAACAGGTCTTGTGTAGAAGAGGGAAAGGGTACTGAAAACTGAGATCAATAAATGCATCTTTATCTACTTTATAGGGTTGCTTAAGGGCTGTCTCCTTCATGTGGTGAGGGGGAGAGTCACTTCATCCATTTCCTTAAAACTTTGAGAGTCCACTCCATGACCAAGCAACCCACATTATGTAAACTCTCGAAAGAAGTGTGTGGCTAGACCTATGAAAGACAGGTACAAGAATGTTCGCATCAGATTGATTCATAACAGTACAAAACTAGAAACAACCCAAGTATCAAAGAACCAATCAGCTAACAGTGTATCATGCACACCATAAAATGTTAGTCAGCAGTAGAAAGAAACCACTGACACACACAGTGACATAGATGAATTTCAAATACATAATGCTGAGACCAGACACAGAATTTGTGCCGTGTCGTTCGAGCGCAGACACTGCTTAATAGAGGGTGACAGGCGCCAGATTATCAGCTGTCCCTGGGTACTGGTATTGACTGGGAAGGGGCCAAGGGACCCTTTCAAGGTGATGGAAAGGTCTTACATCTTGACCTGAGGGCTGGAGTATGCCTATGTAAGAACCCATTGATCTGGACATTTAAGATAGTGTGCATTTTGTGCATTCTAGGCTATATATAACTCAATTTTTAAAAAGAGGAAAAGGAAAAGAAAAAAGAAACCTTTGAAATGTTTGGAATTTCCAAGAGAGACCTAAGTGAAGGTTTAATTGAAGATAATTTTAGGCTCTAAAAACACCTGAGCTCCTGATTCTGAAATCAAGTCTCTTCTGAGGGAAATGCCTGGAATGTTCTGCAGCCCAGGGGTCAGGGAAGGGTTCCAGTTCCACCCCAGACTTCCGTCCTGCTTTTTCCCTCTTGCAGAATACATCAGTGCTGTTTACCCAGCTGTTTGCTTCAGTGGCAATTAAAGAACCCATTCTTTTTTCTATTTTGTTTTTTTTTTTCTGAAAACATTCATGGCAAATTCCTAATTGTCACCAATTCAATACCCCAAGCCAAATGAAGATGTCATGTACAGAATAATGAGCATGAGGCCTTCAAAGAAGAAATGATTTGTTGTCCCGGACCTCCTTCTGTTGGGGCAGGGGAGGCAGAGGGGTAGGGGCTGGGTGGCAGATTTGGTAAATAGTACTCACAGACGGTAAGAAGACTCGGGCTCTACCTCTAGCTATTTCTCTGACTGGTTATGCGTTTGGGGGCAAATCATGCAACATGTCTTGTCGCCAGTTCCACATCTGAAAACTGGGGATGTGAGCCTGCGGAGAGCCTGTGGATCCACTAAGATCGCGTGCACACGTTGCTAGCGCAGTCCCTGTTGCTCAGTACATGGTGAGGCTAATGGAGGAGCAGAAAGAGGCAACATGACTAAGTTTCTTCTTTTCCTCTTTCTCTTGTCCTTTTCCCCTCCTCGTGCCCTCCTAGTGCTTTGAGGGTCCCCACACGGCTCCTGCTGTAGTCAATACCCACTCCAGCACCTCCTCCCGGGGCTGCACTGCACACCTGACTCAGACATGCAGCCGCGCCCTCCGGAGGCCCTCTGCCGAGTGCAGAGAGAGCCCAGGGCCGCGGAGATTTCACTGGGGAGGAGACACTGGGATTAATGACGAAGGCCCAAGGCAGATCTCTCCAGATGGGGAGGTCAGCAGAAGCAAACCAGAGGATACAGGAAAGTGCGCACTATAGGGAGGACAAAGCGAAGTCCTATGTGGGGCGGGATCTGGACACATCAAGGGGCTTGGACTTTGGTAGGAGAAGGGGTAACCCAGCGGAGGCTGTTTGGCAGGGGTCAGAACTGCATTTGGGGACGATGATTTCTGCAGCAGATGCAATCAGTGGCAATGTGTTTGCAGACAGTGAAACAAATCAGGAGACCCTGGCCACGCCAGCAGAGACAGGATAAAGACCTGACCTTGGAGCAGAGGGGAGGGTGTGGAAGACTTACAATTACCTTACTGATTAACTAAGACCGGCATGCACGGGGAAGCTGCAGTTGCTGATAAGTACTTGAACTTCTGGATTGGGGTTGCCGGATTCATTGGACAAAAATACAGGGCAGATGTCCAGATAAATCTGAATTTCAGATTATCGATGAATAATTTTCAGTATAAACGTGTCCTGCGCAAGAATTCATCTAACGTTCAAATTGCACTGGGTGTCCTAGATTTTATCTGATGACTCGATTTCAGAATAATTTTCCTAAAATGCAAAGCTGACTTGCTTAAACCACTGCTATCTTGATTCGATTTCCCAGGTAGATAATCCTCCTAGAAAGAGACCGTACTTGTTAGTTAGAAAGAGTGTTTGGGTCAACTGAGCCCCCATACTTTTCATTTTCATCTGGAGAAGGAGCCTAGTGCAGAGCACTTTTTTCCAGCATTGTGTTTATTTCAGCGGCACGGACCACCTGTACCATCACTTACCTGGTGTGTTATAAGATCTATGTTAAATTTGCTCACTTTTAAATTAACATTGTCCTATGTAATCATATCCATGAAAGCCTAAGTTTAGTGTGCTGGGTATCTTTTTCTGTGCTGTTTTTAAAATATTTACTTAGGGGTGCCTGGGTGGCTCAGTCGGTTGAGCATCTGACTTCAGCTCAGGTCATGATCTTACGGTTCGTGGGTTTGAGCCCCACATCAGGCTCTGTGCTGACCGCTAGCTCAGAGCCTGGAGCCTACTTAAGATTCTGTCTCCCTCTCTCTTTGTCCATCCCCTGTTCACTCTCTGTCTCTCAAAAATAAATAAATGTTAAAAAGAAAAAAGGAACCAATGTTTTAAAAAATGTTTATTTATTTTTGAGAGAGAGAAAGAGACAGAGCACAAACAGGGGAGGGGCAGAGGGAGAGGGAGACAGAGAATCTGAAGCAGGCTCCAGGCTCTGAGCTGTCAGCACAGAAACTGAGTCGGGGCTTGCACTCATGAAATAGGAGATCATGACCTGAGCTGAAGTCGGATGCTTAACCAACTGAGCCACCCAGGCGCCCCTTTTCTATACCATTTAAAAAATAAATTTTTTATCCCCATGCTACATAAAATTTGCATACACACTTTGGGAAATAGTAGAGCAAGGAGAGCTGGGCTGGGCGGTCTGACTCACACCCTATGGGCCTGGAGCCCCAGTCACTGTTTGGATGGGGAGGGAGATGTATTGAGGTGCACTTGACTGTACTAGACAGGAAAAGATGGACAAGCGCCTGATAAGGAATTGGCAAGTGGGACCAGAGCCCACCTTCCAGGGGTCTCCTGGCCCCACTGCCCAGGAAGAGCAGCATGGGGACAGGTGAGGGCCGAGAACTCGGCTGGAGGTAAGGTTGAAGCATTGCCCTCCCAGGGAGCAATGCCTCCCCCCAGGGACCGTCAGCCGATATCCAAGAAGGCTTGCTGTGGGATTTGGACACAGACTGTGATCTACCCACTTGCACAATGTCGAATTGTTCCTGATTTGTTTAGAAAGCTTCTCCTGATACTTGGTAGCAGTTCAGGTTGGTGTCAGTCCAACAGAGAGAGGTCTATCACAGGTTTCTTGGTGGAGATTGGAGCCATTGGAATTGGGGCGCCCCGAACTCAAACCAACCAGCCATTCTTGCCCAGGCACCTCTGGCCCCACGGGTCATGCCGAGAGCCCAGAGGCTGTAATCAGGATTTCAGCACTTCTGCCAAATAATGGCTCTCACTGTTGTGTTTCCCAAATGCCACAAGGCTCTCTTTCCTCCAGGTTCCCCCGATCCACCGTGCTTGTATAAAGACCTCTGGATTGTGCCAACATTACTCTGGGCCCTCTCTCTGCTTCTCAGAGTCTAGAACTCCTTGGTGTGGGCTGATGGAAGCCTGCATACTTTTCCAAGGTGGGCTAGTGAGACAAAAGACAGTAGGGATTGGGGGTGGGGGAGGTGGTTAGTTAGAGTAAATGCTAGGCTGCTGCAACAAACATACCAAAATACAATAACTTAAACCAAGCTATTTCCCTCTCACATAAATCTCAGGGGAGTCATTCAGAGGTGTACACTCCAAAACGGCTGCTTCAGTCCTTCCATCACATTCCACATCCCTGCCATCAGGAAGGAGAGCAAAGGTTTTTGTTTTAAGGGGCTGGCCTGGAGCAGTGTACGTATTACTCTTACTTATATTTTGTGTTGGCCCAAACATAATTACATGGACCATTGTAGCTGCAAGGGGAACTGAGTCGCTAGTGTGCAGTTAGAACTTCTGTTGCTGTAGAAAAAGAGACTAGATACTGGGGAGAACAGACAACCACTACCACAGTGACTCTCAGAAGCTCTTGCATGGACTGAGAGGCCACTGGTGTTTTCTTTAAGAAGTCTGGACTTCGAGTCAGGTTATCTGGCTTGGAGCCACAGCTCTGCCTCCTCAGTGTGATCTTGGCAAGTTGGGTGACTTCTCTGAATCTCAGTCCTCCCCTCTGTTCAATCAGGTAGTGGTGACTAGTCTGTCCACCTCACTGGGACGTTGGGAGACTCAAACTCATGTCTCCGAGAGCCTAGAGCAGGTGGTGGTCACCTGAAAAGCAGAAGCTATTGCCCCGGGACACCTAGATGTGGTTTTCTGTTGCCGTGGCTTTTAAAAAAATTAAAATAATGTTTATTTATTTTTGAAAGAGAGAGAGAGAGAGAGACAGAGCGCAAGTGGGAGAGGGTCAGAAAGAAGGAGACACAGAACCTGAAGCAGGCTCCAGGCTCTGAGCTGTCAGCACACAGCCCGGTGTGGAACTCGAACCCACAAACTGCGAGATCGTGACCTGAGCTGAAGTTGGACATTTAACTGACTGAACCACCCAGGCGCCCCTGTTGTTGCTTTTAAGTTGTGAGAGCTTGATGCTGGCTCTTCGGCTTGGTTTAGGGTGAAAACCACATACCTGAAATTTCCTGGAATTGTATTTCCACTCACAGGAGAACACTTTGTTGGCTCCTAATCACCTCCCCCAGCTAGCCTGCCCAGCCCACCTCTCCCCAGGCTCCAGGGCTCCTATCCTCTCTGGTGGCAGTCATTGATTGGCAACCTGCCCCACTGGCTCTTTCTGAGCTCTAATAGCGTGCGGCTACACCACGGAAGTTACCCCTCACAGAGCAGATTGGGGTGGAGGACCCTGGAACAGGAGGAAACCAGCGAGCAGCCCCCAGCCTGAGCTGTAACCCCCCACCGTGGGCAACAAACCACAAAGGGCAGCCTTGGCATGTCTTTGCACCCCTCATGGAGTTTGTGTGGCCGTCTACAATGTGTGCTAGTTACAGCAGAGCCTGTCTTATGTATTTAGTCCTAAGCTCTTTAAGGAGGGAAGGAAGGAAGGAAAGAAGGAAGGAAGGAAGGAAGGAAAGACGGAAAGAAGGGAGGAAGGAAAGAAACAAGGAATGAAAGAAGGACATTTTTTCTCAGCACCCATCATGTCACAGGCACATAAACAACTTGCCAGCATTTATCCTGCACCCAACCTCACTGTTAGCAAGTATTATGACTTTCTTATTGATGGACAAGGAGTTGGAGATGGTACTGTGTAGCCATCAAGAGTTGCACCTAAGACCTAGGACACCAAGTCTGGCTCTGTTCCATATGGTTCCATAATAATAATAATAATAATAATAATAATAATAATTTTTTTTTGTTTCTTAGAGAGAAGAGAGAGCAGGGGCAGGGAAGAGGAGGAGAAGAAGAGAGAGAATCTTAAGCAGGCTCCCCTCTCAGCAAGATGCCCAGTGAGGCACTGGATCCCATGACCCTGAGATCACGGCCTGAGCTGAAATCATGAGTCAGATGCTCCCGACTGAGCCACACAGGTGCCCCCACGATGCCATAATTGTTTTTATTATAGTTGAGTGTGAACAGGTGGAATGCACTTGTCAGTCCTTGGATCCTCCTCTGGGCACCCAGCATGATTTCATGCCTACTGCAGGGACACAAGAGAGTTAGAGCTAATGTCATTTTTCACCAATTCATCTCTGACAATGCACAGCACAGTACCTGACACGTGAAACGGGTCATTATAGTATTTATTGGATATACTTAAGTTGTTGGATTGATATTTAAAAAAAAATTTTTTAACAGTTATTTAACTTTGAGAGACAGAGAGATACAGATCATGAGCAGGGGAGGGGCAGAGAGAGAGGGGCACAAAGAATTGTAAACAGGCTCCAGGCTCTGAGCTAGCTGTCAGCACAGAGCCCAATGCGGGGCTCGAACCCACAAACCGTGAGATCACGACCTGAGCTGAAGTCGGACACTCAACTGACTGAGCCACCCAGGTGCCCCGGATTGATATTTTTAAAGAATCATAGTTGGGGCATGGAGCTGGTTTCCCTCTGCCCCTCTCCCTGGCTCACGCTCTCTCTCTCAAAAAAAAAAAAAGCTGCATTCCAAGAGTTGAAGATAAAGTGCCTTGCAAAGTCTTTATGGAACTAAGGTTGGTTTTTTTTTTTTAAATGTTTATTTATTTTTTAAGGAAAGAGAGACAAAGCGTGAGTTGGGAAAGGGCAGAGAAAGAGGGAGACACAGAATCCAAAAGGGGCTCCAGGCTCTGAGCTGTCAGTGCAGAGCCCCACTCAGGGCTCGAATTCACGAACTGCGAGATCATGACCTGAGCTGAAGTTGGTCTCTTAGCCAACCGAGCCACCCAGGCACCCTGGGACCAAGGTTTTTATGTAGCTACAACCAGCAAGCGAAGTCGAGAAAAGAAGTTTTCTAGACACAATTGTTCAGATTCCTGATTCCTGGCAGGACCTATGCAGGAGTTCACCAATGGTCCACCATGTCTGGTGTCTGAGTCACAGTCTTGACTCTGTGGCAAAAGCAGATGGCACTTCCGGCAGGCATCCCGCTAGGAGAGAATTTCCCATGAGGTACGGGCATGGCAACCATTCATCCTAGATTTTATGGCATGGTCCAGTTTCACGTCTTTTGCTTGGAAGTCCTTAGAAAGGCACGGTGCCCACTTGGGTAATGAGTCCTGCTCTTGAATTTGGGAAATATGGTTACAGCAGGCACGTGGAAAGTTCCTTTTATTGCTTCCTGCTGGTGGATCAAAAGTACAGGGCTGGGACTACTCAGGACAGCCTGCTTTACTCAGGAGAAGGGAGGGGCTTCAGGGCTCATGTCATGAGTCAGTTTGTTATTTTGTTGGGACCAGGAAGCAGGGGATGGAGGGGAGGCTTCTCACAGAGAAAGTCAACTGGGGCTGGAGCAAGTCTGCATCCCGAGAACTGGGTCTAGGAAAGCTACAGAAAGTGGTAACAGGAAAGAAGAGAAGCAGAGGCAGAAACTGCTCTTTGGACCTCATTGCACAAAGGAAGGAGGTGACCCAAGGCTCCTTGTGACACAGGAAGAAACACATTTGAGGAAGTGAGAGCTCTCCCTGCAGATCCCTCAGATTAGAAGCCACCCATGGGTGGCCTCAGAGCAAGTGAGAGGCTCTCTTGTGGTTCTAGTTCTTTCCACACTCGGGTGGGGTCACTGCTGGGTAAGGGTGCCTCTCCCAAGCACTGTCAATCCAAGTCAAGAGCCTATTTGTTTTCTAGGATGAATCCGTTAATATGCTCCCAGCCCCCTTGGGGTGCCTGGGTGACTCAGTCCGCTGAGTGCCTGAGTGTCCAACTTCAGCTCAGGTCATGATCTCGTGGTTTGTGGGTTCAAGCCCGAATCAGGTTCTGTGCTGATAGCTCAGAGCCTGGAGCCTGCTTCAGATTCTGTGTCTCCCCCCGCCCCCCTCTCTGCCCTTTCCCTGTTCATGCTCTGTCTCTCAAAAAAAAAAAAAAAGTTAAAAAGAAATTAAAAAAAAAAAACCAATATGCTCCCAGCCCTCATTCCTCTCACCCTTCAGCTCCCAGCCTGTTTGGTGGCTCCCTAAGGGTTAAGCTTTGTGCTGGGACTCAGGAGTCCTGGGATCCTATCTGGATTCACCAATCAGCTCTGAAGCCTTGGGCACATCATGCTTCCCCCTCTGATCCCCATTTTCTTGCCAGTCACATGAGGAGGAGGAAAGATGACAGCTATGGAGTGTTCACCACTTACTTACTAGACTGGTCACTGTCCTCCCGAGTTCGGCAAGCTGACTCCACACTAGAAAATCTTGAAAGTGTTAGTTTTCCCCATCCAGTAAAACCTTTTTGATTCTACACACTCCATTTATTCACTCACTTGAACATGTATTGAGTGCCACTATATGTCAGTACTGCTAAGTGACTGTTTTGCATGCTTTAGGAAGATCAGTCATGCCATTTAATCCTCCCCAGAGTGCTATGAGATATTAACACTTCCATATTTAGGCTATGAAGAGTTTAAGTAACTTGCTCCATATGTCTTTGATTCTAGCTCAGACTCCAAAGGTGGCGTTTTGATACACGGATTCTGTTGCAACCCAGACAAACGACATGCAGTTCGTTGGTTCTGATCTAAGAAGGTTCCAGCTGGCAGCAGAAGTCCAGCCTGCAGGCTCTGAAGCCCCTGACATTGTCCATCCGTACACTAGAACATGCCCCACCCATTCCAGAAAACCTGGTGAGCCTAGAACACACAGCCAGCCCCTTTTCTCCGGATGCCCGCAGCTGGGAGTTCCAGGGACCTAGTTTCCCGCAGGAATGTAAACCGTAGAAACAGTGCCCTCGTGTGTCAGAACGACAGCACACACTTGAACTCCAGAAGGACGAGTTTTTAAACCATCTCAAACTGTGAAGCACTTTAGTCTTTCCTTCTATGTCTTTGAAACCTGCTGGTGCAAAATGATGACACGAAACCTGCTGTAATTTACCCAGAAGCAAGTTACTGCGAAGTGCTAGGCCCAGCACGAGAGGGCGAAGGGAAGTAATCCCGGAACCCTTCCCTGCTGAGAGATTTGATGTCCTGCACCAGCCTGGAAAATGGAAACTTCTGCTGTTCCAATCTGACAATGATCCTTACTTCTTTGCATGTCCCTTTTCTTCCTTTATACTTTTTTTTTAAATTTCTTTTATCTTTTTCTTGTTTTCCATTCATTTGCCTTTCCCCCCTTCCCCTCTCTACTCTCCCTAACTACTCTTAGAAACAGTTATATTTACTTATAAATCATACATTATTATTTCTCTCTTTTATGTTACTCAAAAAACATGCCTCTTCCTTTTTGAGTGTGTGTTTCGGTGGGGAGGGGATGCAAAGAGGGAAACACTGACCCAACAGAGAAAACCAGACGTGGATTGAGAAAATCGGAATGTGTCTCCATCTATCCCTCCCTGCCTGCTCTTCCCACAAAGGATTCGCAGTTGCTTGTCAAAAACATACCATACCCATGATGCATTATATAGTTTGGGAGGTATGAGGTAGGGGAACACAGGTAATAATATAAAGATCAGCGGTAAGACCAGCACAAAGTAATGCCTATCTGTTCATTTGCTCAAAGTAGGTCACAAGATATTTCATTGTGAAATCTCTCGGAAACCAAGGCAAAGAGGAACAAGCAATGAGTAATTGTATTTATCATACCACTAGGTGAAAACAAACAATTATTCTTCGGTGGGTGGGGGGTGCTGTGCTTTCTGATACTGGGACCGGACAACTTCTCCCACGGACCTTCGTGATGGGAGGGCTGAGTTGATGCGAAGCGCTCTCACCAAGGGCTTTGCCGTAGCCACAGTCACAAATCTCCTAGCGTTGTTTCTTATAACAATGTTCAAAGTAAGGCTGATAGTATAACTCCAGGAAATAGTGCAGCAAAAACAAAACCAAACAAGGGGGGAAAACAATAGAATCCAATCAGGCAGGGCTCTGCTACTCTGATACATTTCAAGGGTACATTTTAGAATAGTTACAAAAATGAGTGGCCCGCTTGTTCTCAGGAAATCCACCACCCATATTATTTCTCCTGACTAGGAGCTTGACAGAACGGAACAAGGCAGAATATGAAGTTGTAATCTCTTGAAAGAACCCGTTATTGATAAAAAGAAGATTATCGTGTTTTAAGAACTAAAAGGGAAAAGAGAACTTAGAATTCCACCCAGACACATGGCCAACGGGTGCACTATCCTATCTAAGCAGAGGGCAAAATACAGGAGAACCTAAAAGCTGGAGCCAAAATGCCTCTCAGAAAAATTTTTGGGATCTATTCCAGCTTATGGAAGAAAGAGGCATCAAAAAAATCTCGAGGGGCGCCTTGGTGGCTTAGTCGGTTGAGTGTCCGGCTTCAGCTCAGGTCATGATCTCACGGTTCGTGGGTTCGAGCCCTGCATCAGGCTCTGTGCTAATTGCTAGCTCAGAGCCTGGAGCCTGCTTCAGATTCTGTGCCTCCCTCTCTCTCTCTCTGACCCTCCTCTGCTCGCACTGTCTCTCTCTGTCTCTCAAAAATGAATTAATGTAAAAAAAAATTTTTTTAATTCTCGATAAATTCTTTAGGTCCATGATTCTCCCACTGCATTAGCGAAATGGAATTTCATGGTAGTGCTGATCTGCAAGAGGAAACCTATGCCAACGAAGACACCCAGCCCCCGGTTTCTCTCCAGGACAGCAGTGCTGTTGTAAACACTGCTTCTGGCTGTGGCCGTCCCCATGTTTCCTGACAACGCCTCCCATTCCAGCTGAAATCAAGGGGTGGAGGAGGAGAGAGAGAGGGAGACACGGAATCCAAAGTGGCTCCAGGCTCTGAGCTGTCAGCACAGACTTCAATGCAGGGCTTGAACTCCTGAACCACGAGATCATGAGCACAGCTCAAGTTGGACACTTAACCCACTGAACCACCCAGGCATCCCAATTCCTCATAGATTTATGTTTTTTTGTCTAAAAGTATAAAAATGCCTACCTTGGTTATTTCTTTATTATATTATTTGGCTTCTGTATGCATGTAATTAAACTTTAGTGTTTTAAAAAAAATTCTCAATTTTCATGTGCACATGAAACTACTAAGATACTTGTTTAAAACACAGAGCCCTGGGACCCCTCCCCCACCCCCGAAAGATTTTGATTTCATTGTTCTAGAGCAGATAGATAAATCTGCATTTTAAACTTAAAAAACAACTGGGGCAGGACGCTGCCTTAAAATGGGGCTGTGAGAATTCTCTGGGGGAAAAATTCCAAGCAGATTCTGGCGATCGCTCACTTGGATAAAAATCTCTGAGTAAAACGCCTTGACTGATATTAATTGGAAACCATAGTTTCCTGGTAAACCCTGCAGGACACACTAGTTTAGACTTGTGCACCATGCACCCCCACCCCCACCCCCAGGAACTAAATGTTCTGATCTGAGGGAAAGAATTGCTTTTATGTTGGAAGATGTTTGCCAAAACTGCGTGGATTTTAGAAGAGATCAACTCAAGTCGGGAGATCAGCTGGGATTAGTTGTGGCTGCAGGTAAGAGAAAAATCACAGTGGCTTAACAAACGTGGGGGCTTACTTCTGTCGCACAGAAACGAGTCCCAGGCTGGCAGTGCTGAGTGGAGCACTGGGCCGAGGACGGTTGTTGAAGCTTCTGTCATAGTTCTTCTATGTCACAGCTAGCAGGAAAGGGGACGGGTGAAGACAGATGTACTCCTTCCCTTGAAGGACATTTTCCAAGTTTGTACTCAGCATATCTGCTTACATTTCACTCTCAGAACTTAGCCTCATGGCCACATCTAGCGGTAGGGATTTGGAAGTCTGGGAAAGGTACTCTTTGTTTGAGATGGCCATGTGCCCAGCTAAATGTGGGGGTTGATTGCAAAAGGAAGAAGGGAAAAATGGGTATTGGGGTACATCTATCCGTCTGTGCCATAGTCATGCAGACATGGATGAGGTGACAATGTCAGTCAATAATAGAAGCCATTCCTAGTGGACAATATTAAAGCCGTGTCATCTTTTTTTTTTTAGAAAAATCCTTTCTTTTTTTAAATTAAGATAATTTTCATTTTATTTTATTTTTATTTTTATTTATTTATTTTTAATGCTTATTTATATTTGAGAGAGAGAGATAGAGAGATAGTCACAAGCTGGGAAGGGGCAGAGAGAGACAGAGACAGTATCTGAAGCAGGCTCCAGGGTCTGAGCTGTCAGCACAGAGCCTCATGTGGGGCTCGAACCCGTGAGCTGTGAGATCGTGACCTGAGCCGAAGTCAGACTCTTAACCGATTGAGCCCCCAGGTGCCCCCAGAGAAAGCCTTTCTGATCTCAGGAGCTTCCTTCTTATCTCATAGCAACAGCAGTTCATAAGATACACACCGAGAAGGTGATGGGTCGACATCCCTGGCTTCCTTGCATCCTTGGCGTTTTGAAAACTGCACACGTGTAATACGGCTGTGGCCAGCCCAGCGGCGCAGGAGAGAGGCAAGTGCAGGTTCTCTCTGGCCACAGCTCGCACTGAGTCCTGCCTGGGGGCTGACTGGGGAACACGCTGGGTGCTTCTTGTTGGACGAGATAACCTCTCCTCCTCAAACTCGTCACCTGGTTTCTCAGGCCCACACGCTTACCCTGCCTCCTATTTTGTTTTGTTCTGTACCAGTGTGGAGTTTTATTGGTATTTGTCACGAAGAGGGAGGCAGGGGGTGTCAGAGATTACAAATGTTAGGAAGGCCAAGGGGCTTGAGAAATCGCGATGGGCTCTTACAAGTTATTCCTTGGTATAGAAACCAGGAAATGTAAACGGGATTAGGTTTACTCTGTTTTTTTGTTGTTTGTTCTTTTTTTTTTCTACTTGACTTAAGGAAGTTGTTTTTTTTTTTTTATTTTGGAACATCTGATGGCCAGACAGCACCAGGAGGCCTCTGTGCCAAGGAGAAAGTTAACTAGAAGAGAGGAAATCTTTTCCCTCCATTCCCTCCCCTGCTTTTTGATTTACTTATTTATTTCTCTAATGCTGCCTTGTTGTACAAAAGGCTCAGGGTGGTCAAAGGTACAAACACATTGAAGTTGGAGTCAAGAGAGGGGCCCCTGGGTGGCTCAGTCAACTGAGCATCCGACTTCAGCTCAGGTCATGATCTCGTGGTTCGTGAGTTTGAACCCATGTCAGGCTCTGTGCTGACAGCTCAGAGCCTGGAGCCTGCTTTGGATTCTCTGTCATCCTCTCTCTCTCTGTTTCTCCCCTGCTCACACTTTGTCTCTTTCTCTCTAATAAATAAATAAATAAATAAATAGGAACTTGGAGTCAAGAGATAGAAAAAGGCAAGTGTTGCAAGACTTACACCAAATGTAGCTTTCCTGGTTTGCAACTTTAAGAAACTCCATTAAAACACACACACTCACACACACACACACACACACACACACACACACACACCCTTTAAGCTGGAATCTCTGAGGTTAGAAGCCAACTGGTAGTTTTTCTTGGGGAGGTGTGGACGGCCATGAGCACAATTGCCTGGAACATTCTGAGTCTTCATCTAGGCTGGTTCTATGGGTGTGTGCAATTTGTGAACATTTAAGGGAGCCATACTCTTAGGATTTGTGCCTTTCCCTTCAGATAAAAAGGTAAAAGGTAAATTCACATCAAAATAACTGCAGACTGACTAGAGTACGTCTCTAGCCTAGATTTGAGAGGGGGACACAATTCCAACTTTTGAAATAAGACCACAAAGGAAGTGAGGTTGTCAACGTGGAAGGGCAGGAAGTCGACAGGAACCCAGAAATCCACTTTGGAGCTTCCCAGCAGCCAAAGCAAAATGGGCAATAAAAATATAGTCATTTATATGGTATGTCAGGCCAAGGAGTGAAAAAGATAAATGAAAACCCCCCAAAATCTTCCTGGGCACACAAAACTGACAGAACATCTTCAGTGTGATTTTTCTCACTGAGTCAAAGAGTCTTTATTTTTAGTCTCTGGCTTATTTTATGATTTTTGCCTTCCTGAGCTGGGAAAAGAAATTTCTTTTCTCTCTCTCTCTCTATCTTTCTATATATATTTAATATTTATATATATATTCATATATTTATTTATTTATAGAGAGATACATATATAATATTTAAATTAGATTATTACCAATATCCCCCAAACTGCCAGTCTTCCTCTCAGCCCTCTGCTTCCTCAGTAGAGGTCATTTTATCCTGAATTTTGTGTCTTAAATCCCTTTGGCTTTTTAAATTTATTTAGACAAGATGGAAGTGAGCAAGGGGCAGAGAAAGAGAGAGAAGTGGGGTTCACCTGAAGTGAGGCTCGTGTTCACCTGAAGTGGGGCTCATGCTCACCCGATGTGGGAATTGAACTTAGGAACCATAAGATCATGACCTGAACCAAAGTCACATGCTTAACGACTGAGCCACCCAGGCACCCAAAATTTCTTAGGCCTTTTTGAAAAATAGTTTTATCACAGATGTATATATTTATAAACTATATATGCTAAATTTTGCTTCTTTTTGAGCTTAAAAAAAGGCATTATATGATGGGCCATCTTCAGCAACTTCACCTTTCCCACTCAACTTCCTATTTCTAAGGTGCACTGACACTGATGCAGGCAGCTGGAGAGAATTTCTTTTCATTGTTGTATAACATTCTGCCAATGGGACTTGATCTAATGGGAAGAAATTCAAGAGTCCTTGGAGAACTACCAGCTCAGAGGCTCTTGTCCGGCCCTGGATGTGTGAGGTGATGATGGATTGCTCCCACCTGGAGCCTAAAGATGGCGCCAACACAGGGAAGAGCAGAGGGAGGAGGCAGGAAGAAACAGACCTGGAGGACATCACTTCACCTCCAACTGCAGCCATACCTGCACGTAGAGCTTCTTTTGGGCTCTGTAGTAACATGAGCTCATCTAGGCTCACGTTTGTGCTCTAATCAGTTTGAGGACCATTTTGCCAACACTTACCAGACACTGTCCTCACAGGTAACCATTTGAGAACATCTGAAAGAAATGGAGGGACAGAGGCCATCTTCCGTTCTACCGCATAAGGGAAGACCATCGAAGAAGAAATAAGTAAAGGTAAAATAAAAGCTTATTTCTCTTACTCTTAAGTGACCTAACAGATAACAGTTCAAAAGAATACTAACAATGCATTTGATTATGCATGCTGACATATGTGGTTTGATACATACGCATGATGATGCATACTTACGGATAATAAACTAGGGAGGGAGGAGGGAGGATTATCTGTGTAGTTATGGTACAGTCCAGCAATCGCACTCCTTGGCATTCACCCAGAGGAGTTGAAAACTTATGTCCACACAAATATCTGCACACTGATGTTGATAGCAGCTTTGCTGACAATTGCCAAAACTTGGAAGCAACCAACATGTTCTTTGGTAGGAAAATGACTAAATCAACAATGGCACATCCAGATAACGGAATATCATTTGGTGCTAAAAATAAAGGAGACCAAACCTTGAAAAGACATGGAGGAAATTTAAATTCATATTATTAAGTGAAAGGATCCCATCTGACAAAACTCCATACTGTATGATCCAAACTGTATGACACTGTGAAAAAGACAAAGCTATAGAGACTGTAAAGAGATGAGTAGTTAGGGATGGGGTGGGGTGAGGGAGGATGAACAGGTGGAGCCCAGAGGGTCCTGAGACAGCGAAAGTACTCTGCGTGTGTGTCATTACACATCTGTCCAAACTGACAGAATGTATAACACCACGAGTGAACCCTAGTGTAAATTATGGACTTTCATTTAACATGATGTGTCAGTAGGTTCATTGATTGTAACATGTGGCACTCTGGTGGGGGGTGTTGAGGACGGAGGAGCCTGTGCATGTGTGGGAAGGGGAGCAAATGGAAATCTCTGTTCCCTGCATTCTTGCTGTGAACCTAGAACTGCTCTTTAAAAAAATTCTTTTTTTTTTGTTGAGAGGCAGACTGTCATGTGCAGCATCTCAGTTGGATGTGTCTGGAGTCTTGGATGCTCTACTCCTTTACATTCTCCTACAAATGGACCTTGAGGGCCTCTCTAGAGGCTCTAGGAAGGGAGCACGTCTACTTGTATGCCCTTGACTGAAGAACAGTCCTCCTCTCCTGGGGAAGTGGTCCTCTTCAAGTGGTTATGGCCTGGTGGTGGTGGAAGGTCTCCCCACCTGCTTTTGCCAGCATAGGTGGGGTCTTAGTTTTTTCCATGGTATTTGGCTGGAGTAGAGTGATTACTGTCTGAAAGTTTCTGCCTTGCTAGAATGATCCATTCATGCTCTTTGGCTAAAGAGAACAGACTTTGTTGGGACTTCCCTGCCAACCCCCATCTATGCCCATTTGCATTTCCAGGTTGCATTTTCTTTAGCTGCAAGTCTGGGACATATGAGACAGAAGAAAATCCAGAGCAACCACCACTGTGTCGTTCCTGAGGTCCCATGGCCTCTAGTTGGTCAGCCACCTGTTCTCCACCTTTCAGAGTCTTCTGTTTTTTTTAAATATGTGTGTAATTTACAATTTTCAGTTGTACTTAGCGGGAGGAATAGAGAAGAGGAATATTCACTCTTTCTTCCGGAAAGTGGACGTCCAGAAGTGTTTGATCTATAGAAATGAGATTTACCACATAACATTGGGCCAAGTGATTTACTTGCACAGGTGATGCAAAAGTGGGCATGAACCTTGGATTCACTGGCCCTTCACCTACGAGAACACTCAGAAAATGCCATCCTGAGAGAGCCATGGAACGCCCTCTGGAAGGCACGGCTGTGGTGCTGGGCTGGAGTTGATACTATGTGAAGACTGGTGTCATCCTCCTGGACCAAGTATACATTCCTGGTCACCAATCATTATATGGTGTCATGTCCCCAGTAGGTAGACTACTCGGGCTTGCAAACATGGGGTAAACATGAGAGACATCCTACTTATCATTGCTCCAAGTGGTCTACTTTGGAAGGGTACACTTCCTGCTCCACAGCGCTGGGCTCTGCAGGTTTCAAGGTCTTCGCTCCCACAGCAGGAATATGTCCACCCATCACCTTGGCTTTCTCATGCTGAGAGCCCAGCAGGAAAAGACCCTGATCATTAGGAAGATATAAATCTACTATTACACTGGAGATAGAAAAGATCTCCTCATGGCCAACCTTTCCATGGAGGGGTGGGATGAAAGCAGAGTCACTCATTTGGAGAGTGGGAATTTGATTTCTTCACTCTCTTATCTTCTAGTACCTTGTAGGGTTGTTCTACTTTCTGCTCTTCTAACTCATCTTGGTACCCAGTCTCACCGCTGTTGCCAAGAATCTGTGTGATGCGGTCTCCTGGCAACACCACTGCTGGAGATACTGCCTGTGAAGACAGGATACTTCCCTTCTGCCACCTCAGCGACTGATGCTGCTTTTTGATGCCTCCTGGCCTTCTGGGTTCAAGCTTTCCTGTCTATAGAGAGTGAGCCTGGGGGCAGTAGGATTGAATTGCTAGGAAGATATACCACTCCTCATTCTTCCCTGGATGGCTTTCTCTATGTCTCTCCTTCTTAAAAGATAACAGACCCTTCTTCCAGATTGCTCATGGAAGCTATAGGCAATTTCGTCTCTAATCCAAGGTGTTGGCCAGGGAACACATTTAATTTCAACTTTTATTCCCCAGTTCTAGGAAAAAGGCCACCACTCACACGAAGCTCCCATCAATGGTGTATTAGTCAATGTTTAACAATCAGCTAAGAAAGCAAAAAAGCCCTGATTTGTAGCATTTACCTATTTCCATGGTGTAATACTCCCGATATGGCCAATTTCAAGCTGCTGCAAGGTCACTGAACTCAGAGCTGGAAGAGATATGCAGAGAGATGTGCTGTGGAGATCTGGCACCAAATGACTCAGGAGCACCGCTGCCCTGTTCCTACCTTCACACTTCTTTCTGGGACCTGTGTGTCTCTTTTCTCCTAATTTACTCCCTCCGGAAACTTATCAGCAGATCTGGCTTAACAAGTGCATGCACCAAGGAGCTGATCAGTAAACATTTGTTGAACAAATGAAAGAATGAATGAAATCATTGTTGCTTGCTCTACTATCCTTCTGTGGTGCCACACAAGGCAAATAATACTCGCTGAAGCAATACTGGTTGGTTGGAAAGGCACTCTAAACAGAGACAGGGTAACACACTTGAAGTCAGAAGTCTCAGGCTCAGGACTTGGCTCTGTCACAGAGTATCTGTCTCACTGAGGGCAAGTCCCTTCATGACTCTACACTTTACTTGGATCATCTGCACAATGGGGCGGAAAAGAACCTGCTTAGCACACAGAGTTGTGAGGATCGAATGAAATAATGTGTAGTCAAAGCTCTGAAGTGCTCTTTTATTGGTATCACTGCACAGCAGATCAGTGGTCTATAAAAGCTATGGGTCAGTTTGTAAGAAGCCTCATCAGAAAGTAAAGTTCAGTAAACTATAAACACAGGGTAGTGAGGATAGGCATGGGATCAGACAGATGTGGGTTTGAACACAGTCTCTACCACTTATTTATTCTGTGAACTAAGGAAATCTCATTTTAAAAATGGAGATAATAATACCTAATTCATAGGGTTGTTGTAGGAATTAGATAGTGTATCTGTTAGAATAGGCTGTGCTTAGTAACAAAAAACATTAGAGTCTCTGGGGGGTCAAACGACAAAGGTTTTATTGTTATTTCCCACTCATAATACGTGTTCACAGTGTTCACTGCAGATCAGCCCGGGTGGCGGGGGGTGGTCTGCTCTACATGGTTTCGCGGTCTGGGGGGACAGGACAGTCACATTTGGAACATTGCCAGCTGCCTCAGTAGAGGGAGAGAGGGTCCCACTGCAGCATGGAAGTGATACACATCATTTCTACTTACATCTCATTGACCAGAGTAAGTCATGTGGTCCCACTCACCCCAAGCTGGTCAGTCAGGAACAGACCACCCGAAATTTTGAGTGGGCAGCATAATGGCTCCCAGAGACAGCATACGTAATGATGCTTAGCACGAAATGCCTGCCCAGATTCCTTTTCTCCCCTTTCTAGGTTTTGAGGAATAAGATGTACTCAACCAACATGTTTGAAATTGATTCGATCAGCACAGACTAAGTAATATTTAGAGCTTCCCTTTGCAGTTTTCTAAACGTAGGGGAGAGAGAGAGAGGGAAAAAAAATGATGAGTTTAAAAATGGGATCCAGGGGCATCTGGGTGGCTCCATCGGTTGAGTGTCTGACTTAGGCTTAGGTCATGATCTCATGTTCGCAAGTTTGAGCCCCGCATGGGATTCTGTGCTGACAGCTCAGAGCCTGGAGCCTGCTTCGGATTCTGTGTCTCCCTCTTTGTCTGCCCCTCCCCAACTTGTGCTCTGTTTCTCTCTGTCTCAATAAATAAAAGCATAAAAAAATTTTTTTTCTAAATAAAAAAAAAGAAGAAAATCCAACTTAAATTATTGTCAGTGGCTAACAGAAAACATTGTTCCACTCACAACACTTCTGATAGAGAGTGTGTGTGGGGTTTTCCTACATCAACCAGTTCTCCAGTCACCAACTGGCTATCCTGATTTCAATTATGACACCAACTATGCAGAATTAGCACAGGCCCACAAGCTAGGGGCTCGGTCCCACAAGAGTGCCTCCCACATCTGACACTCATCTCACATAGTGGGTCCCCAGAACACCCACACTTCTGTCCAACTAGGCTGCACATCAATGGTTACCATGACCCTCTTTTCAAGTTTGATCATTTGCTGGAGCAGCTCACAGGACTAAAGGACATACTTGTGTTTATTGGTGTATTATAAAAGATATAATGAAAGATAGAGATGCACAACCAGGTGGAAGGCACATCTGTGTATCTGTGTCCGGGAGGGTCCCAAGCACAGGCACTTCTGTCCCCATGGGGTTTGGGGTGTGCCACTCTTCTGGCTCATAGGTGCTTTTACCATCCAGGAAGCTCTCCAAACGCACTTGTTTAGAGTTTCATTACATAGGCACCATTGATTACATCCTTGCCAGTTGGTGATTGACTCTGTCTCCAGCCCCCTCCCCTCCCCAGAGGTCAGTGGGTGGGGGAATCAGGTCTAAAATCAACTATTATAACACAGGATGCTCCTATCACTCAGGAACTCACAAGGGTTTTTGAATGTCTGTGCCAGGAACTGGGGTCGAGATCAAATATCTACTTCTCATGTATATCACAATAGTCAAAAAAGCCGGTCGGGGAGAAAAATAACATGGAGAGAAAAAGAACCACAGGCTTCCTCCTCTTGGAGAGACAAGAAACATGGGAATGTCAGATGGGCTTTCTCCCTGGTTACCCTTGACCTCAGGATGAGACAGGCAGCGCCTGTGCCTCCAGCCCAGGGCAGGATGTCAGGTCCCAGGGGACAGCAGCTCTGGGCGCAGCACCTAACTGAGGCTGTACATACATTCCTCCAACCAGCTGCCCTGGTATCTGGGAGTGACTCGCAGAAAGCAGGTTGTCTGTTAATCTGCACACTAAATGCTAGACCTTGGGTGAGGTCCTTAGCCCTGTGGCCTTCAGTTTCCTCAGCTGTAAGATGGGGCTGATAAAAAGAAACCCTCAACCAAGGAACCTGGGGCCAGATGTGTCTCAGAATTCATGGTTTTTTGGGATCTGAGAAAAGTAATAAGATGTCCATAAGTGTCTATTTTTTTTTTTGTATTGCGCAGCACTTTACAGCAGGGGCTGGAGCAGCACCCCATCAGCAAACACGCCCCAGGAGAGTCCCTGGAGGACTGAGACGTGTCCACAGAAGCCATCTCGGTCCTTGCCCTCCTCAGTGGGTCCTTCCACCTCACGCAGGACCTCAGTGCCTGGCTTCTCTCCACAGTCCTGAATCCTGACTGCAGATAAGCACGAAGAATTCCTCCATCCCTTGAGACCCACCTTCGACCCACTATTCCTACATGAGCTAAATTAGGACAGATTCTCCTGCTACGTCCTGTTAGACAATCCCTCCCTCGTTCCCCGGGGGGCAGAATACTGCTTTAGGGACTTCTCAGGCCTGGAGTTCTAGAATAAAAGCTTATGCTGATGGCGTTCTAGTTGTTCCTCTTCCACAACATTTGGAATCTTTTTTTTTAAATTTTTTAAAAATGTTTTTTACTTATTTTTGAGACAGAGAGAGACAGAGCTTGAGCAGGGAGGGGCTGAGAGAGAGACATAGAATCAGAAGCAGGCTCCAGGCTCTGAGCTGTCAGCATAGAGCCCAATGCGGGGCTCGAACCCATGAATGTGAGATCGTGACCTGAGCTGAAGTCAGAGGCCCAACCGACTGAGCCACCAGGGGCCCCAACATTTGGAATCTTACGGCGAAGCATGGACACGCTTTGAGTGGAAAAAGAAATGTCAAGGACCTCCCACAGGCAAGGTGTGCTGCCAAGTGACTTACCAAGACTTGATGTTTTCAGAGCTTTTAGGATTTTAGACATGAGGATACGAGATGGAGGACCTGTATTAGACAATGTCAACAATGTGAAGATGAAATGAGATAGTCCATGAAAGTGATCAGAATGGCTCTGGGCGCCTAGAACTAACTAAGTATTTGCCACGTTTGTCATACTGAGAGGGTTACGTAACTAAGCAATTGTCACTTTGGGAGCTCAGACCCACAGGTGTGCAGAGTGATCACAGCTCAGACCAACACGTGGGAGAAGGCGTCCTATCATCCCCGCACCCTGAGAAGCTACAGCGGGGAGTGGCGGTCCCTACCACACCTGCGCTCCAGCACCTGGCAGCTTGTCTGTGGGGAGCCTGATGTCCTCAGCAGCTCAGATCAAGGTTCTGAATGCAGCCTGTCCCTAGAGGGCTCTGGCTTCCCAGGAATTAAATTCTTTATTTTTGCACAAGGCAACAGTATCAGGATCTGGACTTGGGTTTTTCAGAATCCTTGGCTTTTCACTGGGGGTGGGGAGGACAGACGGACACAAAGACCAAAGGTGTACATTCTGGTGACAGGCATTTAGATGGGATCTTACAAATACCCTATGACTTCACTCATAGGAAGACTTTAGGATACAAAACAGATGAACTGAAGGGAAGCAAAAATAATATAAAAGCATAGAGGGGGACAAAACATAAGAGACTCTTAAATATGGAGAATAAACAGGGGGTTACTGGAGGGAGGGGGTATGGGCTAAATGGGTAAGGGGCATTAAGGAATCTACTCCTGAAGTCATTGGTGCAGTAGATGCCAAATTAAGAAAAATAAAATTTTTAAAAAGATGGGGTCTTAAATTGTGCTCTAAGCTGTACACACTACAGAAGGAAGCTCAGTCAAAAAATGTTTAAATATTCCCATGATTTAATCACCCATTTACTAATTCATTCAGCCATCTGGGCTTGAGCACTCTCTGTGCCCGGGGGAATTCCGGACTGAACAGCACACACAAGGTCCTTGCTATGGTGTGAACATTTACGTCCTCCCCAAATCCACACCTTAAAATCCTAACACTCCATGTGATGGTGTTAGAAGACTGAGCCTTTGGGAGGTGATTAGGTTGGGGTTGAAGATCTTATGAAAAGAAATCCCCAGAGCTCCTTTGTCCCTTCCACCATGTGAGGATACCAGGAGGAGTCTGTGACCCAGCAGAGTGCCCTTACTTGACCATCAGGCCAGCACCTGATCTTGGACTCCCAGATTCCAGAACTTCTGTTATTTTGAAACCACTCAGTCTGTAGTATTTTGTTACAGCAGTCTGAACCAACCAACTTAGTCTTCTGCTCACGGAGTTTCCATTCTAGCGAAGAGGGCGGACAAACATAATTATTCATTGTGGTGAGTACTAGGAAGAAAGTAAAGAGGGGTCACAGAGCTGGGCGTGACCGGAAGTGTGTTCTGGAAGGCGCGGCCAGGGAGAGTCTCTCTCCTGAAGTTATCCTTAAACAGTGGAGGAGGCTGAGAAGAGCTCAGAGAAGTGAGTTCCTGGAGTTGGGAAGACCTGTGTAAAGCCCCTGAGGTGTAAAGGTCTGAGGTGTTGGGAGATGGCAAGGAGACACATGGCTTGGGATATGGGGGCAGCATGGGGGGAGGGGAGCTGTGGCTTGAGAGCCCAGCAGGGTGCAGCTTGGGTAGGACCTTGTGGGCATGCATGCAAAGGAGTATGGACCTTCAGGGTAATGAATAACATGGTCTAACTATAATTACTTAAGGAGCATGAGAACTTTCTTAAAGTCATCTCTGCAACAGTGTGAGTCTCGAACTTACAACCCTGAGATCAAGAGTCGCATGCTCTACGAGCCAGCCAGGTGCCCCTGAGAGCTGTTGTTTTCATAGGTTGTTCTGGTCGATGATTTGTCACACATCTTTAATGGGATCCATAAGGCGAAGGCTGTAAAGAACTTTTAGTTATTTCTAGTTCCACAGCTGGTATTCTAGTAGTCACCCAACCACTAACAGTACCTTCTGTCACAATTTAACCCCCAAAGTAAAGTCATCGCCGCTGTATCAAAACCTGTGATTGTTCAAAATAAACCTCATGCCTAATAAGTGTAGCTTTTTCTACTGTGCAAAAGCTCCTTACATTAAAAACAGAAATATTGGGGCCGCTGGGTGGTTTAGTCAGGTAGGCGTCTGACTCTTGATTTGGGCTCGGATCATGATCTCACGGTTCTTGAGGTCAAGCCCCACATTGAGATCTGTCAGCATGGATCCTGCTTGGGATTCTCTCTCTCCTTCACTCTCTCTGCTCCTCCACAGCTCGCTCTCTCTCTCTCTCTCTCTCAAAATAAATAAATAAACATTAAAAAAAATAGAAATATTTTTCAAACAGTGGTGTAAGTAATGATGTGTTAAGATCTAAATGACAAAGGTGTCTCATATGGGAACCACACAGTGTCTCGACAATTCAATTTTGTCGGTCGCTATTTATTTATTTATTTATTTAAAAATTTTTTTCATGTCTTTTATTTATTTTTGAGAGAGAGAGAGACAGCGTGAGCAGGGGAGGGTCAGAGAGAGAGGGAGAAACAGAATCTGAAGCAGGCTCCAGGCTCTGAGCTAGCTGTCCAAACAGAGCCTGACTCGGGGCTTGAACCCATGAACCGTGAGATCATGACCTGAGCTGAAGCCAGATGCTTAACCAACTGGGCCACCCAGGCGCTGCTATTGGTCACTAATTAGCTTTCATTGTCCTTCTTGCTTTCAGGAAAAACTATTAATGGCCCCACATTCCCTATCCCTCCCACCCGTCCCCACACCACTCATCCACTTTCTGGGTAAGTGACAATTCTGACACTGGGCTGAAGCATCTTGGAGGTGTAAAGAAGCCACATGAGGATTCAGTTCATTGCCTGTCGCCTGAAGATCTTGACCGAGGCCAGCTTCTTATCCACTGCAAGCATAGTCTCTAGCCAGCTAGCTGGCCAATGGGTTTCCTCCTTTTCCCAATGACAGCTTAACCTACCAAAGTAGCCTCTGTTTGCCCAGGAGACAAAGCGGGTCATGTTAACAGTAATGCTCTAGGGTTACGGTTCCCACCTCCACTCATGGCAGTGGGACCCACCCCCTGCCCCCCAGCCTTCCCATCACTTAGCAGTCTCACACAGGCTCACAAACGAGCCCAACCACCACTACCCATAGATGCATGAGGGCCCTTCCTCTGTCGGCAGAACCTTTCATTGAGCAGCTTTAGGGGACTCCATTATGCCAGACCCTGCAGGTCTGCGCACTGGCCCACAGCTGCCAGGCACCATCAAGGCGGGAGCTCCACGGCCGCCTGACATTACTGCCACCATGTGCACTTTTGGTTCATGAGGGTTTTTTAGTCTCCTCTTCCCCTTTCCATCATGCTCTGTTCTAGACTGAGGCATGAGCATAGAGGAGGCTACAGAGCTGGGCTGGAGGATAAACACTCCTTGCTGGTGTTCTCTGAGCTCATAATGGTTGTGTTCATAACTGAGCACCAAAGTCAGGTAACTACACCAATCCCATATGCCTGTCTGGGCCACTGCTTAGTATTCCAGCTCTGTGTTAATCCCCTCTCTTTGAGTAATAGGATATCATTCTGACATTGTAAAGAAGTCATGAAAAAACTCTGGCTTCCATCTTGCTGCCCCCCCCCAACCACTTGCTTCGAAGCCAGCTTCCAGAAGGGAGGACTCCAACCACCAGCCAGCCAGAAACTGAAACCCTCAATCCCAAACACACTAGGGACTGCATCCCACCTGTGAGTGAGCTTAGAAGCAGACCTGTTCCCAGAGGAGCCTGGAGGTGACCCACAGTCCCTGGCATGGACACGCCCACCACCCACCCTTGGCTCTTTATACTCCCTTCGTCTTACAGCTCCTTTTCCCCACACACCCTGTCTCCTTGCCTGGGTACCTTCTACCTCCTAAGCGTAGAACCCTTCCCTTCCTCCTCTCCGCCCACGTTTTCACTGTCTGCAAAGCTTCCCATTCATCCTTCAAGGTCAACTCAGCAATTACCCCTGATATGTGGCTTTCTGTATGTTCCTTCCTCCATGTTTCCTCTACCCCTTGTGAAGTCGTCCACACAGCACTAGTAATAGCGTGGACAGATACCAAAGGGCAGCACTATGTGAAAAGGGGAGCACACAGGGTGGGTTCTTGACCAAGATAAAACCCAGATGTAAAGAGAAGCTAACTATTTCCCGCTGGGCCCATGGGGAACGAGAACAGCTCAACCTGTTCAAATAGAGACGGAAAGTCCAGATGAGAAGGAGCAGGGGGCTGGATGGTTGATCGGCCACTCCTAGCTGAGGGTTTCCCCCACATTCCAATAAGAAGGGCTTGCTAATTAAGAGCTGAAGCACCTCAGTGTTATTCTCAAGCATCTCCACTTAGTCAACCTCGCTTCCTCCTGTTGATTCTAGAAGGCTTTATGTGGAAAGAATTCCATCAGATAGTATTAGTCAGGCAGTCATTCGGTAAACATTGAGTGCCTACTTCATGCGTTGGGAATGCAGGGTGGAAGAGATAGACAACATTCCAGCCTCCTGGAGCTTGGGTTCCAGCAGGGAAGACAAGGACAAGTAACTATATAAATAAATATAGTTATTAGAGTGTGATAATTGCTGTGCAAGAAACGAACAGTGCTGGCCACTGAAGGGTAACAGAGGAGGGCCTCTTAGGAATGGTGGTCAAGGAGGCACCTCTGGGGAGTGATTCTGAGTGGGGATGTGAAAGGTAGTGAGGTGGCCATGCCCATAGTTGAGGAGGAGAATGTGGGGCACCGGGGCACCAGGAATAGTGCAAAGACAGACACTGAGGAGAGGTGCTTAAAGCTGAGGGATTGGTAGACTTCGTTCCTTTATTTTTAAAAAATATTTATTTATTTAATTTTGAGAGAGAGAGCGTAAGCAGGGGAGTGGGTGGGGAAATGGGGAGACACAGAACCTGAAGCAGGCTCCAGGTTCTGAGCTGTCAGCATAGAGCCCGACGCTAGGCTTGAACCCACCAACCATGAGATCATGACCTGAGCCGAAGTCAGAAGCTTAACCAACTGAGGTACCCAGGCGCCCCTATAGACCTCATTCTTAAGCTCCAGGGCACTAAGACCAAGTTCCAGACACCTGTTTTGCAATGGAGCTATCCTAGGGCCTAGTGTTATTTTATGTGCTGGCAACAAGAGCCATAGCAACAAACAAAAAAAATTTTTTTGTCCTCTCGCAAAAACATCATTGTGAAACTCACCAAAGGCCCATATTTTGCATGTGAATAGACTTTAGAGCCAACACAGGTGTCCGATACCATTGAATCTAATCTTATTTCAGATGAGAAAACTGAGTTCCAACAAGGTGAAATGGGAACCCCATGGTCCATGACTTGATTGTGGCAGCGGTGAGATAAGAACTCCAAATGTGCAATTATATGCTCTCTTTCCTTAACAGGGTAAAGCAATGACTCAAATTACTTGTGATTGTTTTGAAAATTATAAACTAGACTTTCTCCTCTTAAATTTCTCCCTACTTAGTTTCCCATCTAGCTTGAAGTGCTTCCAAATTCAGTTATTAAAAAGGAAGCCAACTTCCATTAAGGGTTGTTCACATTCCTCTTACCCGAAGGTAAAAGCAGTGTGTGCAACAACATCCTTGGTCTCACAGAGGGAGCTGAAAAGTCCTGTTGATGGTAAATCATCTTCTTTCTATACAGTAGTTCTCACCGAGTAGCCTGAGACTCTTCTTGGCTGAATAAGGGGAGGGTGAGTTTGACACTGGAAGCAGAGGCAGGACTTTGGCTCAATATTTGTTGCCCACACCTGCTCACATGACCGGCCCACAGCAGCTGGGTAAAATCACTTCACCTGCATTGAGAGTGCCAGGTATCTGCCAGACCCAGATTCACAAAGCTGGCGAGTTCCTGCACTAGCATCACCATGCAGCATTGATCACAATTAAGGTGGAGATTTGAAGCCAGGTCAAAAAGTGTAGGATTCACTCCAGGAGCTGTGACCAAAACCTATGCTATGCTTAGAAAGAATGTAGGTCAAGTGGTATGAACTTATTTACCAATTACTAGAATATCACCATGAGAAGGCAACCCAGAAAGAATGGGTCCGGATGGGAGTGAGGTAGCCATGCCCACCGGCGAGGGAAGAGCATGCGGGGCACAGGGAACCCAGGCCACAGTGCTCTTCCTGGAAGAAGATTCTTAGGAGCATAGTGTGAGAAGGGCAGTAAGGGTGAGAAATTCGTGAAAGCACTGACGCCTCAGACGACTTAACAGGTCCAAAAGTGGTTTCGAGAAGTTCAAATTTATGCAGGAACACCGAGTGTCCATTAACAATCCCTTAGTGTTTCTGAGAGACTCCTGGGCCAGGAGCAGCTTGTAAAGTCCTAAACTTGGGGCTTCTGTCCTTTCCCACTTTGGTGCGGATAGAGAAGTAAACAGAAAAGAGGTGCATATATAGAAAAGGAAGCATTTCTTCTCACATCCCTGTCGGATATCGGTATCCAAAGGTATTTTTTAAAGGCGCGCGCGCGCGCGCGCGCGTGTGTGTGTGTGTGTGTGTGTGTGTGTGTGTGTGTGTGTGTGTGTGTGAGAAGATGCCGGGCCTTCTAGCAGGATGACTTAGGCGAGTTCCCTAATTTCCCTAAGCCTCCAGTTTTCGATCTGCAAACAGTCCTTAAAGAGCTCGGGGAGGCGCGGTGGGGAGGTGATAAGCAGGTCCCGCCCCCAGGGGGGTAGCTGAGCACCCACAGGGACCCGCCCCCTCGGTCCCCGGACTCCGATTGGCCTCCTCGGAGGGGGCGTGCCTGGCCTGCGCCGCGGTGGGCGGGGCCGGGCGCGCTCGGCGAACCTCGGGACCTCGGAGGTAGCAGGGTCGCAGACTCTCACCGGAGATACCGCCATGGCCCGCCGAGTACGCGGGTCCGCTCGCGCGCTGCTCGCCGCCCTGCTGGCGCCGGCGCTGCTGGCG
>NC_043702.1:123711699-123749795 GCF_006229205.1 Suricata suricatta | reverse complement strand
GGGGCGGCCAGGGTCACGGGGACTGGGATGCCACCGCGCTGGTGCCGCCGCTGCCGCCGCGCGAGGACGCGGCGCGTGTGGCCCGCTTCGTGACGCACGTCTGCGACTGGGGCGCTTTGGCCACCCTCTCCACGGACCAGGCGGTGCGCGGCTGGGCCTTTGCCGACGTCCTCTCGCTCAGCGACGGGCCGCCGGGCGCAGGCAGCGGCGTGCCCTACTTCTACCTGAGCCCGCTGCAGCAGTCGGTGGGCAACCTGCAGGTGAGCGGGCGGCCGCAGGGCCAGTCTTTCTGTGGTCGAAATTCTGCCCGGGACGGAGGGCGGGGCAACTAGAAGGAAGAATTTTCTGGCGGCCCACGGCCTTGCCTGTTCCCTCCAGCGCTGGCCGGGCGGGCTTTGCAGCATTCTCACTGTTGGGCAACTCAGTGCCGGGAATGTCACGTACGCCCCCGCTTCTGGGGTGAATTCTTTGCCAGTACCTACCTGGAGGACTTCGCACCCTGGCTTGTCCTGGGGCACAGCTGCGCGTGTTATTAAAAGTCCTACAGGGCTTGCCCTTCCTTCTGAATTAAGAATTTTCCTTTCAGCAGCAAGAAGCTAATACACAACATCGTGCGTGATTAATGCAGTCTTTATAAAGGCCTCCTGTGCATAAGACCTTCTCTGGTCAGGAGCAGAACGGAGTTAGGTCTGTGTGTTCACGCTTTGCCCACCTTTTGTGGCAGGGCCAGGTTTACAACTCTCTGTTGGATCTCTGCTCTCCCGAGAGTGGTGTGATAGTTGTACAGCACAATGAGTCCAGCACTGGGCTTCAGATGAAGGACCTGAGGCATAGACAGGTTAACTAACTTGCCCAAAGTCTGTAGCCCAACTGGAATTTTATGCCAGGTCTGTGTGCCATCAAAATACAGGACCCAGAATGGTGGCACAGAGCTGCCTATGTCCCACAGACCAGTTTTCTTTGGTCCACTGAGTTCTGTTTGGTTTTTAACAAATTTGAACTACAGCAGTCCCCCGTTTTCCCTGGTTTTACTTCAGTGTCTCAGCTACCCGAAGTCACCTGTATTCTAGAAGCAGATGATCCTCCTTTTGAGTTCTTGTCTTATAGTCCGTAGTAGCCCAGTGCTAGGTTTCTAAAGCCACCCCCTGTCATCTCATCATGTGAGCATTTGATCATCTCTCATCATCATCATCATCATCATCAGGAGTGAGTACAGAACAAGAAGATATCTGGAGAGAACACATCCACATAACTTTTATTACAGTATAGTTGGTTCTTTCTATTATTATTGTTGCTAATCTCTTACTATGACTGATTTATAAATTGAACGTATCACGGGTGTGTGTGTGTGTGTGTGTGTGTAGGAAAAAAACAGTATATATGAGGTTTGGTACTATCCAGGCATTCACTAGGGGTCTTGCATTGTAACCCCCTTGGGTAAGGGGAGGAGACTATTGTAGTTACCAACATTTGAAAATTGAGGTTTCAGTTACACATCTGGATTTTTAACTTCCTGGAAGATCTGTGGTCCTGAGGGCTTGAATTCTTTGAGCAAAACCAGAAACAGCTTCCTCCTTTAAGGGCACCTACACCTGTGTTCACCCTTTCCTTACTCCCAGCCCCCTCCACCCTCTTAGGCATTTGCCCAAAGGAAGCTCATTCCATCAATCAGTGACCCTCAACCTTGGCTGCAAACACAGTCATCTGGAAAGACTTTTAAAAATACAGTGCCAAGGTATTTTATTAAAAAACAAGTCCCCAATCCCTCCCTAATGCTTCTAAGGAGGGAGAGGGGATGGAGAACAACTACTACCCACGATCCTATTTGAACTCGTGCTGATTCGGTCATCTGCCTTGCAGGCAGGAGGAAAATGAAGAGGTGCAGGGACTCTCCTGTGACCAGCCACTAATGGCTGCCAGGTAGAACCCCAGCCCAGGTCTTTGATGTGTCTAGAGGGACAGTGTAAGAAACCTATCCAGGATTTCAGGTATCCGTGATGTCAGTGAAAAGGTGTGGCCACATCAGAATTAGCCTGACTCTGATTCCATCAGTTAACCAGTGCAGTTCGGTCCTATTTTCTCCTTTTCCTCCTACTCTGACTTCTGTCTTCTCCCTGTCACCATGCCCACCAGATTACATGCACAAAATGCCACTCAGCATTTCCCTCTGCCCAGAAACCTTTAACAACATCTGGCTGCCTAGAGCTGCATATGATTCACTTGGGATGTTTGTTAAGAATACAAACACCAGAGCTGGGACTGGAGCCCAGAAATCAGCATTTTAACAGACTCTCCAGGCAGGTGGTTCTTGGAAAGCACAGACAGACACTGGCCTACAGAACACAATTCTGACTCTTCAGCTGGAGTTGAGCCCCCCAGCCCCCATCCCCCCAAAGCCTCTCTTTCAGGCAGATGGGGTTTCTCATTATAGTCATATTCCACATTTTCCCAGTTCTGTTTCTGAAATGCCCTTTACATTTAATACATCATCCCACTTCTGTCCTGATTTTGAAAATCTTATAAGGTTCCCTGTAGTGTCCATATCCACTCCGGGCTACATTGGCATCTCCTTACCCAAAACTGTACCGTTCACTTGACAATTAGTTATATACTGCTTTCTGATCTCTTCTGTGTCATTATTTAAGTTTTGTTTCTGTCTGACTTTCAACCCAATTATAAAGTCACAGAGAAAGGATTTTTTTTGGGGGGGTCTCCCATGGTGACTTGCCTAATAGTGTATAGACCGTGAACGTTCAGCTAGATGATTTCAAGGAGTTCCCATTATACCCATTGTTGTGATGGGTCACCATGAGTTGGCAGAATTTTCCACACGAGCTGTTTAAAACACTGAATGCAATGTGTGAATTTCATTGTAATCTGTCAGCAGTGTCTTTCATGAAGCTGTTTTCTGAATAAGAAAGAGTGGAGAAGTTTGCTTGCTTCACTTTTCGAGTCTGAGTGTTCTCTTATTGCTAAGACAGGAATGAACAACTTCTCCAGTTTTGAAATCACATGACAATTTCTGCTAGCATAAGATAACCAAAAAACATGATTCAGCTACTTTTTTTGCTTAAATTGTACAGTTAGCTAGCTGAACAACTGTGGTATTTTTATGCACTAGTTTCACGTTAGAGTCTAAACCTTTAGATCTTTCAATGAAAGCTCTAGACCAGCCTTGAATTTGGGTGACACTGTAATTATAATTTTTCTGGTGAATATGAAGCAGATTAAAAGCTTAGGAAAAAAGAGTGTTAAAATAATTCTTGCTGAGTTGGTTCATTTTAAATCTGAAATGCTATCCCCTGCTTTTTGGGAGGGAACGTCAAGATCAGTCTCTACCCAACAAGTAATTTTCTCAAGTGGTCAGTTACAACTCATTGTTTCATGGGAGAGTGCTCAACTCTAGGGACAGTGTGTATATAACTTGTGAAATTTATTACATCTCCAGAGACAGCATTTCATGTGGGAGGACCTTTATTTTCTCTCTGCAGGAGAATCCACATGCTACTCTGACCATGTCTTTGGCACAGACTAACTTCTGCAGGAAGCAGGGATTTGATCCCCAGAGTCCCCTCTGTGCTCACATAATGCTGTCAGGGACTGTTACCAAGGTAAGTGGTTATGGTTTTTAGAAGGGCGCCTGAGTGGCTCAGTCAGTTAAGTGTCCGATTCTTGATATCGGCTCAGGTTGTGATCTCGCAGTCATGAGATCGAGCCCCCATCGTAGGATGGAGCCTGCTTGGGATTCTTTCTCTTCTTCTCTCTCTGCCCCTGCCCTGCTCCTGCATGCATGCGCTCTCTGTCTCTCAAAATACATAAATAAAAAGAGCACCATCTATTAAAAATGCAAGGAGATATTTTAAGAATAAAATGATTTGTGATTGAGATAATATGTAATTTCATGAAAATGAAAGGCTTAAATCAGTTCATTTCATGTAGGTGTTCAATAAGGTATTTATGTGGAAAGCGAACTATTGTTTGAAGCCAGAAGGAGCAGTTGTTCATTCCTCAACCAAAGCTCTCTGCCCCTGGCCATGCTGTTCGCCACACACATTGCCCATGCGTGGGTTCCTTATCTCCATATTTTCACAGTGGCTTAAGGCAGAGAGCGTACGAAGTGAGCTACAAGAGGGGTGTCCATTACCAGACCCTAGATGCAGGTTTGCACAGGGGGTGATTACTGCAGGGCACAGGGTAAGGTGTCCTAGCGCTGATCTGATTGCCACACCAGCACATGTACTTTTTGACATTGTCAGTCATGATTACCCAAGACAAGTTTGGTTTATGGTCTGGAAATCCCGTGTGGACGCATCTCTGTGGCTGCAGGTCACTGGAGAAAGGAGAGGTGGCAGATGCCCTTGCAGTCCACTGTGCTTCTTCGAAACACTTTTATATTTTGTGAATTTGTGTCTCCGTGTTTCAGGTGGGCTTGTCCTGAGGTACATGTGCTGACATTCTACGGCACAGGCTCCCTAACATTTTGCTGTGTGGAAGCAGGTGCTCACGATGGGTCTCCCCTTGAGTAAATCCTTTCCCGCCAACATCTGGACTCTGTTGGTTTCTGCTTTTCTGCATGTGTGCTTTGTTTTCCCTTGATCTCTTAAGTTGGAGATCAGGGTTTATAACTAAAACGCTTTAGGAGTTGTAGAAGAATCACACATCCTTAACAGGGCTGCTTCTGTCAGTCATTTACTTCACACGTGTCCTGTAGGTGAATGAAACCGAAATGGACTTTGCCAAGCAGTCGCTGTTTGTCCGACATCCTGAGATGAAAACCTGGCCTTCCAGCCACAATTGGTTCTTTGCGAAGTTGAATATAACCAACATCTGGGTCCTGGATT
The DNA here is from genome assembly GCF_006229205.1 of Suricata suricatta. Lineage (NCBI taxonomy): Eukaryota > Metazoa > Chordata > Mammalia > Carnivora > Herpestidae > Suricata > Suricata suricatta. The sequence goes on along the minus strand of NC_043702.1, from coordinate 123,744,954 downwards.
ACTTCGGTGGACCCAAGATAGTGACACCCGAGGAGTATTATAATGTCACATTTCAGTAAGTATTTACGCATCTTTCTTCTTTCTAACATTGCAACTTTTATTTGTGGCCCTGAATCTTTTAAAGCTAGAGAACTCTTAACTGTTTCTTATCCCAGGAGGCCCCTTTGGCCAGCTGGAAAAGCCTGTGAACCCCCCTCAGAATAATATTTTTTAGGAGTATAAAATACATAGGAAATACAATGGACACCAGCTATATTGTATTGAATATAATGTATTGAATGTATTGAAATACATTTGTAAAAATATTATAAATTCATACATTATATGAATATAATGTAATGTATTGAAAGGCATTTATAAAATATTTTTAAAATGTTTGGTATAGTATAATATGTTGACTTTCTAGTGAACATAGTAAAATAAAATTTAGTAGTGATTCTGTAACATTACTTTCTGAGTAGTGAGGGCTGAATTATTTGAAGGCATTTGTGACAGCTCTAACATGATGTGAAAGTATCTGTGATTATTTCTGTTAGTGACAGTCACAGATAATGCTCTTACCACTGGTGTTTATTGCTTGCATTCATCACTGAAGGAAATGATAAATTACAGGTCGGGGTTAATGAAAACGAAAACATCTTTTTTCCAAGTTCAGAGACCTGAACTCTGCAGGTTGAGACCTTGGGGGGATTTTTGTTTTTTGTTTTTAATGTTTTTTATTTATTTTTGGGAGAGAGAGAGAGAAAATAGAGAGAAAAAGAAATCACAAGTGGGGGATAGGCAGAGGGAGAGGGAGACACAGAATCTGAAGCAGGCTCCAGGCTCTAAGCTGTCAGTGCAGAGCCCGATGCTGGGCTCAGACCCACAAACTGTGAGATCATGGCCTGAGCCAAAGTCAGACAGTCAACTGACTAAGCCACCCAGGCGCACCTGAGACCTTGTTTTCAGACTATGCTTTGGGGCCTGGCTGGAGACCGGTTCTGGCCCATGATGGCATTTTCCCATGAGAACCAGACTTTGGGACTTCTGGACTATGAATGGGCCACATCTGAGTCTGAGCATGCGGCCCGTGCCCATGAGCCCCAGTGCTGTGAATGCTGGGGGGCCGTGTGGGACACGCACCAGGAAGTGGACAGTTGGACTTGGGGAGGTTGACACCCAGAGGCCCCCTCAAGAGAACAAAGAAGAAAGTAGCCTGAAGATGGGAAAAGAACAGGACAAAAGGGTGTGATCAGAGCCTTTGAAATTAGGTCAGGCTTCAAAGGAAGGAATACAGAGGACCGGGCCCTTTCCCGGCTAACATGGGTCACTGGCATAGCTGACATCCTCAGAGCCCAATGGCCAGTGATCATGGCAGCAGTGACAGCGCCCTGAGGGGCGGGGGGGCCTATACTGGCTGCCATGCACTTCCTGTTTTCTACCCCCAGACCCTCGGTAGTGTTTCTCCGTGTCTGGAAGGTGGAGAGCATATGATGCACTTGTGCTGTAATGACTGGCTGCTGTTTGCAGAGATGAGAGTGATGAGGCTAAATTAGACCTGTAGGTCATGGTCGTCCTCTGCGTTTCTTGATTTTGTCTCTTACTGTATTGTAGACAGTTCCGCATTGGAGTGTTGACTTCCGTTGCCATTGTAAATTTCTTCACAGCAAAGCTCAGGCTTTATTTATTTAATCAATCGATCAGCCAATCAGTCAATCCCAAACAGCGCATGGCGCAGAACAGGTGTTTAGTAAACATTGACCACTTGTCAGGCTGATGCTTTGAGCCAGATTTTCAGCTCCTTTGTTTGAGTAAAGAATCCAGTGGTGGTGGTGTTTATTTTGCATCCGTGTATGCGGGGGAAGAGGCACAGGCCAGTGATTCTCTTTTGGCCCGGCAAAGCCACCTGACTTTCTAGGAATATGGATGCGACAATTTCAGCATCATTACAGGGTGGTGACTTATCCACGAGGGTGGCCAGTAAGATGACAGGCCCACTCTGCGAGGTTAAAGTTTACTTTTATAAGACGTGACAATCTCTCATGAACCGTTATTTTTGTATAAATAATGTGCCTAAGGGCAGTGCTTGCTCTAATAACAAAATAAATACGTGCTTGCCCCTGAGTCTCCATGTTGTATAAGTGAGTAAAGTAGATAAACTTGAGATTCCCATTTTATTACACAGACTAGTGGGCCTTTTCTGTAGCTCAGATATAAGAGGGGGCATCTCCCCATTTGGAGAGGAGGACCAAAGGCTGGACCGGGGCCTGACCCCTTCTGAGGCAGAGCACCCGAATCCTAGGGGCCTTAAACCTTTTGGGACACGTCTGACTACTGACTGTCCGTTTCAGAGTCCGGGAGTGGGCCCCTCACCGTCCTACCCACCTGGTTTGCCAGTAGCCCCGGAGAGGGTGATGTCTGTAAGGGCCGAGAGCCTGCACCTCCTGAGAGACCCACTTCCAGGGGCCTCGAGGCTTTCTGGAGCTTTACCGAATGGCAGCCATCTGGGCCAGCCTGCCCAGCTTGGTTTTGAAGATGTTACTTCTCCCAATGCCCTAAAGCCTCTGCATCTGAAGTCTGTTGTACTCAGGTGGAGTCCTGAGGAAGCTTTAGTACAAGTGCCGCTTAGTAGGGCTAAGGTGGGGCTGGCTGAATCCGGTGTGGCTCATCGGACCATTGGGTCCAGACCACCACAAGCAGATGTGCATGTGGACTGGAAGGTTCCATGCTCATGCGGCGCATCTGTGGGCATCCCTGAGTGGGCAGTTCTCATGAGTATTCACTGTTGAGCCTGAGCTGCAGGGTGCTCACGCCAGGCTTCCTGAAGGTTCCCCAGGACAGGCACAGGGCATAGGAGGCTGTAAGCTGCCATCTTACCTTGTTTCCCTCACCCGGATGTGGTTTCCTGGGAGCCGTAGTCAGTCTGCAGCAGGAAAGGGGGTCTAGGTCACCTCCCTGGCCAAACTCAGTGTCGTGGGACACTTGGCTGATTCCTGCTCTCTTGCTCTAAAGGTCAGGGTCCCTTCTGCCCTCAGTTGCTTTTTTTTTGTCATTTAAATGAGCTCTTGGGGGCTGGAGGCACCCTGGGTGGCTCAGTCGGTTAAGTATCCCAGCTTCGGCTCAGGTCATGATCTCATGGTTTGTGGGTTCGAGCCCCGCGTCAGGCTCTGTGCTGACAGCTAACTCAGAGCCTGGAGCCTATCTTCAGATTCTGTCTCCCTCTCTCTCTGACCCTCTGCTGCTCACGCTCTCTCTCTCTCTCTGAAAAATAAATAAAACATTAAAAAAATTAAAAATAAATAAAAATAAATGAGCTGTCGGTGTTCTTGGTAGCTTCTCATCTGTGGATTATCCCGGCAGCGCTTACTGGAGTGTGATGGCATCGTGCCCAGAGGCAATGGTGATGGCCAGTGATCCCAGAGCCTGACCCTACCCCTGCTGATACCAGAACTCCGGAGCAAGCCCAGGCGGCTCTTCCGTACCTGCAGGGCTACAGTTAGCTCCAAACCTTAGCCTTCTGGATCAGGAGTTTCTCTCGTCATTCCCTAGAGTGATCAACTTGTAAGATCTGTCAACTCGGTTTAACGAACTACTAATTCTTCCTCTCTTTTCCCGTCTCTAGGTGAAGCAGAATACGGGAAGTTAGCAGCACCCGGCAGGTTGCTTAGGATGCCCATACAGACGTGAGGGGCTTAATGTATCCCTGTGGAGCGTTTCCCAGGCTCACATGCTGATTGGCTTGCTTGCCTGCTTACAAAATAGAGCCGGACTATTCCTGGATTTCTTGGTGGATGTGGTTGCTGGATCTTTTCTTTTTTTCCCCCCTGAATTTTGAAGCCATTTTCATAGAGGTGTGTCCTTCGTTATGATCCCAGAAGCTTTGTTCTGTCAATTCCAAATAGTTTTCCAACGGGGCTCCTTGAAGAGGGACGGGTGCCTGGTTCAGATTGCCCATTTGCATTTGAAGGTACGCAAGATGCTTGGGTGCTTCCCAGAAGCCCCTGGGCTGGGGAGAGGGCCCTGCCCACCACGGCTGTGCCAGCTCTGTCCACACCCATCTGGCAGGGCTGGCCCGTGTCACCGCGTGCCACAAGTATGTGGCCAAGCCAGACCGTGGTGAGCCATAAGTGGACCTTCGTTTTCGTGGTCCCTTTGTGTCTGACAGTCCTGATGGGTGGTACTGATCCAGCATAGGGCAAAACCCTTCCTTATAAAAGACTTTTTTCCCACTGTTCCAATCTAAAGTGATAATGACCTAGAACAAGAGAGTTTCCTAAAACTTTTTCTGAATTTCATTTCCCCCCTACGTGGACCCTGTATATTCTGTGTCCTCTGCTCAAAACACACACCTACACTCATGTACACATGATCTTATTTTAATTTTTGCCCCCAAATGGGCTTGCAGAAGAAAGGAGAAGGATGAAGGGAATTTTGTGTAAGTCGTTTCTTTCTTTTGTAAGTTTCCTGGGCACCGACCCGCTTAAGCCCGGTCCCGAACCCGCTGCTGCCAAGTGAGCTCTGTGGCTCGTTAAATACTGTGGCTCTCAGCAGAGGCCTCCAGCTTCCTCGGCTGCTCAGAATCTTCAAGCGGCTCCCATGTTGCTACCTAAATCGGGTCACTGGGGAGATGGTAACATGACTTAAAATCACATTTCTTCAGGGGCGCCTGGGTGGCTCAGTCGGTTGAGCGTCTGACTTCGGCTCGGGTCATGATCTCGCAGTTCATGAGTTCAAACCCTGTGTCAGGCTCTGTGCTGACAGCTCAGAGCCTGGTGCCTGCTTTGGATTCTGTGTCTCCCTATCTCTCTGCCTCTCCCCCACTCTCGCTCTGTCACTCTTTCAAAAATAAACAAGCATTAAAAATTTTTTTTGAAATCACATTTCTTTAGAAAAGAAGAAACCATTTGCTTTTATTGCCTACATACATGCTTTCTGAAGATGCTGTAAGGCCCCTTGTAAAGTGTGTCAGGAATCAAGCTGCTGAATTGTTCGCTAAGAGGAAGGAAGTTGGATATGAGTCATTATGTTTGAAAACTACAAAACGAACTTACCTAAAATCCAGCAAATAGCTTCTGATTATGAAAAATGATTCCTACTAAACTTGATAAAATAGGATTTTTACTCAAAATAATTAAAAGCATTATTTTCCTGAAATGTGTTGGATTTATTTTCTTAAACAAAGATGTTACTATTTATTACACTTTGCATTTTTATGTTAGCATGCTGTTAAGTCAACCCTTGGCTGTTTCAGAGCTTACAGTGAATAATTCGACTCTTTCTCTTTGGTAAACAGTTCATTGTGTCCTAAAATTTGGGGGGTGGTCAGAAAGCGCCTTTGCCAAGGGGTTTTCCTCGGAGCCTTAGGTGCTGAGGTTCCTTTGGTTGATGATCAGTATCCGTTTCTCCTTTTACCCACTGATTGTGAGTTTTGTCTTCATCATTTGATACCATATAAAAACATATCTGTATTCAGGTAAGATCCAGTTAGAGGAAAGTCAACTCTTTTTCATAATAGGTGCGGGAGATTCCTTCACCTTTGAATGTGAAGACTAGGTCTCTGTTATGGTCATACTGACCACCAGAGGGCACTGTAGACCATTTTTATTGAGCCTCGAGTTTCTGGTTTCTGGTTTCTTGGGAGATGTGGATCAGGTCCTTAGGGAATGACACCCTGGACTGGGTTGTGGGTGGATGGATGGCCTTGATGAGATGACACTGGGGTAAAGGCAGCCCAGCATGGGCAAGAGGAAAAGCAGATGGTTGGTCTGCTGCTGCTAGGCTTTCATGAATTTATCACTCCATGTCATTTGCTTTGGATCCCCTTCTACTCCACCTGCAGCAAAAGAGGGACAGCATCCCTGCCTTAACTGGATAGGGAATGAGTGTATCAAATGGGACTGGCTCTTTGGCACAGAGAGCAAGGCAGGCCTTAATCAAGAAAAGAGAGAAGAGGGGCACCTGGGTGGCTCAGTTGGTTAAGTGTCTAACTTTGGCTCAGGTCATGATCTCGCAGTTTGTGGGTTTGAGCCTCACATTGGGCTCTGTGCTGACAGCTTGGAGCCTGCAGCCTGCTTCAGATTCTCTCTCTCTCTCTCTCTCTCTCTCTCTCTCAAAAATAAATACTAAAGAATAAAAGTAGAGAAGGAGTGGCAGCAGAGCCTAATCCCTGATGGCTGTGTTTGGCAAATGTTGTCTTGGCTTTGGATCTGTGCTTAGCAGGTCAAGGCTGTTTGTCTTTACCAAGACATGGCCAATAGCTGGCGTTTCTCTGGCTTCGAGTCTGGGTTCAGATTCCTTGGAGCCATGTAGTGGGGTGGGGGGAAATCCTTTATGAAATGAGGCAGGGCTCAATGAAATCAATGCATAAATCATCTGACTTGAGGTTGTTAATGTTATGGTTCCCTTCTTAGTAATATTCAGACTGAAGGTCATGAGCAGAGTCAACCTTCCTACAGTGGGACAGGTTTTCAGTTTTAGTAATGAAAAGAGTAACATTCTACTTGTGCAAAGCTGGTAGGTCAGTATTTTTTAGGGGAATTCCAAACTGTTACCTCAGAGCAGGTCTTGATACATTTTCATCTGACAAGACCATTATAATTTAAGTGCTTTTTGGAATCAAAGGAGGTATAAACGAATAAAACTTTATCTTTTTCTTAATTTTTTCCTTAGTATTTATTGTAAGATATATATCTGTATGGAAAATTTTTTAAGTTTAAAAATTTATAATCTCACCAGCCAGCATGGCTGCTAATATTTTGATGTTTTCTTCCAGTTTATGTGTCCATGAAATATTCAAATGTAATTAAGATCATGCTGTATATTGACGATGTGTCACACTTGTTTCACTTAATCATAAGCTTGTTATGTTACCAGAAACCATTCATGAGCACGACTTAGAATGGCTGCCGACTATTCCGTTAGATCAGGGTCCTCTGGTACTGAGTAATGGTCTGTATTAGTGCTCTGTTTCTAATGACAGGAGACCTCGTCAAGGTAGTTGAAGCAAAAAGAGGAGTTCATTGATCTTAAAATATTCCTTTAGAACTCGGTCTTCATCTCCTGTCTCCTCTTTCCACCGTGTTGCTTTTAGTTGCAATTTAATCTTCCAGCAAAGAGGACACATCTTTCCCAGTGAGAGAGCTGTTCGTGAATAATTCTTGTGTAGGAATGGGCTGCTCCCATGGGCTGAGCTGGGTCCTGCGATTGGGGAATCAGACCACACACTGGGAGAATTTTGAAGCAGGGTTCCTGAAAGGAAAGGAAAAGTTAGGTTAACTAAAGGGACACTGGACAGACAGAAGCTAAGGACTGTTTTCACTTTCTCCAGTTTTTTAAATGTTGAACACGAGCAGGGCAGAGAGAGGGAAAGAGAATCCCAAACAGGCTCTGCACTATCGGCACAGAGCCCAATGTGGGGCTTGAACTCCTGAACCATGAGATCATGACCTGAGCTGAAGTCAAGAGTCAGATGCTTAACCAACTGAACCACCCAGGCGCCCCTCATTCTCCAGTTTTTGAACATTTAAGTGACTTCCAACTCCTCCCTGGTGTAAAAGAAAGCTCTTTATGCACAGAGTATATTCCACATCTCTTGTTTATTTCCTTAGAGAGATTCCAGCCTTAGAATTCCCAAGCCAAGAGCTGTCAGTATTTGTTCCAAATTGCTCCTAAGAATTTATATCAATTTCAGTTAGTCCCACAAACAGTGTGGGATAGTGCGCACCCAGGACACCGAGTTTGATACGTAAAAATAACATTGTTTTATTTTAATTGACTTCTCTTAGGTTATTGGTTACATTGGACGTTTAAAAACTCAAATATTAGTTGCTTTTTTTTGCTTCAAATATCAATTGGTAACCCATGAGTTTTCTCAAAAATAAAAGTGATGATTGTTACAGGACCTCATTTTACAAAATAAGTTCATATACAGCTGTTCATCTCATCCTTGCAACAAGCCCAAGACATATATGGGACACACATTATTTTCCTTCCTTCAGGGAGGGGATTGGAGTCCCCAGAGGGTTAGCTTGGGGGCGTTCACACCATTGCACATCAGACTGGGTCCTTAGTTCTGTCTCTAAGAATCCAGTGACCCCCTCAGTGGCTGGTTCAAATGGGTCCGTTGAAGGAGTATCTCATCACTGGTGTGTGGCATAGAAATGGCAAAGGTCACACGTCAGAAGAATGCATGTTTCACAGGTAGCACACTGACATTTGGGGGGCAGGCAGTGTCAAGTACAGGAAAGGGTGTGAACTCTGAAGCCAGAGGGCTGTGCTCAAGTCCTGACTCAACCACTTAGCTGAGTGGCTTCGGCAAGTGTGCTGCTTGAGGTCCCCTCTGTGGGTCGGGGATCATGATTCCTATGAGGGGTGTTGGCCATTGGCACTGGTTAACTCTGTCACAGCGTGGGATGGCCCGAGGCCACCATTACATGGATGAGCTGGTCAGCCTGTGGAGAAGCAAGGAACCTACCATTTTCTTGGTAACAACACTGCCAGAAGGTCACACCTGTCATGTGTCAGTCACTGGCCTCCACTGTGCACTAGGGGGAGACACCGCCCCCCACCATGTGCTGGGTGTGTGCCGTGTCCAAGCACAGGAGAGGGGGGCAGCCCTGGGGTCCTGTGGTGAAACCTGGTGAGAGGTCAGGCCCCCCAGGGCCAGGAGCTAGAAGAGCCTGGTGTGAACAGCAGTGGCTGGAGGTCCCCGTGGAGCTGCAGTGAAGTCCAAGGAAGGTTGCCCAGAGCAGGGACATCCTGGTCAGTTTTTCCATCTCAGGGCCAGACCAGCTGCTCTGCTGAAGTTCAAGGCCCCTGCTTGTCTATTTTAACTACCTTACCTTTCCCTTAAGCTGGTGACCATCCTGAGGAGCTGTCAAGGTCTAGTTGGGGACCCACCTGTTCCTGCCCAGCAGTCCCTAGAAGTGAGCTCCCTCTGACTTACTCCTGGAGCAGGACACAGGCCTGTATTGGTTGGGGGAGGTCCCCAGGGCCAGGCTGGGCTGAGAGAGGACTTCCTAGCTGCCAGCTGCCTCTGTCCCATGCAAGCTCAGTTGGTCCTTCCTTTTTGCAAAAGAGCAAAATGCAGGCCGTGTGAAACCTGAGCCTCTAGTGTGATCAGACAGGGTAGAGCCCTGCAAACCTGCGGTAAACCATGAAGATCTAATTGGCTTTATTGAATGATTCCTGAATGAGGCAGCATCTAGTCCAGCAAAAAGAGGGGAGCTCCCAGGGGCTCTACAGACAGGGGGGCTTCTTATCCGCAGGAGGGGGCAGTGACAACGACAGAGTGGATTACCTTGTCTTTCCTTGAGGGGAGCAAAAGGGCCTACGGGGCAGATAGCCTCACTGGTGCTGACCCGAAAATTCCAGACTGACCAGTTAATGTTATGTTCGTGGAGAAGGTTGAAACAGCAGTTAGGTTAGGTATTAAGCCTTGTTCTGGTGATGTGACTCCATTTTGGGTCTGGTGTGTGTGTGTGTGTGTGTGTGTGTGTGTGTGTGTGTGTGTGTGTGTTTTAACACCCTTATCTGGAAACCTGGATGCAAAACCTACCATCTTCCTGCCTGCTCCTTGGGTCTAAGTGGTGCAGGGCTAGATGACAGCTGGCAGGGCTGGGAGGGGAGGGCCCTGCAGGGGTAGTCATATGTAAATATCATTTGTCCCTTTCCTCTTATAATTTTTTTAATGTTTATTTATTTATTTATCTTTTGAGAGAGAGATAGAGCACGAGTGGCAGAGGGCCAGAGAGAGAGAAGGAGACATAGAATCTGAAGCAGCTCCAGGCTCTGAGCCATCAGCACAGAACCCAATGCCGGGCTTGAACTCACGAACCAGGAGATCGTGACCTGAGCTGAAGTTGGATGCTTAACCAACTGAGCCACCCAGGCACCCCTCCTCTTTTCTTTTTAAAGACAGGAAGAAGAAAGTACCTTAGTTTTTAAGTACTTGCGATCACAAACACAAATAAAGTGCTTCGATTACAAACGGAAATGAAGACAACCACTTTTTATCCAACGAATACTTACTGACCTTCAAGGCCTGGCACCAGGCAGCCCTTGAGACCTGCTTTTCTGGCAGAGGAGCCCACACACCCCTATTATTTCTCAGGATGTTTTCCAGTCTTAAGTAATAAAAAATCCACGTCAAAGCTCAGCGCATCCGTCTTCAAGCTGCGGACACCAAGGTTCAGAGAGGTAAAGTGATCTAGTTGAAACCACCCAGCAAGGTAGGGCAAAATGGGGACCCTCTCCTGGGTACGGGCCTTCCCATGGCTGCAGCTGTTTGCAGCACCGCACTGAGGGCAAGGCCGTCTGAGAGAGCCAGAGGAGGGGATAAGTCATAGGACCTTGTGGAGCATATCCCCCACGATGGGGACTGTCACCTCCCCTGAAAGGTGGAAAAGGAAACCACGTTTTCCCAACATCTATTCTGGGCACATAACGTATTTTACTCCTCCTTCAATCATCCGACGAGGAGCGCATGGTTGGCCAGCGCATGGTAGGACTGGATTTGAACCCGAGTCTCATGTTCTTCCATCCCTGTGGACCAGAACCCTGAAAACCTGAGTTAGAGTCCTGCTTGGGCCACTTTACCAGCCTTGTGACCTTGAGCAAATTACTTCATTTTCTTGAGTCTTGGCTTCCTTAACTATAAAATGGGAACTGTACACCAATATTGACTACCTTGCTGAGTCAGAGTCAGAATGAAGGCTAAATATGGCATATATGTGAGAGCGACACAGGGATGTGAGGTCTCCATTGAAGTGGAAGTTCTTTTTTTCTATGGAAACTCCTTGACTAGTGACAGCAATGTGCAGTTACTTAGAATTCATCTCCTCCCCTGATAGCAGCTGTTTAATTTTACTCACATCCCGGCTTGTTATCACCATCTCTTGCCACCTTTTAAAATCTTTTAGGGGCACCTGGGTGGCTCAGTCAGTTAAGCCTCCAGCTTTGGCTCAGGTCATGATCTCACAGTTCGTGTTGACAGCTCAGAGCCTGGAGCCTGCTTTGGATTCTGTGTCTCCCTCTCTCTGGCCCTTCCCACTCACACTCTGCCTCTCTCAAAAATAAATAGACATTTAAAAATATTAAAAAAAGATAGCAGCCACATATAATCTTCACAGAGGAAGAAGGAAGGAGCATCTTTTCTTATAGCTCCTCTTTGGGATCGTGAGATGGCCTCCAAAATTTCCACACTTTGGTGTATATGCCCTGTACAATCTCCTTATTTATGGAAAGAGCCCGTGAATATGATATCACTCCTGCAATGATATGATGTTATCCTGGGTGAGCCTGACCTAACCAGGTGAACCCTGGTCTTCTCAAGCTGCTTGCAGAAGTGAAAGATGGGCTCTGGTTGGCCCAGGAGAATGTACCTATGGGGCCTTATTCAAGGAGGTGCAGGTGTTCTCTGGGCTCTGAAAGCAGTCCTGGCCAATAGTTCGCAAGAAAGTGGGGGCCTCATTTCCATATTTGCAAGGAAATAGATTTTGCCACGGACCTTAGAACAGGTTCCTGAACCTCAGCTGAGAACTGCATGAGTTCAGCCTCACAGGAACATGAGCAGCGAATCCAGTCATGCCGTGCCTGAACTTCTGACCTAGGATGCTGTGAAATAATGTTTGTGTTGTTTTAAGCCACCAAGTTTCTGATACTCTGTTATGCAGCAATAAAAAGCTAATGCAGCTTCCAAAAATCTCAGTGTCTAAGTTAGGATCATTTGGTGGCAAGCAACAGGAACTCACTCTGAATAATTTAAGCAAAAAGGAAATTTATCAGGCTGGTGTTCATAGAGTCAGAGAACACGAGCCGCTCCTGGGATGGGCCCAAACAGGGGAAGTGAACAGGCACTGTTTCATCCTTTCAGGATGTGAATTCCAGTGAGAACGCAGCTGATCTGCTTTAGCTGATGCCTCACCAAGACTGTAACCGAGGGAGAGTAGTTGATTCTTCAAAGCAAAATTGGAGTGACATCAACATCCCTTGTTAATGTATGGCGTCCGTCCAAGCACAAGAGTGTCCTTGTGGGAGCCATGGGACCCAGCACCGTATGCCAGGGGGCCTGAGAGGAGTCTTGCCCACCTGTGCCTCAGGTACCGGGCAGAGAGATCTCAGTCCTCGCTGTGGACCCGACAGTGGTCCATGAACCAGCTCCTATCAGCCGTCATCCGGGAGCCCCTGGAAAACACCACCTCAGACAATCAAAGCAGAGCCTTTGAGGAAGTCCAGACACAGAGGAGAAGTTGCACCACTCTACTGGAAATCCAACAAAAAATATGAGTTTGGGGACCTCAGGTGGGTAAGAGAAACAGCTTAAATTTCTTTGCATCGTCCCGCCCCTGAGGTGGCACAGCCCAGGGCCAAGATCTCTTGGCCCCTATGATTTCTCCTGGGGGGGAAGTGGGAGCATAGGAGTGAGCGCTGGGCTTTCCCAGCAGTGCGGGAAGCACTTACAGAGGCTCGCTTCTCTCGGTCCATCCAGACGACCAAATTATGAGCTACACGACTGGAGGTGGGGGGCGGGAAGGGACTGGGCGAGTGGCAGAGAGGACACTTGGAGGGCGTTAAACGGATGTGAATCTTCCTGCTTTGTGGATTCCATCAAGAAGCCAGCCCATGAGCCGCTGAGATGGCTTGCCTGTAGGTCCCCCCGGCTGATTCACAGACACCCTGGTGTTCTAGATGCCTCCCCACACACCTGGCTGCCTGATGGCCGCAGTGTGGGCAGAGTGGGCAGACTGCCAGGAGAGTGCACAGAAGGCCAGCCTGAATCCGTGGACCAGGGAGTGACCACAAACTAGAGCTTTAGCACCGTCTTTGGGAAAGTGAAAGGGAGGCTGTCAGCAGGTGGCCTGGTGCGTCACAAGAGAGAAAGCGTTTATGAGAGAAGGGCTTTATGAATTCTGCCACAGGAGGGAGCGAGGAGTGTGCACAGGACGGACATATCTGCAGAAGGTTTGGGAAAGTCTCAGGATCCCCAGCACAGCTGATGGAAGATATTTCCCCCCAAGGCAGTGAGTAAAGACTGGAGGGGGTCACGGCTACTTCAGATGTGAAGACAGCAGCACAAAACTCCAGGGAGCAGGAAACATCACTGAAACATGACAGCCCCAAAGGACCACAATGATCTTCCAGTATCTGATTCCAAAGGCATGGAGAGCTGTGTTTTACCAAAAGTTTCAAAATAGATTTTTAAGGAAGCTCATTGAGCTACAAGAACAATTCAGGAAATCAGTAAAATGATACATAAACACAATGAGATGTTTAACAAAGAGAAATTAAAAAAATAAACAGAAACGCTGGAGCTGAAGAATACAATGAATGAAAAATACAATAAAGAGCCTCAACAGCAAAATAGGTTGAACAGAAAAAAAAAACAGAATTTGCGTGTTGGAAGAGGAGAACTTTGAAATGATCCAGTCAGAGAACAAAGAGAAAAAATGAAAAAGTGGAGAAAGTCTATGTGATCCATGGGATACCAGCAAAAAAAACCAAAATCAAAAGAAAGAAAACAAAATAAAACAAAGCAAAAAAAAAAACAAAACAAAACCCCACCCAATTTGCAAATTATTGGAGTCCCAGAGGAAGAGAAGGAGAGGGGACAGAAAGTTTACTGAAAGAAATATTGGCCAAGAACTTTCCAAATCTGGAGAGAGATTTGGATATCCAAGTTTATGAAGCTCATAGGTCATAAAAGAAACTCACATTTAAAGAGATCTCTGAGAATCATCACAGTAATACTGTGAAAAGGAAAAGATAAAGAGCATCTCAAAAACAAGAGAAAAGCAGCTTGTAACTTATAAAGGAACTTTTATAAATTCATCAGCAGAGAACTTACAGGCAGGGAGAGAGTAGGGTGATATATTCAAAATGCTGAAAGAAAAAACTACCAGCCGACAGTACTCTATCCAGCAGTTAACCTTTAGGCATGAGAGAGAAATAAAGATTTCCCCAAACAAAAGCCGAGGGAGTTCACCACCAGGAGACCTGCCATAGGAGAGATGCTAAAAGGGGTCCTTCAAGCTGAAACTAGTAACGTGAAACATATAGAAATGTACAACACACTAGTTAAGGTAAGTGTATAAGTCAAATTCAGAATACCTTAGTACTGTATTATGGTGTTGTGTTAACCACTTAATTCTAGTATAAAGGTTAAAGGACAGAAGTATTAAAAATAAATATAGCTATAATAATTTTAATAAATACACAATATAAAAATGGGTCAATTGTGACATCAAAAACATAAAAGAAGGGGTGCCTGAGTGGCTCAGTTGGTTAAGCGTCTGACTCTTGATTTTGGCTCAGGTCATGATCTCATGGTTTGTGGGACCAAGCCCTGTGTCAGGCTCTGCTCTCCCTCACTCTCTCTCAAAATAAAATAATAATAATAATAACAGAAAAAGGGCGAGCAAAAGGATAGAATTTTTGTACGTGATTGAAGTTGTTACTAGTGTAAATTAAACTGTTATGCCTAAAAGATGTTTTAAGTGTCATGATAAACACAAAACAAAAATCTATAGTAGCTTCTCAAAAGATAAGGAGGAGGGTGTCAAAGCTTACCACCACAGAAAGTCATCAGTTCACAAAGGAAGGATCTGAGAGAGGAAGAAGGATCAAAGGAACTACAAACCAGCCAGAAAACAAGTCATAAGATGACATTAGTATCAATAATGAACTCTAAGTGTAAATGAATTAAAGTCTTCAATCAGAAAACAGAGAATGGCTGGATGAATTAAAAAAAAAAAATCAAGACCCAACTATATGCTGCCTATAAGAGGCTCATTTCAGTTTTAAGGGCTTAAAGTGAAGGGATAGAAAAAGATGTTCCATGCAAGTCAAAACCAAAAGAGAGCAGGGTTACACAGATATAAGTTACACTTACATCTGACAAAAGAGACTAAGCCAAAAAATGTAACAAAGATGAAGAAGATCATTACATAATAACAAAGGGGTTATTTCTTCAAGAGGATATAAGAGTCACAAATGTGTACACATCCAATGTCAGAGCACCTAAATATGACTAAGTAGGTTACTAAGAGTCCAATAGCTTGCTTTCAACAACAGACAGATCATTCAGACAGAAAGTCAATAAGGAAATACTGGATTTGAACCGTACTTTTGACCAAATGAACCTATCACATGTATGCAGAACATTCCATCCAGCAGTAGAATATACACATTCTTTTGAAGTGCACCTGGAACATTCTCCAGGATAGATCATATGATAGGTCACAAAACAAATCTTAGCAAACCTAAGAAGGTCAAAATCAAACCAAGTGTCTTTACTGATGACAATGGTATAAAACCAGAAATCAAATAGAAGAAAGCTGGAAAATTCACAAACATGTGGAAACTTAACAACATACTCCTGCACTACTAATGGATCGAAGAAAAAAATTAAGCATATCTTGAAACAAAAATGGAAACGCAATATAGCAAAGCTTATGGGATGCAGCAAAAGCAGGTCTAAGGGGAAACTTTGTGGTAATAAATACCACACATTAAGAAATAACAAGTATTTTGGGGCGCCTGGGTGGCTCAGTCGGTTGCGCCTCTAACTTCATCTCAGGTCATGATCTTACACTCATGGGTTCGAGCCCCACATTGGACTCTGTGCTGACAGCTCAGAGCCTGGAGCCTCCTTCTGACTCTGTGTCTCCCTCTCTCTTTCTGCCCTTCTCACGATCTCTCTCTCTCAAAAATAAACAAACATTAAAAAAAGTAAAAAATAAAGGAAACAAGAAATACTTCAAATAAACAACCTAATCTTAAATTCAAGAAAGCACAAAAAGAAAAACCAAGCTCAAAGTTAGTGAGTGTAAGGAAAAATTAAAATCAGAGAAGAAATAAATGGAATAAAAACCAGAGAAATAATAGAAAAAGATCAAAGGAACTAATAGCTTTTTTTGACAAAAACAAAATTGAGATCACTTTAACTAGACTTAAAAAGAGACAAAAGTCAGATAAATAAAATCAGAAATAAGAGACTTTACAATTGGTGTCACAGAAATAAAAAAGATAATAAGAAATTACTATGAACAATTATATGCCAACAAATTGGATAACTTAGAAGTGGATAAATTCCTGGAAACATGAAACCTATCAAGGCTGAATCACGAAGAAATAGGAAATCTTAACAGACCAATAATGAGTAGAGATTAAACCAGTAATCAAAATCTTCCAACAAAGGAAGGCCTGGGATTAGATGTTCTTTCTGGGGAATTCTACCAAACATTTCAAAAAATGGTCACCAATCCTCAAACTGGTCCAAAAAATTGAAGAGGAAGGAACTCTCTCAAACTCACTTTACAAGGTTAGCATTACTCTGACACCAAAGGCAAGTAAGGCTATTACAAGAAAAGAAAACTTTAGATCAATGTCCTTGATAAGTAGAGACACAAAAAATTCTTTTTTAAATGAAGTTTTTGTTTTATTTTCAGTCTACTTAACATACAGTGTTACATTAGGTTCAGGTGTCACAAAAATTTGCAATAAAAATGTTAACAAACCAAATTCAATAGCACGTTACAAGAATTGTACACATACAGTCACGTGGCTTTAGCCCAAGAACTCTAGGATCGTTTGACACACGCAAACCCATGAACACGTAGGTGAAGGTCATAGGATGGTCCTGATAGATGCAGAAAGTGCTTTTGACAAAATACAACCTCTTTTCATGATAAAAAAAAAAACTCCCAACAAATTGGGTATAGAACATAAGTAGCACAAACCATAAGAGAAAAAAGTTGATAAATTGGGTATCATCAAAATTAAAACATTTTCATCAAAAAATACCATTAAGAAAACCATAAAGCAAACCATACACAGTGAGAAAATACTGGCAAGCACAGAACTAATATTGTTTGCTTTAGCATTTTTTGGTATTGAGACATAATTCATATAACATACCGTTCACCATTTTAAAGTGTAACCTCAATGACTTTTACTGTGTTCACTGTGTTGTACACTGTCCCCACCATTTAATTCTGGAATGCATCTGTCACCCCTAAAAGACACCTCTTCCCTCCTCATCTCTTTTTATGCCTGAATCACATTCCATTTGGGGGGATATACCACAGTTGTTTACCATTCTGCAGTTGGCTTATTTCCAATTTGGGGCTATTATCATAATGTTGTGTGCACATATGTTTTCAATTCTCTTGGGTCTACCTAGAGGCACACTTTTTGTGTCATATGACAACTCTGTTTGACTTTTTGAGGAACTGCCAAATTGTTTTCTACAAAGGCTTTATCATTTTACATTTTCACCAGCAAAGTATGAGGGTCCCAATTTCTTTACATCCTCATCAACACTAATTATCTTTTTAATTTTAGCCACCCTAGGGGGTGTGAAGTAGGGTCTCTCTATAGTTTTTCTTCCTCTTCTTCTTCCTCCTCTTCTTCTTCTCCTCCTCCTCCTCCTCCTCCTCCTCCTCCTCCTCCTTCTTCTTCTTCTTCTTCTGTCTTCTTCTTCTCTTCCTCCTTCTCCTTCTCCTCCTCCTTCTCCTCCTTCTTCTTCTCTTTAACCCAGCCCCCAATCCCCCTCCCTTCTGGCAACCACCAGTCTGATCTTTGTATCAAAGAGTCTGTTTTATTTCTTTTTTTTTTTTTTTGGTCTCTTTTTCTCTTTGTTCATTTGTTTTGTTTCTTAACTTCCCACATACCAGTAAAATCATATGGTATTTGTCTTTCTCTGGTTGACTTATTTCACTTAGCATTATACCCTCTAGATCCATCCATGTTGTTGCAAATGGCAAGATCTCACTCTTTACTATAACTGAGTAATATTCCATAATATATATACCGCAGCGGTTACTTTTCCTTCCCACTCTTGTCAACGCTACTTTCTTGTGTTGGTAGTATGAGATGTGAGGTAATATTTCATTGTCTTTAAAAATTTTTTTATTTAACTATTCAATTTTATTTTAGACAGAGAGCGAGCAGGGGAGAAGGGCAGACAGGGGAGAAAGAATCTTAAACGTGGAGCCTGACACAGGACTCAATCCCGCAACCCTGGGACCATGACCTGAGCTGAAATCAAGAGCTGAATGCTTAACTAACTGAGCCACCCAGGTGCCCCTCATTGTGGTTTTAATTTGCAATTTCCTGATGATGAGTGATGTTGAACATCTTTTCATATGTCTCTGGGTCATTTGGATGTCTTCTTTGGAAACATGTCTATTCAAAGTCTTTTGCCCATTTTTAATCAGGTTAGTTGGGTTTTTGGTGTTGAGCTGTAGAAGTTCTTCATGTATTTTAGATATTGACCCCTTATTGGATATGTCATTTGCAAATATCTTCTCTCACCCAATAGATTGCCTTGTCATTTTGTTGCTAATTCCCTTCACCGTGCAAAAGCTTTTTATTTCGGTGTGCTCCCAATAGTTTTAAAAAATAGGCCTAATTTTGTTCTTGGGTCCCTTGCCTGAGGAGACATCTCTAGAACAATATTCCCGTGGCCAATGTCACTGTAGTTTTGCTTCACATTTATCTAATGATCAATGATGTTGCGCTCCTTCACGTGTGCTTATCTTCTTTGGAGAAATACCTATTTTGATCTTTGGTCAGTTTTTAATTGGGTTATGTTTTCTTCTTGTTGAATTGTAGGAGTTATATTTATGTGTTGATATTTTTGGTGGAATGGATTGATTCATTTACAGAGAATCGTAGTCTTCTTAAGATTATCGAAGACCATATGCTTTTTCTTATACCCAGTTCCTTTCTACATTCTTCAGTAACGTTTTAAAATTTATTTCATATAGATCTTACACTTTTAATTATGTTTATTTGTAGGTATTTATCTTTTTATTATTGTAAATTACTCCAATGTTTCAATGTTGACAACCACCAAAAACGTTTGAAATACTAAGTGGTTCACATTCAGGCCAAGTTTGCATGTGCAGCCTCAGATCTACTCCAGCCATTTGCTTTACAGGTAAGGATGCTGATGTCCAGAGACCTTGAGTGAATTACTGAAGGCCACACAGCACACAGGTAGCAGAGATGGGCACTAAAGCCCAGGTATTCTGTCTCTGCGTTTATCCCAATTCTGGATCCAGAGCTCTGCCCTCTTACCAACCTCTATAAAACATGTTAAGTCCAGAAAAATGTTCTTACATGCTTGGGAACTCCTATTTGCTTGGGACTGGCTTCACCGATCAAGATAAGAATTAGATAAAAATGAGACAAACATTAGGATAAAAGGAGAGCCAAACAATGGTTAATGCTCCCTCAATGCTTTTTTGAGAGAAAAAGCAAAATTTTCACAGACACACACACCCCTCAAACCCCCAAACCTCCAGAGCTTCCTGCTTATGAACCGAAAGGGGGAGTGTGCTTTGTGGCCCTGTTGGCAGGTGCCTGCCTTCTCAAAGGCCCCACAGTCCTCCACTTCCTGAGGAGGCAGCAGCACAAAGCAGAGACACCGCTGTCTTCTGGGTCCCAGCCATGGCTGCCACAGCCTCGGCCTTCTGGTGCCACCCTGGGGGACAAGACAAGGTGATGTGGAAGGTGCTCATCATCACGGCCCTGCTGCAGGCACAGCTCCCAGGAACAGGTAAGGCCAGACAGATCGATGGCAAGGAAATTTCAGAAACTCCTTCATGCCTGTGTAGGGGTGGTGTGGGGGTGGGGAGTAGAGGGGAGGTAGTGGGGAGCTGGCGTCTCTTTCGAATCCTGACCTCCCCAAATCAAGGGGCAGCTGAGCAGGGAGTATCTGCCTCCTCGTAGCTGAGCTGGGCATCAGACCAGCTGCGTGAACACACTCCTGCCCCAAGTACAGGTGTTTCTAGTGCTAACAGGGGAGAGAACAGTCCATGGAGGGGAATGGACAGGGAGGAAGGGGCAGAAGGGCAAGCGAGGCGGGCTCAGTGTGGAGCAAAGGAGGGAGTATTTAGCAGAGGCTGGATGATATGAGAATGTGTCGGCCAGGTCCTTGTCGCACTCTACCACTTGTCTCTGCATCTTCTTCTCATACCCCCTTGCCGACTTCGTCACTCAGCCTCTTTCTTTCACCCTTTGCCAACAAAAAGCATTTCTTTCGGTCAGACTGGGTCACGGCTGTGGCTCTCGCTGGCCTGAAGCACCTGATGGGGCAGGGACCGAGCGGCAGTGTCCACGGAGGACGGAAGGGGCCTTCCTCCGGGTCTACACTCAGCTCTGTCATGGCTCCCCCTGCCCCGCACGGCCAAGGGCTGCCCTAGGACACACCCATCATGTCTCTGAGACTCACCCACCGCCCTCACTGCAAATCTGAAGCCAAAAACCTAGAGGGGCTGACAGAACATATGGACAGATGAGAGGATGTGATCTCTTAAGTTGCCATCGCGAGTAACAACCAACCAGCAAGAGAACTTACTCCTCACCTCATTTTAGCTCATGGGAGCCGGGCTTTTCTAGAATCCTTTCACTCCCGCCATGTTTCCTAGGCCAGAGGATGAGGACGACATGTGACAGAAAGACAAAAGAAACTGTCTCCGGGGGTTGGTATCGTGGCATTTTTATAAGAAACTGGACTAGCTGTACTGGAATCTAAAGGAGCAGGGAGAGTGGTCACAAACAAATGTCCCTTCTGTGCGTCAGAGGTCACCTCAGGGCAGGAGAGCAGTTAGCCACAGTGGTGAGAGGTCAGGGGCCGCCCCGGTGCTTCTGTTCCTGACAGGGAACAGCACAGCCCCAGCTTGACACGCCAGGGCTTCTGAAGACCGAGCGACGGCGGGTGTTCTGTAAGAGCACAGCTTCTTCTCAGAAGAGCGTTGTTGGGTGTGAGTCACGGTGCTGTGCGGTGAGGGCTCCAGAGCAAGTGCTGGGCCCACCCTGCGTGCAGGGGACACCAGGGTCCCTGGTGCCACAAGAGCCTGTGGATTCAGTGGGTTCAGGGCAATGGCCGACGGCAGTGGCTTCAGACCCCTGGCTTCGGGCCACGGAGGTCTTTCCGCTGCGCAGTGTGTCCGTGTTGGCCTCGGGACCAAGGCAGCAGCAAACTAGAGTTAGAAGAGGGAATAAAAGCTGGTTGGTGGCAGTGGCTGCCAAGAGCGGCCCACAAGGCCCCACCCAGCGGACAAGATTCGGGCCGTGCCTGGTTCCACGCAGCGCACAGGAGAAGAAGTTAGACGCCCCTTTCGTGGTTTGATGGCCCTCGCTGCGCTGGCATGGGCACGGACATTTCAGCTACTCCCCGAGAAGGCTCCTAGGTGTAAGTTCTTCCAAGCGTTCAGCCCCAGTGGGGGTGAGGTGAGGAGAGACTTGGGCCTTAGCCCCCAGGGCTGCAAGTGACACCGAGCTGCCTTTACAACTTTGCTTGGTGGAAAGGCTGCTGATGGAATTTGAGCTGAGGTTTTCTCTCTTTTCTTGCTCAGTTAAGTCCCCCATCTGCAAACTCTTCTTAAAAATCCACCTTTTAGAGATCTGTGCATTTGCCTTTTATGGAAATGCCCAGATCACGAGATCAAAGCAAAGAATGACTTAGTCTCTCTACGTGAGGAGGTCTCCTTGGGCGAGAGTCTGCCAGGATGGTCGCCGGGGTCTGAGGCTGGTCAGGGCGAAGGTGGTGTGCGCAGTGGCACCGGCACGCTTTGGCCTGCAGAGCCCTCGGCCACCCAGGACCCCTCCCTCCCTACCCCACAATGGCCACGAGTGCCTCCGGTGGTCAGTGTAGCCATGGTCCTTTCTCCAGGGAGTAGATGCCACTGGGACACAAAACCTCAGGAAAAGCAGGCTCCCAGGCTGGTTTGCAGCTCTATTTTCAGGGAGACAGCTGGGTGCGGTGGCAGAAGCCAGGCCAATCATAGATGGAATCCCAGTGTTGCCGCTTTCCTAGCTGTGCAGTGGTAGGCAGGTTACTTAACCTCTCTGGGCTTTAGTCTTCTCCCCTCCAAAGTAAGGATAACTTTCCTTGCAGAACCGTAAAGATGAGAAATGAATGTAATGTGCTTGATACATAGCAGACAGCCCATACATGGAAGTTGTATTAATTATTACTATTATTACATCATGGTCTGTTTTCTTGTTCTCAATATTTAGCAACAGGAAATGGAAACCCATGTTTACAATTCTGAATTTTCTCTTAACCGTGCTGAAAACAGCACTGGACATTTTCTCCATATATTGAAGACCCCTTTGTCCTTCTGATTTCTGAGGATACAGCACAAGAACATGTGAGCAGGGGGGCCCAGCTGTGAACAAGGATCAAAGTTTTGGCAGGTCACGGATGAGCATTAGAGCCGCCATTTTTATTTTTTAAGACACTTATTCTGTAGGGGATACTCCCCCAAAGTGAAAACATGCTCCCAAATGTATAATATAAATAGTTAAGGGGGAGGAAATTAGAGACAAAGGCCACCAGCTTGTCACTGGTCAGGATGGCCGCACAGACTTCGAAGCTGAATGCTTGGTGTGGGTGTCCAGTGACTGGCTATTTCAATGCAAACTTCTCAAATGCCAGATCTTTGCTTAAACTGCTCAGAGCTGGACATGAGAGGAACTTCTAAGTGATGGCAGGACAATGGCATTTTCACCGATAGGTTATTTCGATGTCCAGTCGCTGGCGCTGCTCATCCAGGTGAGCTGCTTGAAGTCTCTCCTTTGGCATTTCTTAGACTCGCTGGCTTAGAGGCCCCACGACTGCTGCTGTGAAATATCCCCCAGACATAGTCCTGGGAAGCTCTTGCTTAGATAAATGACCACTGCTGTGTGTATTTAATTTTTTTTTGGCCTTTGTCCTTAAAAACTTAGATTTAACTTTTACTGGATGTCCACTCTTGCTTTCGAGAGTCGCCAGGCAACGTGTCTTGTGTTTTATTTAGAACAGTTAAGGCACTTATTAGGAAACTGTTTTGCATTAGAGCTGTCCAAACACACCCTCCGAGAAGCCTTTTTCTCCTGAGCTATATATACCTGTGGTCAGCTAACGGATTAAATAAACGGCGGGGATGGTTCAACATTGACTTCTTCTCTGCTCAGGCCAAGGCTAGTTCGTATCAACACTAAACGGATGGTAGATTTAACCAATTTGAGCAAACATTCAGTCAATCTGGTTAAAAAAGAATCAAACCAGCCACTTGACACATTAGTTGAAACACACTGATCTGGTTAGTCACTGCCCTTCTTCGTCGATCATCCCAGCCTTGGAAAAGGAGTCCGTGTTCCCTAAGGAAAAAGACACCTCAGTCTTGTTTAGAGAGGTGCCTAGCACTTAGCACACTGCCATGAATTGGGTCCACACACAATATGTTGAATGAATTAAAGTGAGTGAGTGAAAGAATTCTAGACGTTTCCACTTAAGTATATTAACTTTAATGGTTTACGAGGAATATATTGGAGTGATATTATTTGGACTTCCCTTCTAGAGAACTTAGCATTTAAATCTAGACCAAACAACAACAAAAGAATTAAATTGGTGAAGGGGACAGGGCAGTTTGAAGGAATAGAATGATTCAAAATGAGTTGCTGGATGGTTTAAGATAAAACCTACTGTAATTACAATTTTCATTATAAAATTTCTGATATTTGTTTTTGGACCTACGAACAAGATGATTTCATATGATTGAAATAATATCACATCACAAAAACAAACAGATGAAGAAAGACGTTTGTTTTCCTGACTTGGCTTATACCCTAGGGAAAAAGCTGAAAATAAACAAGGTTATCCACTATGGAAGAATGTTAACTAATAAACAAAAAAAAGCTAATTAATGAGAGGCACCAGGGGAAAAATAAGAGTTTGTGGATGATGGCAAAAATCACAATATCCAATTGTCTCAAAATATGGAAAGAAGAAAAAAGCAAGTTAGCCAACATAGTCCAATTTGGTCTAAGTTACGAACTAAATGTTCCAAGTAACTGTTGCTTTTTTCCCCCCTCACTTTATTTGAGGTATTTTAACAAAAATATCACAAACTCATTTGAGGAAGTTACCCATTTTCTAAATCCAAAATCTTACAAGCTAGCCCAATAACTTCATTTTTACTTTTTTATGTTCCATTCCAATATTTTTAAACAAGTGTATACAAACTTTTTCATGGTTGCCATATAAAAGTATTTCCGTGTGCTTACTTTCTTAACAATCTATCCTGAGCATTTTTGAATCCCTAGCCTTCACGATGGTTTTCAATTGCTATGTAAACTTCCAGAATTTACGCCTCATATTTTCCTAATTCTTTATTGTTGGACATTTGGGCTGTTTGTAATTTTTGTTATTATAGCTAATCCTATAAGAACATCTTTACATACGTTAGCTTTAAATTTTTCTTTCGAATTCTGTCCTTGGGCTACTTTCTCCAGGGCTGACAATTAAAATTATAGGTGAAAGTAAAAGGACATTTTCCAGGATGTTTTAGGCTTCTGTTAAATACAAATCAGGTGAAGAAAGAGAGTTGTTTCCTAACTCTGACCATCTGCAAGTGTCTGGAGGGAGGCAGAGGGCCATGGAGCTAGAAAGATCTGGATTCCAGGGGCTGTTCCTCCCCAGCCTTTCACTGAGGGGAGCTGCCGCCCTCAGAGCCCGTCCTCCCTCTGTAAGATGGCGGCAGTCACATCTGCCACCCGCAGGGCACTAGGGAGCAGAGATGCCACTCAGAAGTGCCACTCACAAGGTGTGTGAAAAGCAGCAACCGTCAGCATGTGGGCCTGAGTCTCCCAACCTGCAAAAGAGAGTGTCATTTTCCCAGTGCGACAGCTGGAAGCACTGGTACTAACATCTTTCTTTTTCTCGGTCACTAAATTGCGATGTGAACTTGGGCACACAGCTCTCTCTGGGCTTTGGTTTCTCATCTGTGAGATGAGAAGGGAGAGAGTCGAACATCCCTTTCACCTACAAAATGAATTGCATGTGGTCTTGAAATTACAATTTTAGGAACATTTGCTTATCAGCCCCCATTCCGCCGGCACTGGCTCACAGAATTAGGAACCTAAACTTCATGATTCTGTGCGGCTCCAAATCCTTTTTTTGTCTGGACTTCCAGCTTATCACAATATCTTTAACTCGCTAGCAGGAGCCTCTGGCGTGAAAAATCCAAGGACGAAGTCCAGCATTTTCTGACTTGTCCCTTATGCTCATGCACTGACTGCAGCTTTATCAGGGGGCCACCCAAGGACTTGGTTGGTGGGAAGTGACTTGAAGAGAAAGCAGATTGCTGTCTGAAGCAGCGGAGCTGCAGTGGGGGAAATGTTAGGAGTTTCCACCGGCCACTTTTCTTGCCTGATATGATTTGTGCTACTCAGCAACTAATTTTCAGCTCAAGGGGAAAGAAATAAATAGAAAGCATTAGAACAAGGTCAGGCAGGATCCTTGCCCCGTGCAGACCGCCATTCTCTGAACGCGATCCTCCCTTTATAGTTAAGAAGTGCTTTCCTACTCCCTTACTTGCTGGCCCGCACCGCCATCCTATGCAGGTAGCAGATAAAGGAGTAGGATTCTCTCTTTGTAAACACAGAAAATGAGGGTTGGAGATTTGAGGACCTGGCCTGAGAGTAGAGCGAGGCCCCAAAGCTGGTTTCTCTGATAACCTTGTTCAGTGTGCACATTCTCGAATGTTCTCTGCAGACTCTCTCCCGGGTCCTCGCTCGTCAGTTTACAATATCATACACCTGGTGACTGAACTCTGAGGCAGACTTTTGAAGGGATTCCTTTTAGTAAGCATTCTTTACTATTTCCCTCTCAACTTTTGAAGAAATTTTGATGCTGAATATCCTCATGTAATATGCTTTTTTCTGCTGAGCATATGAAATTTTTGGTAATTAATATGGAATTATGTCTTTCTCTGGCATGTTACTGTAATTCTGAACTCACGTTTCTCACAAATTTGGTAAAATCCATATTATCTGTTTCACCGATGGGAAATATATCTATTTTGGAGCTTGTCTAGGGAAGGATGGCCCTCAGTTGGCCATCGACGTGTTTTCATGTGTGCGCCTTCCCCAGCACTGCCGTCGCCCTACGTGTGTGTGAAAATCAAATGTGTAAAGCTAAATTAAATTAAATCATATTTGAGAGGTTTAGATTCTAAGTAATAGCCTTTATTTGATCTGTTAGGTGAGAATGTCTCTTCATACCATATGTAAGGTTTTCTGGGTCAGGTTTTAAAGAACAGTACACTGCTACACACAGACAGAGTGCAGATTGGGTTTTTGGCTTGTATGTTTGTTTTTATGAAACCCTCAAGGAGTGGGAGAGTCAGCTCCGAATGACAAATGTCTGTAGTCTGTAATCGGTTTTCAATGATTTACACCAGCTCTCAGCCTTGAGTCCACTTGCATCCACCTGAGCTGAGCTCAGGGAGGGCAAACCCTTTTGCTGTTGACTGGAGCGAAACAAATCAAGTTACGAGATCCGCCGCAGAGCAAAGTACATGAAGCATTAAAGACCCGCATTCGTGAATATCTGTTGCCTTCCCAAAGCCGGCAGGAAGAGGGCTGGGACTGAAGTGTTCGGGAGCTTCTGCGGGACATTTGTAGGGACTGGGCTAAGAGTGCATTGCTTTTGCAAGCCTTGGGGTGTGATGAGGACAGCCCAGAATGTAAGCTGACACCACCATTTAGGACATAATAAATCCCTACTTCTCTCTATTGAACTCAGCACCGTGTTTCTGTGTTTTGCCAGTTCCCCTCCATGCAATACCGCACTGGGTCTAAGACATAATGTGATCACCCCTGAGTTAGAACCGCCCTTTCGTGTGGACTGAGAGCGAGGATGGAGAATTGGAGAGAAGAGGTGTTATGAAGGAAAGAATAGAAAAGACAACCTGTGGGTGGAGGAGGTTGCAACCTCTTGTCACAGGAGGCGGGATGGCCGGAGGCAAGTGAATCCACCACGGGAACAGCCATGCCCAAGCCGGTGTGGGTGCTGGCCAGCGTGCGTGCTACGGGTGCTTACCGAAGTGCTCTGGTTGGGGGTGGGGCGGGTGAGGCGTTGTCTGTGCCCTAGTGCGCATGTGCTGGTGTGGGATGCTGTTGTGTGTCCTGGTGTGTTCCAGTGTGTGTGAGTGCATGCGCTGGCGTCCAGTGTTCATTCACCACTGTGCCTCGTGCGTGCATGGGCTCGTCTGTGACAGGCACTGCGTCTGCAGATACGTGTCTCTGTGTGCCCCAGGGGCTGGTTTTGTGGGCGTGGCATGTGTATTTAAGGGGACATCAGTGGTAGCAGGGCAGCTCCACTGGTCGAACCCACAGCCAGCAATCTGGGGAGGGGAACCGTGGGGGTGAGGCGTCACTGCGCACATTCCAGGGATTCTGTGCTGGAGGAGGACAAGAAGTTTAAACTGGAATCTCTAGGGTCCTGGAGAGGTGGAGAGGTCTCCTTATAGATGTAGAATCTCCAGACCCCCCAACTCCACTCAGAACTTTCCCATCTCCCACGGGAGCCTGTGGTCTTTCCTTCACACTACCCTTCTTCCTTCCAGCTCCATCTACTAAGAAGCTACCGCACTGCCTCCTGTGGAAACCCCTTCGGCCCCCATACAATCAAGCCCAGATATGCGTGACTCTCCTGGGCCCACTGTTAACATTGTTACCAGAATTAAGGTGACAAAAGAAGGTGGAAAATGTGTTATTCTCAGAACTCAGAATTAAAAACCCAACCCAGATAGTTCCCTATGGTGAGCCTTTCTCACAGTGGAGGCCCAGCACGAAAACAGTTTCAGGAACTTACCCATCAGCTGATACTTACCCATCAGCAGAAAACGACGTTAGCTCCCCAAATTCTCACCAATCTTTCCACAGTGGCCATCTTGTGTGTTTTGACTTAAGTAGTCAAGATGCATGTGATGCTTTTCTTTATATATTTCTGCCCTTGGAACAGAATAGCAAGCAGTCCAACAAGGTGGTTTCCTAGTGGCCTACTTTGGCTGTCGAGAGTTGGTATTGCCAGATCAACAGTTATTTTTAATACCCGATTATTCAAACTATCTGGTCAGCCACTGGACTTAGCAGTGAGTAAATATTAACCAAGCACATCTGGTGCACCTAGGTCAGACAAACAATCTTGCAGACGGTTGGCCGAGCAGCCCATTGATCAGGCCAGTGTCTTGGCGATGCACGCTGAGTGATTGAGAGCCAATAAGTAAAAGAAGGCTTCCCTGGTCCTGTGGGTCACGTTCTCTCAAAGTCTTAATTTACCCATCGGCTTGCTTCTTTATGGTCTGGCCTAATTTTCATCATTTTGTGAGCCTGTGCTAATTTCCATGCTGAGTTTAGTAGCAAAGGAGGGGTAGACCTGGAGATACCACCCAGAACCGTTTTTGCATTAGGCCAGAGAGCTTCAGAAATCCACCCTTTGATTTCCTCAGATTAGAGAGAAATCTTTGTCTTTTCTCCCCTTAACTATCAATGCTTCAAAGCTCAGACCTATATAAAATACACAAATGCTTTCTGGACAAAATGAATCTTGTCCGTTTTCTTTGGATTTTAGTGGGAACAATAAAGATTGAGCTACAAAAGGTTGGCAAAGAGGATTATTCTTTTTCTTTCTATTAAGTGTAGAGGCTTCAAAAGAACAGCTCAGAAAGTCAAATAATTGTATCCACCGCAGCTCACCCATCCATCTCCCTGCTGACCTGGTCTGTGAAATCCCCTTGAAAAAGTTGGCCAGCTCTCACCTGCCCATTGCAAATGCTGTATTGTTAAATGTTCCCATACATAATTCCACAAGGGAGGCTGCTATAAAGCAAATTCCTTCCGTTTCAACAGAGCGCCTCATCAAGGATGACTCTTTGGGGCGAGGGGAGGGGTGCCTCTAATTTTCAAAGCTTTGTAATCTCATCTTGAAGAGGGAGCAACTTGGAAACCTGAAATGGGTTGTGAATAAAGTTATAATCACAAACTCCTGCAATCTAAAGGGACCAGCAGGGGGGAATGTGGAAGAGAAGATTTAGAGAACAGTTTTTATCTTCAATTTCTTTATTTCGTTGGTTTGGAAAAAACACATCCGTTGGTTTCTAGCTACGGCTCTAAACACAAAGTCTCAGACTACAAGTTGATCTAATCCCTAGTTTGTTCTCAGACCATAGCTTCCTCAGAAAATTCCTGTCAGCCATTTTGAAGAGCATAAAATGGCTCCTCTGTGCCAAAGAATAAAGAGAGGATTTAGCTCTTTAGGCATTTTTAATTTGGAGGTTGAATATCTTCTAGCAGCATTCAAGCCAGGAGTGATTTCAATTTAAAAAAAAGAAGAAGGAGGGGTACCTGGGTGGCTCAGTCAGTTGAACTCTTGATGTTGGCTCAGGTCATGATCCCAGAGTCGTGGGAACTAGCCCCTCATCTGGCTTTGTGCTGGGTGTGGAGCCTGCTTAAAACTCTCTCTCTTTCTCCCTCTTCACTTCTTTCCCCACTCATGTTCTCTCTCTTTCTAAAAAAGGAGGAGGAGGAGGAGGAAGAGGAAGAGAAGGAGAAAGCTAACTTCCAAACTGGCCAATCATCTCAAATTCAGTACAAAATGATGACCCCAGGAAGCCACTATTGTGTTCCTGGGTCCCCTCTAGGGCATCCTCTCTATGGTCTTGGATGGTCATCCTGTGGATTCGCTCAAACCCCTGGTCTTTCTCCATTGAGTCTGACCCAGTGTCATTACCAATCTCTCCTACTACCTCCATTCCCTTCTTGAAGGTTTAAAAAAACCCTTAACCCTTTTAGAGAGAAACACAAGTCACATGTAATTGGATTTTGAATTATGCAAATTCAAAAGAATGCAATACAAAAAGTTAATGTTTCAATTTGTGTGCACTATTAAAAATAATGTAACTCTAAGTTTACACGTATTCTTATGAGAAATAAATTTTGCAAAGCCATCAAGAATGCACCTCTCAGAGTGCCTGGGTGGCTCAGTCGGTTAAGCGTCCTACTTCAGCTCAGGTCATGATCTCACAGTTCATGGGTTTGAGCCCTGTGTTGGGCTTCTGTGCTGACAGCTCAGAGCCTGCAGCCTGCTTCTGATTCTGTGTCTCCCTCTCTCTCTCTCTCTGCCCCTCCCCCACTCACTCTCTGTCTCTGTCTCTCAAAATAAAATAAAGATATAAAAGAATTTAAAAAAAAAGAATGCACCTCTCATGTTGTCTAATTGCCTTGTAATCAGAAGAGGCTTGTGGTAATATTATGATTAGGTTGGGGTTGGTGGTGGGGAGTCAGAAACTGCCAGCAAATTTTACCTTCAGTGACAGAAGAGTAGAAGGAGCCTCTCTGGGAAGATTTTCTGTGTGAGGCTGGCCTGATGTGGCCGAGTTATGGAACATCTGAGCTGGGGAGCAAGTTCCACTTCCAGATTTTACCCGGGAAGAAATGCTTGCCCAAGACATCAATAAAACAGCCGAATGCCACATAGAACGCACGTGGCAGAATCAGCATTTGAACCCAGAACTTTTGAATTCTTGCTTCAGCCATCAGTCCTCTGGGCCACCAGATTGCCGTGTTATAAGGAAACGGAGCCTCCTGAGCTGGCCACCTGGGTCTTCGGTGCCTGTGAAGAGGCATAGCACATTGGAATGGTGACCACAGGCGCTCAGGTGACTGGGTAATGTTAGCTCAACTTGCCAGTGAGGCCCTGATGGTGGCCAACCGGCCACCTCCATAAACAGAAAATATACTTAGAAGAGTGTTGTCAAATCATTTAGGAATGTAGGGATTTTATTTTCTAGTTTAGCGATTGTCTTTAATGTAAATTTTCACTTACTGGATTTTCATAGAACGAACATACATAGTTAATTTTCCTTTTAAAGAATGTTTATTTTGAGAGGCAGAGAGAGCACAAGTGGGGACTGGCAGAGAAAGAGAGAGGAAGAGAGAGAATCCTGAGCAGGCTCCACACTGTCAGCACAGAGAGGCTCCATCTCACGAACCGTGAGATCATGACCTGAGCTGAAATCAAGCCGGACGCTTAGCCGACTGAGGCACCCAGGCATCCCACGTCTAATTTTCTTAGAGAGCCATGCCCAGATTTTCCTTTCAGTTGTTCACCAACCTAGTGTGGGCAGGATTGATTCTTAGGACTTGGATGGATTTCCCTTCAAGGACTTTTTGTGATGTCATTTCACCCGGGATTCCCACCCTCCTGCCTGGCACCCCACTAGGGAGGGAAAGGTAAATACCATTGTGTGGATGAATCAGTGGCATCTTTGACTTCTCTGCTGAGATTGTCTGGGGTCTGTGGTGACCACAAGGATAGTAACCCAATGATAGAAGATTCTGGCAGCCAAACTTGCCTCTAATAGTGATAGGGCATGTGTTAGGTTAATCTGGTTGGGAAAAGAAGATCAAAGCTAATCAGAGAAATTCAAGTAATTTTCCAATTTCACTTCTTGTGAAGACAGTGTGTTTTAACAATATATGTCATTGTCAGGAACAGTATCAGAGATGGAAAGAAAATTCAGAGCAGAGCCATGCTTTAATCCATCCTGAATGTGTCTTCTGTGCAAGCAGGACAACACTGCATGTGACAAGTCCCAGCAGTTAAGCTCAGAGAACTCACACACAGCAAGGGCTGATGGCTGTCTGGCTGGTTTAGTAGAGCGACAAGCTGCAGAACAGCTAACACCTGTTGAGAGGAACTCGCTGTTTGTGTTTTTCACATGTATTAGGTCAACTAATCTTGTGGCACTTTTATTGGTCCTCATTTTGCAGGGGGAATGGAGGCTCGGTGGCATGTGGCTAGCGCAAACCAAAGCTGGGTTTTGACCCCTGGACAGCCTGCCCCTCCCCCACACCTTGAACCATATTGCTTCTGGGTGGGCGATCAGAGCCTGACATTTGTCATGAACTTCAAAGGAGGAGCTGAGGTCTGCTTGCCACATGGAGAAGGGAGTTGCAATGGGCAGGTCTGGTGGAGGGAACACAATGTCCCCACCTGAGGAAACCAGCAAACACCTTCGAATGTTCTTGTAGCCTCCCACCCCAATCCTTGGACCCTCCCTCCCCACTTTCAGGGTAGGGCCTGGGGTAGAGGGCCTAGGGGCATCTTCCACTAAGGGCCCTCAGGACCCTGACACACAGCCTGCCCAGTCTGGTCCTGACGACACTCTCAACTTCTCCTAAGACTATCTGGCAAGGTTTTTTCTATGATGGTTCAATTTATTTGTTTGAACACTAATTGCCATTTACTGTGATGCAGCTCAGTAAGGAAAGGGAAGAGGCATGTTAACATGCAATAAAGGCACAAGTATCTTTGCCATCAGGCATCAGTAAGGGAAGGACACTTGCAGCTTTAAGACATTCGTTTCCAACCTGGGTGACTGTGGAGCCCCGGTTGAGATGGCCGGCATAGTTGAAGACTGGGGGGTTGCTGAGCCAGCTCTGTCTCCTCCCTCCCTCCGGAAAATGGAAGAAATATGTCAGAAGGGAGGCACCTCCCATCTAGGGAGCACCGGGGTTGCCCTTTAGAAAAACATCGCCAGCACATTCTGCAATCTCGAAATGAATCTGAATGGTTATTCAAGCTTCAGGGCTTGTTCTGGATTTTAGACAGCTCCTCTACCTGCTCCAGAGCCTCCTTTCTCCTGCTCCAACTCTGACATCTCGGCTCTCCCATAGAGGTGGCCCAAACCGGCATAGGGATGTTGGCAGGAGGAGAGGCCAAGGTTGCAACTGGGGCTGGCCCCTCCTGCCTCCTGCGTGGTCTCCTTGGCTGGGGAGAGAAGAAGAAAGAGTTGTGTTTCAGGTCACAGCTGCCAGGGGCCCCAGCTGGGAGGCAGGGTGGCTCTGGTTTTGTTCTGAGTGAAGAAATGCTTCAAGCATGTTCTCCTCGGGAAGAGTCACTAGACATTGACCATTTCTCTCAGTAGCTTTCTGCAGTCAATGAGCATTTGAGAAAATGGATTAAGATCCAGCCCTCACTTGCAAGGGAAGTGTGTTTCAGTTAAGAATATATTTTAATTCTAGTGAGACCTGTTTGTTTACACACCGGTAGATAGGGGATTAGGGATGAGTTAGATTTTCTCTGTTGTTGCAAAAAAAAAGTGTATGTGTGTGTGTGTGTGTGTGTGTGTGCGCGTGCATGCATGGACACATGCATGTGAGAGAAAGAGGAAGGCGGGGTGGGAATTAAGAGTCAGGGAAGGTCCAGGAAGGCATATTCAAAGGGTCTTCATGAGGGGTACCTTGGTGGCTCAGTTGGGTAAGCATCCGACTCTTGATTTCAGCTTAGTCCACTATCCCAGGGTCATGGGATCGAACCCTGCATCAGGCTCCATACTGAGCATGGAGCTTGCTGAAAATTCTCTCCCTCCCTCTCTCTCTGCTACTTTCCTGCTTTTATACATTCTCTCTCTCTCTCTCTCTCTCAAAGTAAAAAAT
>NC_043702.1:123672441-123711599 GCF_006229205.1 Suricata suricatta | reverse complement strand
CCCCCCCCCCCCCCCCCCCCCCCCCCCCCCCCCCCCCCCCCCCCCCCCCCCCCCCCCCCCCCCCCCCCCCCCCCCCCCCCCCCCCCGCCAGCCTGCAATATCCGTTCCTTCCCTGGACTCCGGAGGCGCTCACATCTGCTCACTCTGCTGATGGTGAAGGGTATGGGTTCTTCACACATGGGTGTCACACTTGCTGGGCTCAAACTCTGCCTTCACTGGTGTTTAGCGTATGTCTTTGGGGCAAATAAAGGCTCTCTGGATCTGGGACTCTCCATTTGTGTGATTTGGGTAACGATATTTACCTCAGAGGGGCTTTGTGAAAAACCAGCCCTATAACGCATGACAAGGACTGAGCTTGGTGCCCAGGACATAAGTGCCTGACATGCGCCAGCTCATAAGATGGCTGCATGGTGCTCTTCCTTGATTGCTGACTCGTGTCGTCATTTGACTCTTGTATTATTAATTAATTTTCATGTAGTTACACTTTGCTTTTCCAACGGAAGGATTCTCAAAACAGGGATTATGACATTTGTTTCTTTGTGCCCCCACATGCCTGAAGCATGTACGCTTAGGTCCCACAGATGAAACCCAGTGTCAAGCAGTGGTCAGCAAACTTTTTCTCCAAAGGACCAGATAGTAAACATCTTAGGCCTTACAGGCCATATGGTGTTTTTCACAACTACTCAACCCTGCTGGCATAGCACAAAAGTGGCCAGGGACATTGTGTAAACCAATGAGCGTGGTGATGTGCCAATAAAACTTTATTTACAGAACACACAGCCACTCAGATCTGTCCACAGGCCATACTTTGCCAACCCCTGGTTAAGAGCAATGATCATAAGTCAGATGCTTGGGTCCAAACCTACCTTCACTACTTCCTATGCCCAGTTTTCCATGAAAGGAGACCCTGTCAGTAAAGGTCTGCCCCCCTCTGCATGTGCCCATCCCGCAGCAGCAGGAGACATCTGAAGTGGCCGCCGTAGACAGCCGCACAGCTGGAGTGAGTGGTTGGCTTTAGTGAGCAGTGAGCCCAGGTACCAAGCTTACAACAAAAACAGCACACATCTTCAAGGCCGATACCCTCTCACTAATATGAAATGGAAAACCCAAAGTGATTTGGCCAGGCCGGATGATAAAAGCATTTGTTATTCTTCTCTGATTTGCTCTGTTCTGTTGGAAGAGAGTTTAGTCACAGGAGGCTCTATTCTCAGGAACTCAGCACATCACAACATGTGGCTCAGCCGTTCTCAAAATAATTCTGCTCTGCATAACAAGCCTTTACAGGCAAGAAAGGCGAGCAGTCATGAGAAACCATGCGTGTCAGAATCGCTACAAATGCTTCGCGATCATCAGATAAAAGTTCGCTAACAACACACGGACACATACAGGCCCCCTCTCTAACACACGCCAGAAGCTTGGGTTGTAACGAAAGGGTGGCATATGCGATTTTAAACTTTTGAAAGTGTGTTGAATTTGGAAGTAAAAACCCAGCGACCTATTGCTTAAGGAAAGACAGAAGCAGACAAGAATTAAAGACCACTAGAGTTTGGCTCCAAGTGGGAAGAATCACTGGAGGACCGTAAAGCATTGCGTGATGTCAAGATTTTGTCCCTTGGAGACCAGAAAGCTGTATCATAAATGTTGTCTGCCTGATCGTCCTCACCTTCTCGTTATAATGGGGGGTATCATCCTCTCGGAAACAATGCTCTCCTTTGGGACAGGAGTAAAATAAGTCAAATCCAATCTTTCATTTCATGTCATAGAGAGTATTTCTCCAGTGTGGCATAGGAGATGGAATATCACCTGGAGAAGCTAACATAGGCAGCAGTCATGGGGGGAAATGGGATACAAAGAGTTCATGCAGCCTATGAAGGAGGGGCCCTCTGTGGTCCGTGATCATGTGAACGATTCAATCATACTGGATCGTTTGACCAAATGCTTTTATGTAAATTACTTCATGAAAATCCCCAGCCCTCTGGGATGGGCAAGCAGAGCCCCCTCTGACTGGTAGAGAAGCTGAAGCTTAAAGAAACTGATTTGTTCAAAATTAGTTATTGGTAGCTTTGGACTTTGAATTCCATTCTGGATCCAAACCCAAGCTCTCTTCCCACAAGTTTACATGGGTGGGTGATATATGTACATGCCCTGGCCCGGAGGGGTAGAGTGTAGGGGGGCAAGGAACCTTATACAGAGAGAATGCGTGCCACTAAAATATGCAGGCGATCTCCCATTATTACACATATTTTTCCTTCTCTGTTTATTTTCCTCTTAGAGATTAAATTTTCCACTCCTGATTTTAACCCCCAAAAAAAGCTAAGTAAATTCCATGGACCACTCTTGAATAAGACAAACTGGAAAAAAATACACAATGCCCACTGACTGGCCTAATAAGATGTGAACTCGCTTAATCACAGCTCACCTTACTGACAATTTCCCAGTTTGTCTTTCTGATATTTAATTACTTTCCTGTTGTGTCAAATCCCTTTGGACTGAGCGCTTGCAGCAGGCTTTCTCAACCTCTGCACATTTGGGGTCAGATGGGTCTCTACCCTGCAGCAGGGAGGGTATCCTGTGCATTGTAGGGTGTCTGGAAGCATCCCTGACCTCTAACTAGATTCCCATAGCACCTCCAATTTGTGACAACCCCAAACTTCTTCTGATATTGTCAATATTCCAGGAGACAAAATCTGCCCCTGGTTGAGAGCCAGTGACTGAGGTCACAATTTTTGTTCGTCATCACTCAGTGATGGGTTAAGCTATGACAGACAACCCAATCTGACTTCATTTTGGCCGTTAAGTTGACCAGCACAGGAGGCAGGCAATTAATCCAATGGTAGTTGCTTCCCCAACAGTAGTTGAAATGATGGCTTCAGGGATGCCCTGTGAGCATGGCTTTTGGAATGATTCTTCCCAAGGGGGATTTCCCAAGGGGGACAGCCATAAACCATGAGAAACAATCACTAGACATTGGGTATCCACAGTTGGTAAGTGACTCCTTCATTTCTGCATTTCTATCTAGGTGGTGGGATGGAGGGAGGTCGGTTCCAGAAGGAAGTGGAAGGAGGAGATTTACGAGGCGACCAGCCCTAAGCTGAAATTCTGGCTTTAGCACCACCTGCCTATGTGACGTTAGGGAAGGGACTCGCCATCCCTGAAACTACCTTCTTTTCTTTTATAAAATGAAGATAGCTCTGCCTACCTTGGAGGCTGCTGGGAGAATTGAAGATAATGTGTTATCTAGCCCAGATGAGGTTAGGCACATAGTAGCACTATAATAATGTTTTCTGTTACTATAAATTAAAAAAAAAAAACAACCAAATTCCTGAACAAATAAGTAGATATGCCAAACAGAGTGCCTGAGATCTCCATGGAAATGTCAAAGGCCATGTCTGTCTGCGTCTGACCTCAAGGGTCATCGGATGACCCCTTACGCAGGTGCTCTCCCTACCCCTCCAGGCCCTCTGTACCTGGCCTCACCCTGACATCCCTGCTCCTCCAACTCTGAGGCGGCCTGGGGATTCCAAAATGGAGGATTGGGAAGATGTGGACTCATGTAGACAGATGCCAAAGCCCAGTTCGTTTTGTAGTGCCTTTGTCCTGGGGTGTCACCAACCAAACTTATGAGGCACGGAGTGACAGAAATGTGAACAGGTGGGCAGATGGGAAGGCAGCTCTTTGGGGCAGCACCAAAGCTGCTGCCTTTGGCAGGGGCTGGAGGAGGGGCTAAAGGGCAGGAGCAATGGCTGAGGTCTACGCTGGCCCTCAGGAGAATGCTGGCCAGGGCAGCCCGGGGAAGCGATGCAGGAGGCTTTCCTGGAGCCATCTCTCTCCGCTTCTGCACCACAGAGTCTCTGCTTGGTAAAGGATCTCCTACGTACCCATCACTATTTCACCCAAGAAAGGAGCCCTGAGAAAGGAGGTGGCAGGCATGAGGCTGGTGGCGGCCCAGAAAGATGCGGCAGGTGCAAGTCAGCTCACGGACGGAGCGGGTGCCCCTTAAATGAGGGCTTCTGAGTTAGTTTCCGGTGAGGGTTTGTGACTCTAGATCTGCATTCCAGGACCCACTCTCAGTCCAGTGCTCCTGCCATGCCAGGCTATTTCCCTCATCCTCCTGTCTCTTTTTTTTTAATGTTTATTTATTTTTGAGAGAGAGAGAGTGCACACGAGTGGGGGAGGGGCAGAGAGAGAGGAGACACAGACTCCGAAGCAGCCTCCAGGCTCTGAGCTGTCAGCACAGAGCCCAACGCAGTCGGGGCTCGAACTCACACTGTGATATCATGACCTGAGCCGAAGTCGGACCCTTAACCAACTGAGCTGCCAGGAGTTCCTTTTTTATTATTATTTTTTAATTTTATTTACTTATTTTGAGAGAGGGAGAGAGCACCTGGGTCAGGGAGGGGCGGGGCGGGGGGAGGCAGAGAGAAAGAAAGAAAGAATCCCAAGGTAAGGCTTCTCATTGACAGTGCAGAGCCTAACATGGGGCTCAATCCCAGGAACCATGAGATCATGACCTGAGTCAAAATCACTGAGCCACCCAGGTGCCCCCCCATCCATGTCTTACTTTAATTCTCAGTTCCAGGATAACAGGTATTCGAAGAGATTTGTTTCCAAAACAAATACCAGCAAGACTTACAATCTTCTTGTCTTTATTTATTTAATGCTGCTCCTAAAAGTAGTAATTTACCACCAAGAACATTTCCCCCGCCCTACAGAAAATGAGAAGTAAGCAAAACATGACCTGG
Source organism: Suricata suricatta (assembly GCF_006229205.1). NCBI lineage: Eukaryota > Metazoa > Chordata > Mammalia > Carnivora > Herpestidae > Suricata > Suricata suricatta. Next base: position 123,706,857 of record NC_043702.1, on the reverse strand, counting down.
AAGTCAGCCAGTTCACTGCCTATTTTATTTAAAATTGGGATGGATTTTATTTTTTGCTTTTAGAACCTAAAACACACACACTTTACAAGAAAATGTTTTTCATATTTAAATGATAACAGGGTCAAGGCATACTTGTTATGGAAAACTTGGAAAATATGGAAGAGAACAAAGAAAAAACAAAAATTGTTTTTTAAAAGGTTGCCATCCACACGTGTTGCTATGTTGGTGACTATACTTTGAGATTCGACTTCGTGCCTTTAGTTTTGTAGCTGTGTTTTTCACTTAACAATAAATCCTGGCCCATCTTTCTCTGTTGTTAAATATTTCTCTACATCAATTTTAGTGCCTGTAGCGTGCCACATTATATTCTACCACTGCCTATTGCCGGACATTTAGATGGCTTCACATTTTGACACAGTATGATGGTGCTGCTGTGGACATTCCTCTGCATTCATCCATGTCCGCATTTGGGGTTATTTCCTTGGAATAAATTCTTGGCAGTGGAATAGCTGTCTCCCCTCACTGCCAACATCGCAGCTCCCGGGGTTGGACCTCTGGCGCCATCGCGGACTGCATCCCCACCTCCCTCGTGATGGGTCCTGACTCCCCCACAATGGAGGTCTCACGTGGGACATACCACGCCCCTCCCGGCTGCTGCCAGAGCACGGAGCCGATGACCATTTGTGGTCACGGTGGTCAAGTCCAAGACTCATATTACTCCTCCCAGGCTTTTATGATGGTGACTGGGGACCGCAGCAGACACAGCGTTCTCCTGCAAAGGCATTTCTCAGGAAAGGCAGCGAGGCTATTTCCAAACAGTCCCCGTATCTCAGCCTTCCAACCAGCTCAGTCCCCATTTAGACGGGCAGTAACCCTGGTTGTGTTTTCTGTCTCCCGCCCTGTGTCCACCTCTCAGCCCCACTTGGGAGGCCCTGTGTGTCAGCAGTCCTGATTAATTTCTCTCCTAGCCTAGCACCCTGGAGCTCCAGTTGCCCCCTCTTTCTCCCTACTTCCTGCTCGACTCCACAGAGAGAGCTAGACAGGACTGCGTGGAGGGAGGATGGAGCAGGCTTCAAGGCCAAAGTGGTGGAAAATCTCATCATTTCAGATTCAGTGGTGAGCTATTGCTCTTGAGCAGACCTGCAGTCAGGCAGACCCAAGTGCTAACCACGGGGTGGGTGGGGGAGGTTGGAGGGGGGTTGGGATGGCACACAGGGCTCCAGCACAGGCAGCTCTAATTAGGCACAGCAGTCAGAGAATGGGAGGTGACTTCAAGGTCATCATAGGTGTCACTCAACAGAGCCTTGTGGTGTGTGTGTGTGTGTGTGTGTGTGTGTGTGTGTGTGTAAATCCAGATGGTTGAAAACACTTATGTGATGGACAACTCACTACCTACCTACTTTCGGCTTTATTCCATGATTCTTGCTGTGAAAAACAAAAACAAAACCTACCATTAATGTTATTCATTAATTGATTTATTCAACAAATATCCACTGAATAGCTATTATGTGTCAAGAACAATTCTAGGTGCTTTGGGAACAACCATGAACAAATAAGACGAAAAAAAAATAATCTTAGACCTCTCAGAGCTAATATTTTAAAGATGGAGACAGGCAATAACCAAGGTAAGTGGCTGACATATAGGATGGTAGTGAGAAGTGCTAGGAAGAAAGAGAACACAGGGAGGGTGCATAGGAGGGGTCAGGGTGGTGGGAGGGGAGTCACTGTACAGAGGGTGTGCAGGGATGTCCTTGCTCAGAAGGGAACATGAGAGACCACCCCAGAAGGAAGTGAGTGGACATCTGGGAAAAGCCTGGCATGTTCCTGAACCAGGGAGAGGTGGGCCAACTAAGGGGAAGGCCAGTAGGACGTGGGGTCAGAGATACTCAATGCCAGTTGGGACTACAAAGAGAGTGACAATTGCTTATGGGCTTGAGGACACTTTATACCCACTGAGATGGGAGTTAAAGAGATGAAGTTCTATGTTTTGGTTTGGTCGCTCAAGCACCCAGGCTGGAGTGTATGGAAGGGGAATAAGAACAGAAGTATTACTTAGTTGAACAAATAACACTATTGAACTCCTGTATGCCAAACACGGAGCTCATTAGACTGGTGGCATCTAATGAGTGCTTAGCCAGTGCTGGGCTCGAGGCCAGGCCCCACCCATCCATAATTACAGTTGTGTCACTCAAAGCCCCTGAAATCCCCATTTTACAGATGAAGAAAAATGTAGGCTCAGAGGACCACACGGCTAGCAAATAACCAACTTGGATCTAACCCAGGGCCTGTCCCACTGCAAAGCCTGCAATCCTGACCACTGTGTCATTGTTGGAAACTTTTTCTCACACTGGACTTTGCAAGTCGGTCTCTGACAGCAGGAGAAGTCCACCGAAATCTTTCAGGTGGTCCCCTTGGTCCTCCTCTCCTCCCGCTGTGTCTGTGGAGGCCCCCCACACAACGCAGGGACACAAGGGTGAGAGCTGAGTTCCAGCCCTGCTGGGGCAAGCCATTTGCCCTCTCTGGACCCTGGAGTTCTTTGCTCTAGAATAAGGCCTTGGATTCAGTCTCTAATCTTCCCTCCATTTTTAGAAGCCAAGGAGTACAAGATCTGTTGTGATCATCACCTTTCCCCTTGTATTTGATTTTTAAAAAAATATTTATTTTTGAGAGAGAAAAAGAGAGAGAAAGAGAATGAGCAGGGTAGGGGCAGGGAGAAAGGGAGACACAGAATCTGAAGCAGGCTCCAGGCTCTGAGCTGTCAGCACAGAGCCTGATGTGGGGCTCGAACTCACAAACCACAAGATTATGACCCGAGCCAAAGTCAGATGCTTAACTGACTGAGCCACCCAGGCGCCCCTCCTCATATTTGATTTTTGGTGAGACCTTCATACTGGACACATATTGCTTTAATATTTCTCTGTATCTGGGCCTCACTGGAGATACAAAATGCAAGGCAAAACTCCTGTGCCCTGAGGAAACACATGGTTCATGATCTTATCTTGATCATGACCCTTATCTTCATGACCCTTGTAACAATCCAGTGACTTGGGTGATGCAGAGTCATTGTATTATGCAACAAGACCACCACACCTGCTAAAATAGTGCTTTTCCCAGTTATTATCTCCCTACCCATCTGCTCACCTGACCCTCACAGCAGACCTGAGAAGACAAAAGGTGACAAGATCATCCCCGGGTCATATAGGTGGGTGAGCTGGGGCCCAGTGGGCTACACGATTTCTCCAAGTTCCCGCTCACCCTGGTGTGGAGGAACCACTATATTTATTGAACTCTAAATCCTTCCGCCAACCCAACAGTCTCTAGAATATTCCAAGGACCTGGCCTCTGCCCATGCCGAAGGAGACCATCTGATCCTTTCAGAAAAGATGAAACCAATCCCTGAATTTTTGGCAGAGGCTTTGCTGAGACGGCCACCAGGGATTCCAGCGTAACGGCTGGTGTAGCCAAGAAACACAGAGCAAACGGCCTTCCAGAAAGCATGTTTTATTTACCGGCCACACACCCCGACTCCTTCCACCTTCCACAAGTTACTCCTGACCCACTTGTATCTCCCTGCTTCTCCTGCTCCCCTAATAACCCTCGGGAGACTCAGCCCAGATCGCCCTATGATTGCCTTAGTCATGTCCTCATTTTTCAGCCCCTAGGGCCCTCACAGCTGAGCCTCAGAAAGAATACCCAGGGTCCCCGAGGCTGTACCTGCAGACACAGATTTGGCAAAAGTAAGAGCATCCTGGTAGGGTTTACTGATTCTAGGCCTGAGCAGGGTAAGTGCTTGGGAAATGCTGGATGAGCTAACTGTTCCATATAAGTAAACGTAGCAGACACCCATCTATGGAGAAACTTCTAGAACAGAAAGAGTCTCAGCATTAGGCAGCCACCTTCTGGGCTGGGCTCTGCCACTATCCAGCCGTGCAACCTTAAGCATTTCTCTTGATGTCTCTGATCCGATTTCCTTCTGTATGCTGTGGAAGGTCTGGACGGAGATAATCAGTGAGTTTCCTTCTGGCACAGGAACTCAGTTATTCTGGAAAAGGCGGGCATGAAAGACATCTACATTCATGTCATGAGCTGGAGCCTGATTGCCTTCTGTCCTTATCGGTCAAGCTTCTCCCCCATTTTCTGATGACACCATTATTATCAGACTTGCTGCCTAAGGAAGAAAAATGGAAAAAATGGAAGAGGAATGACAAGAGGAGGGAAGAGAATTTGCCAAATAATAATAATAATAATAATAATAATAATAATAACAACAACAGCAACACAGGGGTGCCAGGGTGGCTCAGTCCGTTAAGTGTCTGACTTCAGCTCAGGTCATGATCTCACAGTTGGTGGGTTCAAGCCCTGTGTCAGGCTCTGTAGTGACTGCTCAGAGCCTGGAGCCTGTTTCGGATTCTGTGTCTCCCTCTCTTTCTGCCTCTCGCCTGCTCACTCTCTCTCTCTCTCTGAAAAATAAATAAACATTTAATTAAAAAAAAATACAGCAACACAATGACCAGGCTGAGCTCTGAAGGCTGGGATTCAAATCGCTACTTGGCTACATTCTAGCTGTGTGGCCTTGGACAAGTTACTTAACCTCTCTAAGCCTCAACATTCCCGTCTATAAAACGGGCACAATAACACCTGTCTCCCACGGCTGCTGTGATATGACCCAAGGTGCCCTTGACACTGCGAGAGGGCTCCCCTAAGTAACAGCCATTTCTTCCATGCCGACGCTTGCTCTGTGAGGCAGACGGGGGAGATGGACAGGAAAGAGACGACAAATGAAGAAAATAGAGGGTAGGGGACAAGGCAGGAAAGGTTTGAGGCTGACAGTGGAATCGTTTTCACCTGCCCAGAAGTGGGATGACACGAAAGGACTCCTAAACATCCCCTCCGCCCCGGTGCCTTCCTGTGCCCCAGCAGACCTGTGGCCCCTGAGAGTGAAGCCTGTGGGGCATGTTCCCTCCATGTGACACCCTCCTGGGTGTCCCTGGACAAGGCTCCCCCCCCCCACCGCCACCGGAGGGGCCCCTTTGAGATGGATCTGAGCGGTTTCTCACCTCCTACGAGGGGGAACTGTTCATTCCAGAAGGAGGTTCAGGGAGCAGGGTGTCCCCCGCCTGGGGCTCACCCTGGCCAAGGAGGTTGTTTATGATTTGGGGCTAAAGACAGCCCACGCTTGGAGAGGAAAATTCCCCTCCTCACCAGGTGGGAGGCTTCACAGGCCTCGCCAGCCTGGTGCTTTCACTTTATTTTTCTTTGTGCACACATAGGCTTCTAACTGTTATGAGCCAGGGCTGACTTTGATCTCTGAAGGGAGGGGAGAATGTTGGAGTCACAGAAGTAAGTAATGGCCACCTGGGGAATAATTAATTACCAGCAGTAAGGTCTCTGATTTACGTGGTGCTGCAAGGGTTAAACCTTCCTGTCCCAGGCAGCGGGCCCCAGTCATGACCTTGCTGCTCACCTCTTCTGTCCGTCCTCCGCCCTCACAAATGAGCATATCCAGAATACTGACAAGACAGCCTTCATGCCTCGGACGATTGGTTTTTTTATTTTTCATTTATTTTATTTTTTATTGAAAAAATTTTTTTAATGTTTATTCATTTTTTTGAGAGAGAGAGAGCCAGAGCACGAGCTGGGAGATCATGACTGTGCCGAAGTCGGACTTAACCGACTGAGCCCCCCAGGGGCCCCTCCCTCAGACAACTGTAACAGCAAATTACAACTTTAATCCCCGCTCCCCACCAATGTTTTTATTGTGGTTTAAAAAAAAAAAGCACACAACATTTACCATCTTAATAACTCCTAAGTGCACACTTTAGCGACATTAAGCACATTATTTGGTTGCCCAACCACCGCTAATGTCCAGATACTGAGCCCTTTTCATCTTGCAAAACTGAAATTCTGTACTCGTGAAACACAAGCTCCCCCAGGGCCCCCACCCCCGCGACCACCCTTCTGCTTTCTGTTTCCATGAATTTGCCGACTCTAGGTACCTCCTGTGAGTGGAGATGTAAGATTCAGGTCCTTTTGTACCTTGTTTATTTCACTTAGCGGTATGTCCTCAGGGCTCATCCATGTTGTAGATCGGTCACAACTCCCTTCCTTTAAGGCTGAGCGGTACCCCACTGCCTGGGGAGCGAGCTCTGCTTAGCCTTGTATTTATTGCTGCCTCTTCCTTTGGCCAGTGTGAGTGAATAATGCTGTTAGAAACATGGGCGTACAACTGTCTCTTCGAGACTGCCTTCAGTTCTTCTGGGCACGTCCCTAGATGTGGGGTTGCTGGATCACACGGTAGTTCTAGTTTTCGTTTTCTGAGGAGCCTCCACGCTGTTTCCCACAGTGGCTGTACCAGTTTACCTTCCCACCAACAGTGCACGAGCCTTCCATTTTCTCCACATCTTCACCAACACTTGTTACTTTCTGTTTCTTTTTTTATTTTATGCTTTATATTATATCTGAGCGAGACCAAGGCAGAGCACAAACAGGGGAAGGGCAGAGAGATGGAGACAGATTCTGAAGCAGGTTCCAGGCTCTGAGCTGTCAGCACAGAGCCGGATGCAGGGCTCAAACTCACAAGCAGTGAGATCATGACTGAGCCAACGTCAGATGCTCAATCGACTGAGTCACCCAGGTGTCCCGTTATTCTGTTTATTGATGATTACCGTTGTAATGGATGTGAAATGGTCTAAAACTTTTTTAAAAGGAAGAAATGCCCAAACTAGGATTTCCAAATTTATAGAGAATACAATATACTATTTTAAATGTGGCAAAGTGATTTCACAAAGTAATGACTTTAACACCCACATGGAAATATATAATAACTGTTGCTGAGGATAGCATCTGGATTGTTCTTGGAATTTGAGGCCGTGGGGCCTGTGCTGCATGCAGGTCCTGTACTCATGTATTTGCCGGAGGGGCGCTGATTGCTTTCTGCAGTGTACCTGTGTGTGGGAGGGGCGCTAAAAAGGGCAAGTCACCCTCCTCATTTGGGCCAGAAGGCCCAAAACGGTGTGGATGGGGCCATAGGCAGCTGACCCTCCTGTGCACAAGGCGGGTTTCCTCACTGGGCCTGGCTGTCCCAACACCTGCAGGCAGCCACAGGTCAGAGGCAGGGCTAGGTGGCATTCGGGTCTTGTGTTTCCTGCATTTTAAAGGAGGAATGCATCCCAGTCAGAGCCTGGAGGGCTGCCCTGGGCTAGGGGCAAACAGAAGCCACCTGCTGCCTTCTCTCCCCCTCTCCCCTCCCCCTCCTCCTCCTCCTCTTTCCTCCTCCTTTTCTCCCTCCTTCTCCCTCTTCCCTTCTCCTCCCCCTCCACTGCTGGTTTCCTGCTCTTTGAAAACCAATGGGCCAGGAACCCATCAGCCTCTCTCCTGGGGGCCAGTCACATCACATTTTATAGATCTCAGTAAAGAGGGCCCAAGTCCCTGACTGGTGTCACTCTGGGTTTGTGTCCCTGCGTTCCTGCTGTATCGTTTTTCTGTGCAAACACAACCTCTAGGTGAATAGCCCAATTTTGCTTCTCTCATCCCTGAAGGGGGGGGGGCAGTCACACTTGCACGGGACACCATGACCAAACCAAATGAACAGAAGTAAGACGAACAGAGCTGACTGAGGAGACAGGGCGTTGCTGCTGTGTCCCAGGAGTACCCCCTATTCACAGGCAGGCAGGCAAGCTTTAATCAACCCTGTTTCCAGACACGCAAGCCCATGATAACATTTCACCCTATCTGAATATGTATTTTCAAAGAAGGTGAAGTGTGAGCACCTTCATTGTTGTTATTGGCATGCTGATTTAACATCACAGAGGTTTGAAACTGTCATCCAAGAACACAAAATCTGCCCCTGTAGACACAGAGTATGGGGGGTGGGGACAATCCTAGGAACCTATTTCCTGTCCTCCATTTGTGTCCTCCGTAGTGACGCATCCCTCTCTGGAAAATCCTGCCTTGGATTTTTACTAGTCTTCTGTAGGCCATCGGGTACTAAAACCTCACAAATCCACTATGTGCTTCTCAGCCCTGCCTTTCACGTCTCCTCTCCTTGAGCTGTCGCCTCGGGAAACAGCTGGCTGGTCCTGCAGGCGACCTTCGGGACCGGCGTCCCCCCTGGTGCCCACCCGGTCTCCCTTTCCTTTCCTGAGTTTTTATTAGGAGGCACTTGAACTTCAAGAATATGCTCCCCTGTGTGGCATAAAGGCATGTGTGCACATGCAGAAAGGGAAATACAGAATTGCTCCTTCAGATAAGGTTTTCCCCCTAAATTTAAGGAAAGTCTTAACACAATGTGATCTTAGCACCCAAATTGCTTTTTTGATTTTGTTAGAACATGTGATAATAATGTGATCATATTCTGGTTTCCACTTTACAAACTTTCTCATTATTTCATCTTCTTTGTGCCTAACCAGAAACCCTTTGTGATAAGCATTCCCATTTGGCAGATGGGAAAGCTGAGGTTTGGGGAGGCTGAATGGCCACAGCTAGAAAATAGTATTGTGGGATCAGGACCCATATCCTCTAACTCCCAGATTGTTCTATTCAGCCATATTGCCGGGTCACAAAAACAGACTCCACACAGCATCGTTGGAAGAGTGGTAGGAGGGACCCTCACTGTAGAGGTCAGTTACCAGTTTGGCCACTGTGGCCAAGCCCGGTTATTATTTGAGCACTGGACAAAGGCGCCAGGCGGAGACTACCAGTCGGTCCCGGAGCACCCACCTGGAGGAGGGGCTTTGTCACCCAGGCCTGTCCTCCACACAGATACCTCTTTCTGCCTTACACGAAGGGGTAGGAACGGCTGGTGGCGGCCCTGCACTAGTGGTCGGAGGGTTTCACAGGGGCGGCGGGGGCGATTCTGTGCTGACCCTTGCAGCAGGCAGCAGGGCCCGCAAGCCAGAGAGAAAGGATGTGGTAGCAGAGACTCGCCTCTGCAGTGTGGGAACCAGCGGCGTGGCACCAGCGACAGGGCTGCCGGGAGTCTCGCTCCGCCACCGGACAGGTGCAGTGCCGGCCGCGGGTGGGGCCTGCGGTGCTCCGACCCTGCAGCGTTCCGAGCCGGGACCAGCGCTGCCGCTCGCCCCTTCTGTTCCATTCCTGTCCTTCAGCTCGCAAAGCATTGTCACTGGAGCCATCTCTGCTGATTCCCGCCACTGGCCCCTGCACTTGGCGCACCCCTGTTTAGCCCTGGTCCTCGGAGAGGTTAAGGCACTTGCCTGTGGTCCACAGCACTCCTGCCTTCACGGCCACGGCCCTGAGACATAGCTCATGAGCTGTGGTGTCCTCTGCCCCTCTGCATTTCATTTCTCATATGAAAAATGAGGGGGTTGGTGCAAGAACCAGTTTCTTGGTTTCGCTGTAATGAAAACATGTTTTCGTTCCACTGACTTTTCCATGGTGCTTGTTTCTTCGGCCTGATAATACTGCGCCTCTGACCACCTCTTAAGAGCGACCGAGCTGTGGCCACCTGCCTCTCTGAACAGAGGGTGTGTCCTTGGAGGGGTTCAGGGGCAGTGTGGACAGGGAGGGAGGGGCAGGGCAGGTGGCCCAACAACAAATTGTGCCCCTCCCCGCCCCAGCCCTCAGGTCATTATCTTTTTGGTTAATGACCTCGTTGTTTGACCTTCTGAGCAGCCCCATGGCTCCTTTCCCCTTCCCCACCCCATGACCATCTGGTCTACTGGGCTCCCCATAGAGGGATGCAGGGAGCAAACTTCATATTGTCCTTGATGGGGAGTAGTTGAGATGAGCCACACCCGGCCAAGGTCATATGGGGACTTGGGGCGGGAGACAGCCTTGAAAGAAGGGCTTCCCGAGCTCTGCTCTCCATGTCCCTCGCCCCTGCCCAGGTGTCACCCACCACAGAAGCCCTGGCCAGCGGGCCACTCCCTCCCTGTGCTCGCCAGCACTGTGGCTGCAAATGGACAGACAGACGGACAGACAGGGCGTAGGTCCCAGGTAGCAATCAGGAATTCAAGAGAGGCAGGCGCACGCCAGGTCACCTCCTTGAGCGCCCAGCAGTGCTCACAGGGCCCGAGAGTCAGCAGCCGCTGCCACTGCACGGTAAATGCTCCTGCAGCTGAGGAGCCGCAAGGGCAGGTGAGGGGCAGGCCAGCGACCCCACTCTCACAGTGCCGGTCCCCTGCAGGCCTGTTCAGGCAGGTGTCGTCCCTGCCACCCCCAGCCCTTGGCCTGCCTCTGTCTCCGTGCAGTGGCAAAGTGGGGTCTAGGTCTCAGGATGCTCTGACCGGAGGGCTCCAGACCGCCCCCCATCCTGCAAGGCCTCCACAGTAGCCTCTGGGGCCCTGGAGGGGAAGGAGCAGGGAGGGGGCTGAGGGGAGCCGGAGGCGGCCCGTGGTTGAAATGGAGGCTTGGAATCCTCTATGACCAGTGGCAAGTGAGGAAGGGGAGAAAGCAGGCGGGGTGAGGGGCAGGGTGGATGGGCCGCATCTGTCTGATGACTGGGGGTAGAAGAATCAGTCTCCTGAAGGCCAACTTGCTGTCAGAGAAATAAGAAGAAAACAAAAGGGGGCCACTGGCCTCTGTGCCGGAGCATGAGGAATGATCTGGAAGAGGGGAGGCTGTAGCCAGCACCCCGCCTGGTTAGCCTCCAGCCCCAACATCACGTTCTAACAAACTCTGCTCCCATTGTCAACTGCTGGCCCGCCAGCGCTGTGCCTCGGCCACGCGTGGTAGGACAGCGGGACATCTGCTGGGGGGGCAGTCTGGGAGGCCTCTGCTTGGGAACGTCCTGCCATCACTGGAGCCAGCGCCAGGGCGAGTCGTGCCTGGAGTCCCTCAGGAAGAAGCTGAGGTGATTCCACGTCAGAGGAGAGATGGGGAACAACTCTTCTTCTTGGCCCCGGTTCACACCCTGAATTCTGAGCCAAGGAGCACTGCTGTAAAGTGCTGTGCAAATGTGAAATACCTACCATCATGATGGGACATGTCATGCCCCACTCCCCCAAGCCGGCCTCAAGAAGCAGCCGCTCTGATCACTGCAGGGGACATGGGCCTCACTACCTCACAGAATAGGTCCTTTACCTACTAGCTGTGTGATCTTGGGCAAGTAACTTAACCTCCCTAAGCCTCTGCCTGTCTGTAAGATGCAGGACAATGACCCAGCTCCCTGAGCTGACTCTGAGGATTAAATAAGATTGATAACTGATGCTGGGAACTCAGGAGAGAGTAACAAATCCCAGCTTCCTTGTGGAGAAAAAGCAGCATGAATGTTTTAAACATCATGAGGACATCCAAGGTGGGTGAAAAAGTAGAGTAGGAGACAGATGGTGGCCATTTTTCAAGCACCAAATCCTTGAGAGAGACTTGATTTTCTCCACTGGGCACTACAGTTTATAAGCAAAAGGTATTAGGTTAGCTGCTCTGTGGGTACAGCTGTGGGGTCACTGGATCAGATTGGGCGGCTCAGAAAGGGCCTAGGCCAGGAGCTGAACAATGGCCTCTCCCTCCTTCCATTTTCGTACCTCACCCCGCCTTGAGCAAACTTGGGCTCTGTGCTGATGGACTGTGGCAGCGAGTTCCTGAAACTGAAGTGGGAGCAATTCCTGAAAATCGCTCCCAGTCCTCCACAGTGCCTGGAGGCCCAGGGCCTCCGTGGCCTGGGCCTCCGTGGCCTCAGCCTCCATGGGCAGCTGCATTTTCTCTCCTGTCTGGCGTCAGCAGCATGCGCCTCAAGGTCAGCACCTGGCCCAGCCTCTGGAGGTTTCGCTTCTGGCGAGAGTGAGGGACGGGAGGGACATAGGCAGAGGCAGTGGAGGGAGATGCTCTTGAGGGACCCTGAGAGGGAAGGACGGCTCACTCAACCCCAGCCCCGCAGAGGCAAGATGAGATTCAAAACAGAGCCCACGGGAGCCTGAAGCCAGTGCTTGACTGTCGAGCAGCCTCGTGGCTGTCGGTGGGCAGGTCCCCAGCCTTCCTTCTTGACCATTATTAGCACCTGCAGGAGCTCAACACTTTGTGAGCCCTAGCGAGGGTATTGGGGTTCTGAAAGGACCCAGAGGAAAGAGGGACGTGTCCTCTTGATCCCTTCCTCTCAGGATGGCAGGGGATCAGTGTGTCCCCAAAAGGGCAGGCAGGGGACTAAAGATTCTGTGGAACTTTTGGCCAGACTGAGGGAGGTCCTCTGATTCCCGCTGAGTTGGCTCAGAGGGTGGTGTCTCCTTCTGAGGGTCGTCCAGAGGGCAGGGGTGGGAGGCCGGGAAGGGAGGGGGCTGGCTGCCCGGGCAGGGACCACACCCCAGGGAGGTGCAGACGGACGCTGCTGCAGGAGGCACCAGCACTGGGCTTCCGCCCCGCCTGTCCTGAGCCTCAGTGTGTCCCCGGTGACATGGGCAAGTCTCATGGGACTAATGAAGAGAGGATCCTGTGATTCCACTGCTTTTCTAGGAGACAGTTGGGACAAGGGTCCCATTTGGAACTCAGCTCCCCCTGGAGTATTATGTATCCACCAGTCCAACAAGCTGTTTCCTAAGCCCCGGGTGCTCGGTACCAGATTACATCATGAACTTAGTGCATCTATCCTCAAGAAACTTATGGTTTCGAAAAGAAAAGAGACATGTCACACGAAAGGATCAGAGCAGTAATTCCGAATTGTCCTTTCAACCCCCACCTGACATCACGGAGGCCCCAAACTGTGTGTTCCCCGTGTGCTTACAAAATTCCACTCTTCCCCTACTCCCAAACTCTCCCATCAGGAAAGCTTTCGGAAAGCAAATGAGTGAAAATAAATGTAGCATAAGTATGGCTTTGACTCCATGTTAAGTTTTTTTCAATGTTTATTTGGAGAGAGAGAGAGAGTGCATGCCCCAGAAAAAGCATGCACACAAGTGGGGGGAGGGGCAGAGAAAGAGGAGAGAGAGAATCCCAACCAGGCTCTGCGCAACTCGGGGCTCGATCTCATCAACTGTGAGATCATGACCTGAGCCGAAAGCAAGAGCTGGATGCCCAACCCACTGAGCCACCCAGGCACCCCTCTGTTTTAAATTTTTTTATAGAGTAAGTTATTTCCACGTTTCTGTATTCTATTATGAATAACAATTTGCTTGCAATACCTCCTAATGGGTAATGTTGAGAACGAATAGGCTAGACACCAAGTGTCGACCAACACTATACTTGTGCTACCAGTCTGACTGTTGGCTTAAATAGTCCCGTAGATCTTACATGTGAAAACGAGCACTAGTTAGATTCATATTACAAAAATTCCCGAGAATGTATGATAAAAAGCCAAGAAATTGTAGCCAATTATAAGTGAAGTCTTCCTAATCAAATAATTTCCAAATCAAAATTATAAATATATTATCATATCTTTATAACTATCTATGTTATGTGGCATATGCATGTACCTCCATGTTTGATTTAAAGTCCAGTTAAAAGGTCTAAAAAGATCCTGTTGAAACCATCCTTTAAAATAGGTCTCTATTTTCTTTTTTTTTTAATGTGTTTTATTTATTTTTGAGAGACAGAGCGAGATAGCACATGGAGGGGAAGGTCAGAGAGAGAGGGAGACACTGAATCTGAAGCAGGATCCAGGCTCTGAGCTAGCTGTTAGCACAGAGCCCGATGCGGGGCTCAAACCCACGACTGTGAGATCATGCCCTGAGCCGTAGCTGGATGCTTAACCAACTGAGCCACCCAGGCGCCCCTCCATTTTCTTTAAAGTCACCTGAAGGGTAGTCCGGAGTCACTGTTGTTGATATGCCCCAGAGCCTACAGTCTGAGGTTTAAGGGGCTCTAAACAAGGCTTGGGAGCCAGAGATGTCTTGAGTTGGTTCATTGGGTGGTTGAGCAGAAAGACTGTGGGAGCTGGGGGAGGCAGGACAGGGGACAGGGGTGGCCTCTGGGGAAGTGAGGAAGCACCAGGCTGCGCACAGGTGCCACAGTGACACGAGGGTTCAGCTCTTTCTCCAGCTCAGTGAACCCTTTGTATTCCCCTTCCCAAGCTGCTTCCCGTTTGGAGGAACCCACCGAGACCTTTCGGTCCCTCTCTATCAAGCACGTGTTGGTCGACTCTAAATCAGAAACCCATCCAGAGGGGGGGCAATCTAACCTGCAAGCCACTGCCTTTTCAGCTCCACTGGGCATCTGCCCAACTGAGTCCTGGTTTCTGCTGAGACTGGGGTATCAGGCCCTGGGCCCGTGGCTATTGAGTCACAAGGTCCAGCCAATGCACATTTTTGGATTCTTAGGACCCCCTCAGCATGGAGCTGGATGTTTTGGTTTGGGGCATAAGAGACAAAAAGTACAGTTGGGAAGCTCACGTGCAAATGGGAGAGGCAAGACTTACCATCAAAAAGCAGTAAAAATGCGGCTGTGACAGTCTGGGGTAGGGAAGGAGGAGCTCGGTGCACCTGGCATGGAAGAAGTGACCTTGACTGATGGGTGGAACCTGGATCGACAGGAGAGAGGAGGGGGCAGTCAAGGCAAAGACAAGACGGATGCTAATGAGGCCCCATGGAGGGGAACCTGGCTGAGTGGAGACATGTAGACAGGGACCATCAGTGGAAAGTTGGGTGACCAGAATATGAAAGGCTGAAGCCGCATGGTGAAGGGGGTTTGCTATGTGACGCAAAAAAAAAAAAAAACCCGGAACTGCCCGGCTGTCTATTTGAAGGTGGGGGCCATGACCGCCATCAGGCTGCAGTGTGTGGTGGATGGAAGCGGATGTGTCATGTGATGTAATTGCCACCATCTTGTGGTCACAGAATCATGGTCATGGTAACGAGATTGGCAGACCTATGCGAACCTTCGAGCTGATCTAGACTGACCTTTTAAAAAATTCTTTTTAGTGTTCATTCCATTTAATGTTCTCTACCATTTTCAAAGTAATGCACACATAATTTAAAAAAAATTTTAAAGTACAGAAAAGAGGAAAGAATCAAACAAGCCCTGCCCATCATCCATTTCGGCAGAGTAGCTGCTGTCACTGGTGTCACCTGTTTCCTCCCAGTCTTCATGTTAATGCTCTGGCTTTGTACATGGTTAGGATTAAACAGTGTAAATCACTGAACTATCCATGAGCCATATGGGCTTGAATCCTTTTTTTTTTTAATGTTTATTTTTGAGAGAGAGAGAGAGCGAGCAGGGGAGGGGCAGAGAAAGAGAGGGAGGGAGACACAGACCTTCATATTCCAGAGCCTGCATGCCTGTCTCCCAAACTCCCCATCCAGTAATTAGTGACGTTTCTACTGATCCCCAGTATCCGCATGTGCGTGCCCTCATGTGCACGCACACGGGCACATGCGCATCTACACTTTCTTCCATGAAACAGCCTTTCAAATATTGAAAGCATCTCGGAGGCCCAAGTCTTGCCCTTCTCAGGCTTAACAGTCTGATCTCGGCCCTCGTTCATGGCTCGGAGGCCCTTTGCCTTGCTAGCCTTCACTCAGGCAGGTCTAGCTGTTCTGGGCCCCTTTAGCCTGGCAGCTAGAAACAAAACCAGAGTTGTGGGGAATCCTGCCCAAGGAAGGTCGCAGCCCGCCTCTCTACCTGTGTGTGCTGGACATAGGCTCTGTCACTGTAGCCAGAAGCGCATCGGCTGTTTTATGAATGACAGCTGAACCGTGATGAGCAAAAAGTACGTCTTCCAAGTCCCCTGGTCCCTTGCGGCTCCATGGCCTTGCTCTTCCAGCCTGTTGATTCTTTGCCTGGTTCTGCAGAGCACAGCCAAGAAGAAGGGAGGGTAAGAGTTCCCAGGGGCCTTAGCGTGGCAGGCTGAGAACTGTCACGACACTGAGGTGAGGCTCAGAATGGCCGCGTCTTGCCCGCCTAGGGCCTCCGGGCAGGAGGGGAGACCTGCACCCTGGAAGGAGGGCTGGCAGCTGACCCAGAAGCACCTGGACTTCCCTGGGGGGCTGCCAACATTTGCAGTTGATCTTGTAACCAGCAGTCACTGAGCCAGTCTGGAAAAGCCTGACCGGGCGGCACTGGTTAGGAAGGAAGGCATCTTCTGGGGGAGCGTTGGAAGGGCACAGACAGCATGTCCATGGGGGGGCCCCTCCCCTCCCTGGGTCTGCTGGAGAATGAGCAGGTCGGTTTGTTTGCCTGTCCTGGCACTGATGGGCTGAGGTTGGGGTCAGGATAGGCTCCAGGTAAAATTGCCAAGGTCAGGAGGCTTTATCCCACCTACCTTCTGCCCGGATGTCTCTTGGCCTGACCCGTCCTATTTGTTCGCCCTCAGGGTCCTGATAAAGGAGGTAGAGGCATCCAGTTAAACAATTTCATATTAAGGCATTAGAGGTGCTTAATGCGTTATCATCTCCGGGTAATTTCTACTTTAACAGACACCTCATAGACACCCAAGTGCCTCCGTCTAAAGATATTTTCAGAGAGGGAATTCCTTGTTGTCCCTCAGCTAAGAACAGGGTGCACAAGGCTGTCTTCCATCCATAAAAGCAAAGGCTGTAAACCCGATGCTGCGTCTTTGACGTCTTTGTGCCTCACTGACCCCATTGGGGAGATGAGGATAATGACAGCGCACACCTCCTTGGGTTTTATGAGAACTAAATGAGCCACACCAGTCATCTGAAGCTCAGATAATCAAATCCAGAGCCTGGTCAGCCTTCAGTATGTGGGACCTCTTACTGTCCCTGCAGGTTGCTACTTGGGGTTAGGAAGCCGCTTCACATACTTTATGCCATTTTATCCTCATGACAACTCTGGGAATTCAATTTTATTGCCCCCATTTTATAGATAAAGAAAGGGAGTTGAGGGATCAAGTCCACAGCTAAGGAAGAGCTGGGCAGAGCCCGCCCCCCTAAAAGGAGCAGTCCCTGGGGGGGGGCGGGCGCAAAGGACTCACAACCCGAGCTCACCAGCATCTCAGAGAAAGTGTCAGCAGCCTGGGAAAGTTGCTATTTCAACACGCGGTGTCCTAGTGACGACTGCAGCTTCACTCCTACCAACGCTCTGACTTCTGAAGGGGAGAGCGGGCGGCTCTCTGCTCTAAACATGTATCAAAGCAGAGAAAATAATACAATGAACCTCATGTTCATATTTCAGTAAGTATCTCTAAAAGATGAGGTCTTTTCTTTTTTTAACATAACCACAATACTGTTCTCTTTTCTAGACGACTTAAAATAATTCCTTAATATCATCAAATAACTGCCGTGTGTTTAAACTTCTCCAACTACCTCAATTTTTTTTTAACTTTTCCATTTGTTTGAATTAGGAGCTAACTGGCTTGTGTCGCTTAGGGTCTTTTGTACTAGAGCTTCCTTCCCCTCACCTCCCCCCCCTTTACTTTCTTGAACTGTATTTGCTGAGGAAGCCGGGTTGTTTGTCCCATAGAATTTCCCACAGTCTGAACTCACTGAGTGCTTCCCCGTGGTGGCTTGTGACTTGTTCATCTGCTTGCGGTCTGTTTAGAAACGGGAAGATCGATCAGATTCAAGTCTGATGATGCAGTGAGAGTGTTAGAAGGTGTTTTGGTGTGTTCTCAGCAGGAAACTCACCATGTCCCAAGGTCTTTCTTTGGGTGATGCTAGATGTCACCGAGAGCTGTTTTGTTAGGCGTTAGCTCTTCTTTCCTTTATTTGGTGGAATATTTGCCGTAAAGAAAATCTTCCTGGGGCGCCAGGGTGGCTCGGTCGGTTGAGTCTCCAACTTTGGCTCAGTTCATGATCGCATGGTTTGTGGGTGTCGAGGTGACAGCTGGGAGCCTGGAGCCTGCTTCAGATTCTGTGTCTCCCTCTCTCTTTGCCCCTCTGCCACTTGCACTCTCTCTCTCAAAATAAATAAACATTAAAAAAAAAAGAAAAAAAAGAAAAATCTCCCTTCATGAACTATTTGGTTTTCCTGATAAATACTCAGGATAAATGCTTGATTCCTTCCCTGTATTTACAATGATTTTTAGTTTTAGATGAAATAACAGGTAAAGTTGTGTGATTTGATTCCAAGTAATCCTGGGGGGGGGGATGGGCAGGGGTCTAGAAGGAGGTCTGTGGCTGTGGTAACAGGTGCACATAGGTTCATTCTACTATTCTACTTGTATGTGTGTTTGATACAGTTCATTACCAAAACTAGGGTGTGGGTTTTTGTCAGTAAAAATATTAAGTAATTTTTGAGTTTCTTAGCGTCCTCCAAAGATGAGCAATAAATGCATTACTTGGTTTTAGTGACATGATGCCTGCACGGACTTGAAATGTACTTAAGTATTTGGATTTATGGCACTTGTTTTTCTTACTGATGTTTAATGGAGTTTATTATTGGCTACTGGGACCCTCTTCAAGATGGCTCCTTTTGACAGAAGTCCAGTGGTCTTTGATAGGTCCCAGCTTACATCATGACAAGAGTCCTGTTTGTGTTGTACATTTCCTACCCAGACCAAGGACACTTTTCCAAGGCAAGGCTGCTGTCTTTTGCTAAGGGTCTTTCGTGCCTGGCCGCTGTTACCTAAAAAAATATCTTTGAGGCTCCAGTTTAGGCTCTACAGCCAGGAGCAGAATCCCCCCCCCCCCCAATACCAAGCAAGTGAGCCCCAGCCACCCTCCACCCCACTGCCGCTACCCTCACACCCCCAGCCGCGCAGGTGTCTCAGGACGTTGACTGTGCTGGTGGGTGGGTGGAGGGGAAAGGAGATTAAAATCTGACTTTAAAGGCTCAGGCAGTAACTTGCTTGAGGTTGGCTCCCCCTCCCCAGTGCCAGCCCCACCCCCAGACTCAGAACCAGGTAGAAGGAAAGGAGGGCAGTGAGAGTATTCAGTATCTCCATCTATCTATATTTAGGCAGCTTTATCTTGCAAACGAAATCAGAGAGAAACATTCAAGGAGGAGGTAGTGGGGTACCTTGGGCTCACATAGTTTTATCTAATTTGCCAAGGGGTGTGGGGGTAGGGGGACAGAGCAGGCGGAGCCCCCCAGAGACAAATGTAAGACCAAAAAGACCACAGGGGCTCAGGCTAAGCACGCCACCACAGAGGAAGCTCCGAAGTTCACAGCCAGACTCGCCATGTCAGTGTGACAAGAGGCTGGTGAGAGGGAAAACCACCCAGTGATGGAGGGAGGGGCTGCTGCAGGAAGCAAGGAGTCCCCCTTCCCAGGAAGAGTGCCACAAGTCTGGAAGACCTCTGGTCAGTAATGTTTGGGAAGGAGGTTCCACTGTGGCCCCTGGGCCACGCGCTCATGCAGATCCACGCGGTGGAGGAGAAGAGGCCAGGGCTCCCAGGTGGGCATAGCAGCTCTGTGAGCTTGGTCGGGT
The DNA here is from genome assembly GCF_006229205.1 of Suricata suricatta. Taxonomy (NCBI): domain Eukaryota; kingdom Metazoa; phylum Chordata; class Mammalia; order Carnivora; family Herpestidae; genus Suricata; species Suricata suricatta. Next base: position 123,687,647 of record NC_043702.1, on the reverse strand, counting down.
CAGGTCCTTCCATTTTTTTTTTAACAATGGGAATAATAATCACACCTCATCCTCTAGGCTGTTGTGGGGGTGAAGGAGTAGGTGAGCTGGGAAGGCCCGTGAGTCACCAGGCCTGCGTAAGTGAGCCTCGTGTCTCTGCTGTGACCTGTGAGCACAGGGACTGCACGCAGGTAACAAACAACCACAGCTGTGTTCACGACAGCGTCCAGGTTGGAGCTGCTCTTGGATGGAGTTTGGACGACGGAAAAGCCTAGAGGGGAGGATGTGCCGAGCAGAGGGAGTCAGAAGTCAAGCTTGGCCCCAGGGCACTGGACGGAGACTCTGGGGACAGCTGGTCATTTCAGGGGATAGAATCATCCAGAAGCCCTAATAGTGAGGCTGAATATGGATATACTGCTTCTCAAGGAAAGGCCTCAGAAGACTAAGATCTCAGGGGTGTGTGTGTGTGTGTGTGTGTGTGTGTGTGTGAGAAAAGCAAATGGCGGCAGACACCTGAGGAGTCAATACCTGACACCCTTCCAGTCCTGAGCACTTGAATACAGGTTTCCCCGCTCTCTGAAAGTAGAGAGTCCCCATGAAAACTTTCATAAGCCAAAATGGCAGGAAGCAAAAAAAGCAATGACCATTAATGTACGTGGAAACATTCTCGGACTCAAAAAAGAACCTCTCTTCGGCCTTTCTGACACCTGAGGGTATAGGCTGTTAATGGGTGCACAGGATAAACTGAGCTAGAGTACAGAAACTCACAGACACACGTTGCACAGGGCATCGACCAGGCAAGAAGGAACCTTCTCCAGGAGGTGAGGTCACCGGGCCGTGCGGCCACCAAGCCAGACAAGCGCTGGGACTTGATCAGACACGAGACAGGCAGCTGCACCATGTACGCACACGGACAGCATTTCCTATGGATGTCTCTGTCCCTTTGATTTTTATTTCTGTTAAAAAAAAAACTGTGATAAGTTAAATAAGCTGCAGAGGGACCCGATTTTAGTGTTGGCAAATCCTAACAGAAGTGTTATGACACCAAAAAGTGATCATGGCTGTGTGTACTTGTTCCCTTGAAAAAAGTCTGCAAAGTGCCTTCTGAACTTTGCTGCATTTACGTAGAAAAAGCCAATTTTGCTAGACTTGCCTTCCCGATGCACACATACTATGTGTGAGTGAACAGACACGTTTACAAAGAGATATAAATCGCCAACCCGGGTTATAGCCTGACACCTCTTAATTTTTCATTGCGATTGTTTTTCAGAACATCACTGAAAATAGTACCTTCAAGAAAATATAAGTGAATTTATATTTGATTTTCAAAATGAGGAAGTACTTTCTAAGCATAAGTAAAAGCAAAGTACTTGACTACTTAAATTTCAATTTCTATATGTCAAAAACACCAGGGGAAAGGTAGATGACAAAGTGAGACAATATTCACAATATATATGATGTGAAAAGGCTGAATATCTCCAGTAACATGCTCTGTTACTGGAGGTAATAAATAAATACCTTATTTTTATTTATTTAAACTTTTTTGAAGTTTATTTATTTATTTTGAGGCAGAGAGAGAGAGAGCATGCCCGCCAGCTCACGTGTGGGAGAGGAGCAGAGAGAAAGGGAGCTGTCAGCACAGAGCCCGATGCGGGGCTTGAACTCATGAACTGGGAGTTCATGACCTGAGCGGAAATCAAGAGTCAGACTGAACCACGCAGATGCCCCTAGAAATCACTTTCTTAAGAAGACACATCCAAAGAAGTAGTAATAGGCAAAAGTTGTCAGCACACAATTTATGTAACAAGAAACACATGATGAAGAAAATGCAAACAAAAAATTTTCAACATCACTAATAATCAAAGAAATGAAAATTTTTAAATTAGAGTCTGTTTTATGTTTATTGGGTAGGTCATTTTGGTTTTTGTTTATTAAATGATAATACATACCATTGCCAAGAATATAATGAACTAGAGTCTCTCAAAAATTGCTGAATGTAAAGGAATCAGGCTGGCTCAGTTGGAAGAGGATCTGACTCTTTTTTTTTAAGTTTATGTATTTATTGAGAGAGAGAGAGAGAGAGAGAGAAAGAGAAAGGAGCAAAATGAGGGAGAGAAAGAGTTAGAGAGAGAGAATCCCAAGTAGGCTCCATGCCGATGGTGTGGATGCAGGGCTTGAACCCACAAACCATGAGATCATGATCCGAGCCAAAGTCGGACACTCAACCTACTGAGACACCCAGGTGCCCCAAGCATATGACTCTTGATCTTGGGGTCGTGAGTTCAAGCATCATATAGGGTTTTCAGATTACTAAAAATAATAATAACAATAAATAAATAACTTAAAAACAAAACAAAAAACATTTGCGGAGCGTAAATTGGCACTCTCTCTGGAAAGGAATACGATCCTAAGCTTAAAGACTCTCAAAAATATTTATTCACTTCATTTATGTCTTTCCATGTGTCTTAATTTATTTCTTGAGAAATAATTATAGGGATAGAAATATCTATGTTCGGGGTGCCTGGGTGGCTCAGTCGGTTAAGCAGCCGACTTCAGCTCAGGTCATGATCTCATGGTTCGTGGGTTCAAGCCCTGTGGCTGGGCTCTGTGCTGACAGCTCAGAGCCTGGAGCCTGTTTTTGATTCTATGTCTCCCTCTCTTTCTCTTTGACTCTCCCCCTCTAACACTCTTTCTCTCTCTCTCTCTCTCTCAAAAATAAATAAACATTAAAAAATTTAATAAAAAAAAGAAATATCTATGTGCAAAGATACCGATTGCAATGCTAGAATACTAAAAAATCCACAATAACCTATACTTCTTGCAATATCGGGGGCTGCTTAATAATTATACATAACGATACTTAACCATATCTACATAATTATACATAACAATAGCTACAAAAATAGGTAGTCCTAAGTGAAAAACAAACAACAAAAATGAGGACCCCAATTTTGAAAAAAATAGTGCTAGAATAAATATTGAAAGAAAATACGGCAAAATGTTAGCATTGATTATGTTTGAGTGTGGGTTGTGGGTAGTTTTTATTTTCTCCTTCATGCTTTTCTATAGTTTCTGGTGTTTCTATAATTAACATGTTTACTCCTGTAATCAAAAGGCTAGATAGAATATAAAATTATCCACCCCAGTTTTGATTTGAGAAATCAAATTCATCCTAACATTCCCCCACGGTCTCCAGAAGACCAGGCTGGTGTGGGAGAAGGAGCAGAGTTCATGGCCCACCAGACAGGGGGTGGAGATGTGAGTTTGGATTTCTTGGGGGGCTGAAGCTGCAGGTCTGATTGGTGGGGTCAACAGCACATTTGCGTATTTCAAAGCCCCAAGAATGAATGGATTAGGTCACAAAAGCAGTGAGTTCAAGATCAGAAAAGAGATCCAAAGCCTCGGAGTCGCTCTGGGACACCTAGGAGAGGCAGGGACATTGGCAAGGGAGATGGGTCCAGGGACCCACTCTGGCACCTCGTTACAGCTCTTCGATGACTAAGGGAACAGACAACAAGCTCTTGGCACTGATTTATTCTCAAACTTGACATCCTTCACCTGCACCTTTTCCTTTATCTCTCTTTCTCCTTTCAGACCCGGTTCCTGAAAAAAAAAGGGGGAGGGAGCATGCATTGTTCTTGAGAATAAAATCATGTCTGGATAACACAATCATCAGATTAAAAAATGCTGAATCTGGGGCACCTGATGGGCTCAGTCCCTAGAGAATGTGAATCTTGATCTCCAGGTCATAAGTTTGAGCCTCATGTTGGCTGTAGAGTCTACTTAAAAATTTTCACTAAATCTTTTAAAAAGGCTGATTCAACATTTGTGACCATCTTAGCGTGTAAGGGTATTCACATCAACAGTAACCACTTAAGTGGACTGGGAAGTGATCCAGTCCTGAGGGACGAGCAGAGACCTGACTCCCTTCTCCAGTGAATCCCCTGACTGAATATGCAGCCGGATGTTACTGAAAATCAAATGGGTCTCCGTCTTCCAAGTCAACGGATCAACCCTATGGGCCTCTGGTTTGGATCTAGCACATTAAGTGAACTCAATCCCACAAATGTGTAGTTCTCGGTTGCCAACCTTTTTAAAAGATTTATTTTGAAACCAGATCACATTTTTTTTTTTCAGTTTCAGAAACTTCTGTTTTCGAGAGCAGTTTACTCCTTTTCTATGCTTGAGAGTGTAGCTTCTTTCCACTGCTTGGAAGTAAAGAGCATGTTGTATTTTTCTGTCCCCTTGGTCACAACCTGCCGGCTCCATGGAGGACTTCTAAGAGTGCCCAGTTCATTGGGAACAGAAGTGTTAACCCCTGTAGATTTCTTGGTTACAATTTAGCAGAAGGCAGGGCTGGTAGTGGTGATGGGAAGAGAAAAATGAGGGTTCCCTAGCCTCCGTTTCCCCTTGTTGGGAGCAAGGTAGAAAGACCAGCCCTTCCGCAGGGCTGGGTCCGGTGACGTGGGGTCAGAGTGTGTGTCAGCGGGCTGAAGCGAAGGCAGGCCGGTCAGGCTCCCAGAGGCTGATTTGGAGGAACCTTCACATTAAACTGATGGATGGCCTGTCCGTGTCTGGGAGAGGTGTTTTGGCTCCGTGTCAGAGCCCCCATCAGACAGGCCTGGGCTAGGAGAGGTTTGAAAAATGGCTCAGAAGAAAAAATGGACTCTGTTCAATAATAAATTATAATGATGATTTGTATTTATAGAGCATCCTTCAACTGAGGCAGCTCTAAGTTCTTTATGGATATTAAGTCACCTTTCTCACAATAGAGAAAAGATAATAATTTTGTCAATTCAATATTTTTGCAGCCCTTTTTTTTTTCTTTTACTGAGGGAGGAGGATGCTATTACAGGATGTTTTCTTGTATTAATTTAGAAGCAGTAAGTCTTCCTTTCATTTTTTTTCCACTGGAAATCTCTGCTTATTGAACACCACGTCAGAAATTAAAAATGAATAGTGATGCCTAAAACGCGTGTGTATGTGCATTTATATGTCTATGTGGATATAGTATCTATATAAATATTTAATTTTTATGGTCTAAGCCTTCTCCCTCAGTTTTCATGAGCTAGAATTTATTAGCTACTGAACAGTGGGGCTATTATTATTTGCTTTTGCACCTAAATGATTTAAAAGTCAATTATGAATTGGCTACGGGAATTGGAGAGCTGTGTGTGTAATACGGCTCTGTGATTTCGATTTGTTACCAAATGTCTGGAATGAGGAAGTGTCCAGGGTGGGAAATAGCCCACAGATGCACTGTACAGATATTAAAGCAACCAGACAGACGCCCTAGGTCACTGGGATCACTGGGATGTGAGCAAGTCGGCTGGTTTTCATCCGAGCGGGTTAGGGGTGGGAGCAGATGGTGCTGGAAGATGTACAGGCAGACACATAAATCTGAGAATAAAGCAGAACCCCAGGACTGGCCAAAACAATGAATGAATGTCAGGCAAGCGCAAGAAGAACAAGTCATAACAACCAGCCCCCAGCACTCGGTCCATGCTACACAACCCTAGCAACAATTAGAGCCAGTGCCAACCTCCGCCAGGGTCCTGGCCAGGTTGGGGGGTGGGGTGGGGGAGGGGAGGGGCTGATAAACCTTTACTGCGCTTCTCGTTTATCTGCAAAGTGCTGTGTTCTGAGTTGCCAAGGCAGAGAAGTAGGCTGGATGGACGCCGGTAAAAACCCAATACAGCAGAATTAGTTGTTGAACAGAAAATTCCTCTCTAGAAATGATGTCTTTGAGCATTCCAAATGGGAGACAAGAGTTTAAAAAAAAAAAAAGATGAAAAATAACAAGGTACAATTCGTGCCCTGGGCCCTCCACCGGGGTCTTTGTGACTCTTTGTATGAAGGGTCACTGAAAAGGAGGTTATTTCACCCAGGAATTAGCCAGGAGCAAATGGTGAATCTTTGTTGGCAAGCTGGGTGTCCACAATAAATTTTTAAAAGTAAGAGTACATCGCCATGAGCATTTATAATAAATCTGGTTGTCTCCAGGATTCTGGGCTGGAAGCTAGAAAGGATGAAGTACTTTTGGAAGAAGAGCCAGGCCTTCTGATGCCTTTTCACGTTTACTAACTAACCAAGGGGCTCCGACCTATGGGGCTGCTGCTACCTGGTTGTCACTCGCCTGACTTCTCAGCAGTCCCCACCCCTGAGAGTCTCTGTGTACATTAATCACATTCTCACATCCACCACGAGTACATGCATGTGCATATACAGGTACTGATGCTTATCGATACACATACAAACACACTTTTTTTCCTCATAAATAAAACTAGACAAACATTTATTTTCAGCATTTGAGTGACTTTTAAAAAATTGGAGTTAAAAAGGCAGGGCAGGTGAGGCACCTGGGTGGCTCAGTCGGTTAAGCGACTGACTTCGGCTCAGGTCACGATCTTGCAGTTTGTGAGTTCGAGCCCCATTTCAGGCTCTTGCTGACAGCTCAGAGCCTGCAACCTGCTTCAGATTCTGTGTATGTGTCTCCCTCTCTGCCCTTCCTCCACTCATGCTCTGTCTCCCTCTCTCTCTCTCAAAATAAATAAACATTAAAAAAAATTTTTTTAAAGGCAGGGCAGGAAAATCATTATTCTTCGGGTTATTGCTAAGTGTAAATTTCTCCAACATCATTGGTCCCCAATTCTAACATTAAAAACAACAACAACAAAGTGATACAATGTAAAGATGGACTCAAATGCAGACACAGAACCCTCTAGTCCAGCTCCATTAGTCAGTCCAAAGACCAACTAATTTTTTTTTCCCTAAAGGAGGTCAGAGTTAACCTAGCAAAGGGTCAGACAAGTGTGCAAGGAAAAGGGTTTTTTTCTTTGTTATTTGATTTGAGGTTTGCCTAAGCATGGTGATTGGTCCTGATCATGAGATCTGCACTGAGCCGCAAATTCCAAAGCCGCAACCAAGCCCCTAGTGAAGTTAATTAAGTTTGAGTCTAGGGCTAGTTGATGCCAGAATAAATCTAATGGGTTGTCAGCAGCCTCCGCCAGAAGAGCGGAGCTCCAGTGAGGAATTTCTATGCAGTAAATATCACTTAAATTCCTCTCAAAGTTGGAGCTGGTGTCAAAGTCCAAAAAAGCAATATTCCCTGGCAACTGCTGTCAGGAGTGTGTTTGTGCCTGGCCATGTATCATCTGAACACTCAAATTAGCAAAGAAGAAAGATAGTGAGTTAATATCACCCAGCTGACTGCTCCAAGAACTGCTTTAACTGTAGCCAGAGAAATATGGAAAGGGCATGGCCAGTCATCGATGACCTCCAAATGACTAGATGCTCAGAATTTTCTGGCAGCCTGGGCTAGATAAATAATTCCTGCTGTGAAATAAATAAATTCCCTGAAATATTTCAGGGAAACCAACGGTTTTACTTCTTGTTCCCTCGGCTACAGGTGCGGAGGGAAGGAAGGTGGGGAGCCCACCTGAGGGGTTTCCCACTTTCTGTCTCCCCGCCAGCGGGGGGGGGGGGGGGGGGGGGGGGGGGGGGGGGGGGGGGGGGGGGGGGGGGGGGGGGGGGGGGGGGGGGGGGGGGGGGGGGGAGGGGAGTTCTCCCAGAACTCTGAACGTGAGGCTTGTAAACATATTCCATGTCTGGACAGGTCTTTGGAAGGGAAGGAAGGAGACAGGAAAAGAAGGATGGAAAGGGGGACTCACTGAGAAGGAGACTGAAACTGAAAGAAGAGAAAGGCAAGGGACAGTAAAATCAACAAAAAAGGGCATAAACAAAAGATGGGGGAGAGAGAGAAAAGAGTAAAGAGATTCTTGGCAAACGAATACTGCAGTCAGTAACTGCGCTCCTTTTGTTCTTTGCCTTTGCTTTTTTTTTTTTTTACATTAACTTGACAATGCTTGCCTTTAAAACACAGACCAGTGAAGTTTCAGGTTAGCGCTATCACCGGTTTCCAGGTGTTTAGGAGCTAGAAAAACCACAGGCAGAATTCCTCCCTTTTTCCCATCTTCACTCACCCTGCTTGCTAGGCTTTCTGCTTTTAGAAAGGGGACGAAGTGGTGAGAAAAATAGCTTTGGAGAGTTCAAGGTATCGGGGCCCCTACTAACTGCTTCCGGGATCAGCCCGAGTGCCCAAGGCAGGAGACAGCCAGTCCTGACACAGCTTCTCTCTGGACGTTTCCTAAGGGGACAGTTTTGGAGCCTTAGATATTTTCAGAGCCACAACTAAATTCCTCCTCCCTAGAAGAAAAACAGGGGTGTTTAGGAACCCAACACACAACTCACAGCAGGGAGGTGGCCTCTGTCTTTGGAGCTAAGTGTTTGTAAAAAGCCAGTGAGAAAGGCAGGCTGGGCAAATAAATAAGCCGCCTTCAGAGCAACACAAACTGGGAGGCAGAACACCATGGCTTCACGCTGGGCTCTGTTGCAATCCCGGGGTGATTTTGTTCAGAAGAGTGGCATCTGCTTGGGGGGAAATTACAAACTCATTATTTCCGGCTGTAATTTAAGCTTATCAAAGGAAGGGAATTTAACAGCAGCTTTATTAATGCCCAATGAAAAGGTAATTTCTACCTGTCACAATTGGCACATTCCGGAGAAAAACAATGTACAGCCAAACATTCGACTGCTGGGGTTTCTATTTTTTGAGGCAGTTATTAAAGACACGTGTCTTATTAGCTGGAGTCAGGATTTCTGGAGTGTTCTGTGGTCTTGTGGAATGAGAAGGTCATCTCCAGGGCTGTGTGCTCTTTTTTTAGAAAATGTTTATTTAATTTTAAGAGAGAGAGCAGGAGCAGGGAAGGTCAGAGAGAGAGAGGGAGACAGAATCTGAAGCAGGCTCCAAACTCTGAGCTGTCAGCACAGAGCCTGATGCGGGGCTTTAACCATGAACTGTGAGATCCTGACCTGGGCCGAAGTCGGAGGATTAATGGACTGAGCCCCCCCCAGACGCCCCTCTAGGGCTGTGGGCTATTTAAGCCAGCAAACAAAACCTCAAACCTTTTCTTCACTGTTTCCCTGACAACCCCCCTTTAAATTGGCAGGACATAGTCTTCACAGAAAAAGAACATTTATTTCGCTGAAATGAATCACCAGTTTTACTTCAGGCAATAGGTCGGCATTCTCCTTCATTCAACAATCTTAGGAAATAAATTTATGTTGATTCAGATCAAATTTAGATTCAGATCAGTTCCAATCACTCATTTATTTCAAAGAGGTCTACTTTTTTTTAAGTTTAAAAGTTTGATTTTGTTTGAAAACTAATGACTCTTTGAATTTGGTGTGCGGCTAATAAGTTAGCACAGATTTAGTTTAAGTGCGTGCTAAATTGGAGGCTGACATTGCAGGATCAAGAGAAAAGAGATGCAAGTTACAAGCCTAGGTTCTAAATACCCCAGCAGACTGCCTCCATGAAGACGACTTTCATTTTTGTGTGTGTGTGTGAATCAGCGCGTGTGTGTTATCCCCTTCCCCTTTCTCCTTTGAAAAAAAAAAAAACGATGACTTTTTCAGGTCTCTGCCTCCAGCTACGGAGGGCTTTGGGTATTTGAAGTCAGATGGGAGGCAGGAACGAGCCGCACTAATTGGGCGCATCCTGGAGCGCTGCTGTAAAGGGCCCGATGGTATGCGAGCTTCTGAGTTTGCTGTCTGTCCCTGGCCTGTCTGGGGATTAAGCAAGACTTGCTGGCCCAGGTCATAGGTCATGTCGCAGACTTGACTGCAGTTCCCCGGAGGACTCCTATCCTAGAGTGGACAGTGTGACCTTTATCCTAAGTAGCCCAGAGCAGCTCCTGCTCGGGGACACACAGAAGAGCTGTGTAGATGCCAGGAAGGGTGCCCTGCTGACTGCCTCCAGTGAGCTGGTCTAGTGAAAGGAACAGTCCTCAGGCCATTAGGGCCAGGGCTGCTGGCAACATGTCACCCCAGGCTATCTGAGGTGTCCTATCGTGAGGCTACCTCCAGAAGGGACCATTCGTGTGGAGGAGAGGTGGAGGAGGAGGAGAGGATGATAGAGGAAGAAAAGGCTGGGAGGGAAGAATCAGGGAGAACATGCAGGAAGGAGACAAGAGGAGAGGAGAGGCAAGAAGATAGGTGGCACAGGAGGGAAGCAGAGGAGGAGGGCTGGATGGGCCACCAAGGCTGGGAGGGCAGGGCGGATCTGTCAGGCTGGGAGTCTGCCCCTTCTGACTTACAGACCGAAGGAAGCTGGGACTCAGCCCAGGTGCCTCTTGTCTGTAAATGGGTCTGGAGCTGACCATCCCCTGCAGGCCCCAGGCACACCTTTCCCTGCAGGGGCTGGCCCCTCCCTCCCACCCCCATCTCAGAGCTACTTCACCTACTTCCTGGTTTAGAGTTTCCGAGAGGCAGGACAGGCCTGTGGTCGCCCCTCTTCCACAGGCACTTATGGGTTCAGATCCACTCATTTACAGACGTGGCAGAGACTCCCGGGTCCCAGGCCGGGACATCCCAGAACACAGCTTTGCCAGCATCCCTGCCTGTCACGCAGGCTCTCTTCCCTCCGGGTCTAGCTGCTTGACCAGACCTGGTGCCTGGCAGGGACACTGGCCCGTGGTGCCAGGACACACCCGAACCCCCGTGTGGTCCTTTCCCTGGGATGCGAGCGGGACTGTCGAGCCCTGAGTGGGATGAGGAGGTAGATGGGCTTCCAGCAGCGTCCTGGGCTCCACGTGGGCTCAGCACTGCTGGGCCGGGGACGGAGGCTGAGTCCTGTGTGACTTGCACCAGGCCGAGTGTCCTGCTGTCCCCTGCGGCTTCTGCCATGCTGTGAGTCGGTTGCACCAGCGTGCCGCCAGCTACCCACATCCTGCTGGTGTCTGCCCGAAAATGCAGAGTGATTCAGATGCTCAGTGACCTGAAGTGCGGCTCAGGATGAGAAGGGGGGAGCGGTTAATACAAGGCATCAAAAACGTACTTTCATGGTTGACTCTTAATTCAAAGGGTTATATTCTTATACGAAAACAGGGAAAGGCATAAAAAAGATTTAAATCACCCACAATATCAGAGGCCGAGATGGAACACTTTGCTGTATTGTCTTCCAGTGGCTTCTCTATCGGGATATATCTGGATCTGTCTGTATTTCTAAATCTAGAGGTAGAATCAAGCAGAAGTGGCTGGCGGCCACTGTCAGCTCTGGGAGCAGGTCTCATTGGTCCTGGTTGGTCCTGAGGAGGCTTCCTAAGGACGAAACTGTGAGATCACTGAGCTGGCAAGAGGGCAGGTGATGGGCCCAGAGCTCAGCAGAAGGGGGAGGGGCCCGTGCTGGCCCGGAGGCCACACAGGGTGAACCCCCTCCCTGGGAGACAGGTGATAGCCCAACAAACCCTCAGCCCACCGCCGCCCACGTCCCCCAGCACGTCCCCAGCTGCAGGGGCGCAGGCTTTGTGGGGCGTTTGATCCATGCACACGAAGTACGTCACAGGCGAGTGCTGGTGGGGCGTGGGCTGCTGGGCACGCCGAGGGTTGCCAAACTGACAAACAAACTCCAGGAAAGCCTTCCCCCTCTAGCTGGGCTTCGGTCCAGCCAGCAGCCCCACTGTCTCACAAGACCTGCACGGGAGACTTGGAAATGCACAAGGCCCTTCTCCCTACTGGCACCCCCCCACCCTCACCCCCCGGCCCTGCTCAAACTCAGAGGAGCTCAGAAATAGCTTGACTAGTCAGCAGCCTGGCCAGGTGAGAAACTGGGTCTTTCTCCAGCATCTTCCTGCACACGGGGGCAGATGTCTCTGACGCTTACTTCTATGCCTCAGCGTCGAAGACAGAAAGCTCTTCGTCTTAATCTTATTTCTGCTGGTCAAACTTTTGGGGGGCTTAGGGAGAGAGAGCTGAAAACACAGAGATGAGGGAGGCAGCCCCTTTAAGCAGGGCTCAGCCTCAGTGTGAGGGTTCAAGCAAAACTATCGGACTTTATCATTTATCCATTCATCAAACCCCTATGACTACCTACTTCATGCTGGCACTAGCTAGTCACTGGAGGATCCAAGAAGAATAAAATATATTCCAGATGTTGTAGAGTTTAATTTTTACTAGGGACAGACCCATCATCGAATAATTAGCAAAAATGTGTCAAGAACTGCTGTCTCTGAAAGGCAGAAATATTGCCATCTTAAATATTACTTATAAACAGGATGTTAACTACATTTTCAAACAATATGCTCACTACGGTTTTCTTCAACCCCCCCAGACACATTATCAGGAAGTTTTTCTAAATTTAAAGCAATTTGTCCAACTGTTGATGTGAAAAAAATAAAGCAACACACTACAGCCTGGAAACACAGAGGAGGTACTGAATTTCTTGTACCCTTTTCTTTTCTTTCTTTTTTTTTTTAAACAAGGTTAACACTTGGATCCCTTTCCTTTAGAAGTACTTCATCTGAAAGATGAAGGAAAATATTTTGAACATATTATTTGAAAATGTAGAACTAATATTCTGTTTAACGATACATTTAGAGGTGCCTGGGTGGCTCAGTTGGTTAAGCATCTAACTCTTAATTTCGGCTCAGGTCATGATCTTGCAGTTTGTGGGATCAAGCCCCACATTGGGCTCTGTGCTGACGGCGTGGAGCCTGCTTGGGATTCTCTCTCTCTCACTCTCTTTCTGCCCCTCCCCCACAGGCACATGCACTTGCCCTTTCCCTCTGTTATTCTCAAAATAAATAAAGAAACGTCAAAAAAATCCAATAAATTTAACCCATGATTAATAGACTAGAAAAGGTGCCCACTGAAGGGAGATTAGCTCTGCCTGAAGGAAGCCCAAAAGTTTTCCCCGAAGAGGTAACCTATGAGTGGAGCCTTGAACGATGAGTAAAAGTCTGGGAAGCCGGAGGGTCTACTGGAAGGATGGCAGAGGCGCGGGCGTACAGGAAGCAGTGGGCTGGCAGCCCCTTTCGGGATGATCCTCAGCTTGCCCTTTGTTGAAGTGTCAGCAGAATGCCGCCCGGAATGGCGGTCCTGCTCGCCCCGGGTCCACCCATGAGAAAAGGCACTGTCCGCCTTCCTCCCTCCCAGCCTCAGGAGCCGCAACACCCCATCCCACTTGCTCATGTCCCACGTGCACAGGGACAGCAGGGAAGATGGAGAGCACGTTTGGGAACTGACACTTTCTGATGTCTCATTATGAAATCTGAAGTATTTTCCTTCCTGTTGGCTGGCTTGAATGCTGATCACAGCTGCAAGGAACCCTAGAGACTGTTCTAGTAATGCCCTCATTTTGGAGGCAAAGAAACCAGAGGGAAGCAACTTCCCCAAGGACGCACACGCCGGATGACAGCATTAGCCAAGGCTCCCATACCAACGGTCTCTCTTCCAACCCAAAGGTTCTTTGATGTGTACGGGGCAAATTCATTTTACCCCGTTAATGACCATTACGCAGCCAGCCAACCAGTCCGCTTCCCTGTTATCCAAGCAATTATGTAATTACTGAGTCCCTGGAATTCCTACCACTGAGCTTCCTACCTACAGCAGTAGAACAAAAGAGCAAGACACCATGGTCTTTGCCCTTTAGCAACCTGTAATCCACTTGAGTAGGAAAGAGCCCTTAGACACAATGAGAGTAACAAATAAAGTGCTTTTTGCACAAAAATAACTGATGTGCAGCAGGTGGTGTGGGCCGGAGCTCTGGTTGGAAGGAAGCCGTGGGGGAAAGGCGAGGGCCGAGATAGGCGTGGAGCGGATCCCTGGAGGGACAGAGAGAGGCAGAACCGACCAAGAGCTGGAGACTGTGAGCACGCTGGTGCCTGTGCTCCCGTTCCCTGGCTTCACCTCAGCAGTTCTCCTCTAACAGGGTGGGTGGGTGATTTTCTCCTTCTCCATCCGGGATAAATCAGTGAAGGGCATATGGGGGCAAGATTCCAGCTCTGTTTTGGCTGCACCATTCCTTTGGTTTTTTTCCTCCTTTGTTGGTCATTCTGGTCTGTTTGGAAACTAGACTTGTCTGTGACCAGCTAACCCTGCAAGGGGACTAAAGCTCACAGTGGACAACCCAGTCGTCCACATCCCATTTCCACACCAGCCTGGGGAAGACACTGAGTCCCTGAATTGCCCAGAGCAGGTGCGGCTCCCCTGGCAGGAGCAAAGGACGCTTCGGAGCCAGTGCTGCTGCAGTGCGGGAAGCCCACCCCAGCTCCTGGCCCTCCAGGTGGCATCTCACTCCAACTCTCAGAATCTCCCAAGACCCAGGTGGCTCTGACGTCTTTCTGGGCAGGCCCGGGGGAAGCTGGGCCTCAGAATCAGACTGGATGTGAAAAAGGCAGGGCAGGACCATCTCCGTTAGTATATTTTCAACAAAGTCAGCCCTGTTAGGTAGCACGTGGGATCACACATCCGCACGAATGAACACGGGGAACGAATGAACATGCGGAATGCACGCAAGATGGACCTGCAGAGTCGTGGCTCCCCCGAGGTGTCTCTCTGACAAAAGAGATGGAGTGTGTGAGTATTGGTCCCCATCAGGGTCCTCTGCGTCTACCACGGAGAGCCTTGGGGCTGCCCTCCCTCGGGGAGCAGTCTGTCCACAAATGCTCCTCAAGTGGGGCAGATGCCTTCATAGAATCTTCCAGAGCCAACCAACCCAGAAAGCATTGGTTCCGGAAGCATGGTGTACATGAGACTATGGGGAAGCGTGTTCAAATACAGATCCCTGGACCCATCTCCAGAGACGCTAACTCAGCGGCTTGGGGGTGATTCTGACGCAGGCCCCACTGGCTCCACCTCAAACTGGGAAACCTACTGAGGACTTGGACTGTGCTACAGGCCAAGAGGAGCCAAGAGAACCTTCTGTGCCCAGGAGCTAGCTCAACTGACTTGTTGCTGTCTTTCCAAGTCCAATTTCTCGGCGTCTATATTTCTCATCAATACCTCGTGTCCAGACCTGGTCAGCTCACGACAGAGAAAACTAGAAAAGGCCAGCGGTCGCTACCTCCTGGGCCCCTGGGCTCCCAGACAGGGCTCCTCGCTGCGGCCCCGGGGAGAGGGAGGAACCCCCCCCCACACACACACACACAGGGACAGTCCCAGCGCGTACTGCTGGAGCTTCCAGAGCCGTGCCCCATCAGAGGGGACCTCAGAGCCCGTGCTCTGCCCCGGCTGGGCGCGCGCCCCAGGAAAGCCCGGAAGTAGCGCTCCAGCGGGGCTCCAAAATGAAAGCAGCTGTCGACTGTGAGAGTGGCAGCTTTGACGACAGATGGAGTCCCCCTCGTATGAGAACAGAGAGACCCCTGCGCTTGCTCGCTGTTCAGAGGGCG
>NC_043702.1:123510438-123672341 GCF_006229205.1 Suricata suricatta | reverse complement strand
GCCAAGGCTGCCCCTTGTGGATTCGGCAGCTGGCTCTGGGGCACGCCTGGGCTTTGGGGGTGGCCGGAGTGAGAGCGCGCCTGGGTGGGCTCTGCCACCCCGCGCGGAGCGCCCCCTGGTCGGCCCGGGGCAGGGGGCTGAGGAGTGGGTGTGGGCAAGGCCGTCTCTGGAGAAGCCTCTGGAGCCGGTCGTTCTTCTCCTTGCCCTCCTCAGGAGGCGGCCCAACGCCACAGGCCGGGAGCGGGGAGCGTGGCCTCTTTAAATCCCAGTGAGCCGTTTACTCTGGCCCCAGAGGTATCTGTGTCTGATTTAGAATTAAAACAGCTTTTCCTCCTCAACCCGACCTCTGAGAAGCTGGGTGCAGTGGGAAGGGCTCCTCGGGGCCTCCTCCTGTGCCTTGTCCCAAGCCTGCCACCGCGTCCTGCGCAGTGCGAGGGCCTGCAGAGGTGGACAAGGAAGTCCCCGGCCGGACGGGGCGTCCGGCCAGCTGGTGTCTGCTGTGGGTGCCGGGGGAGCCCTGAGGAGGTGGGTGACTTCAATGGCCTGGGGCCTGCGGGACAGCTTGGAGAGCATGGGTCACGGCTGCAGGTCCAGCCCCCCCAGGTCCGCCTTCAGCTGCCCCGCTGCTCAGCTGCAGATACCCTGAGGCCTGCTCGGCCCCTTGGGTGCTGCGGCTCCGGCGGCCCAGGCTGTGGCCAGAGCTTCTCATCTCACTTCCTGGCGGACGGGGCTGGTGCTCCCGTGGGCCTTGGGAGAGGGACGGTCCTTGCCTCTCGCCGCGCAGCACTGGGTAATAATATCATCGATAATCATCAGGCCATTTGCCGGCATTAATTGCTGTCGTGTTCATATGTAAATGTAACCATATTCCCCAAACGCCGTTAGAGTGAACATTTCTATATATTGGAGATACTGCCAGACCCCAGTAAGTCATCACTAGAAATGTCCTGAGCCACAGCCTAGTCCAAGGTGTCTTGCCTAGTTCAAGGGTGAGTCCCTGTGCCTCCACTTGTGCCCTGCCTAGGACTGTGCAGCCCACATTTCACGTGATTCAGGGGCTCACTCATTCATGGAAAAAGCAAACTCCTCCCCCTCCTCTTTTCCTAGCTCCTCCTGAATTAAGTGTGGAGAACATTTTTGTGTGTGTAGATAGGTATTGATTATCAATATCAACGTCCATATAGGCATAGATGTATAAGCATTTTTGTTGTGGTAAAGTGTACCAAATAGCATGTTACCATTTTAGCCATTTTTAAGTGTACAGTGCAGTAGATAAAGTTGTTTGCAGTCCCTACCATTGTGTGTTTCCAGAACTTTTTCATCATCCCAAACAAAACCTCTAACCAGACATAGATTTGTGTATGGATAATTACACATACACAGCCTATATAATATCTCTTGCCTTTCTCATACATAAATAGTATACATGCCATTCTAGAGCTTGCTTTTTTTGCCTACTTATCTTGGAGATCTTTCCATAGCAGCACATACAGAACTATCTGTTGTATTTTTGGTTTTTTAAACTGCTAGGCATGAATATACGAAAATTTGCTAATTAGGTTCCAAGTTGATTCCAAGTGGTTACTTTTGTCTTTTAAATGTTATTCACGTTCTTGAAATTACAAAAATACTGGAGCCTGCTTCAGATTCCATATCTCCTTCTTGTTTTGACACTCCCCTGCTCGCACTGTCTCTCTCTGTCTCTCAAAAATAATAAAAAACATTTAAAAAAAAGAAGAAAGGGGCACCTGTAGCTCAGTCCGTTAAGCTTCCGGCTTCAGCTCAGGTCATGATCTTATGGTTCATGGGTTCGAGCCCCACATCGGGCTCTGTGCTGACAGCTAGGTCAGAGCCTGGAGCCTGTCTTCAGATTCTGTATCTCCCTCTCGCTTTGACCCTCCCCTGCTCGTGCTGTCTCTCTCTGTCTCTGAAAAATAATAAAAAACATTAAAAAAAAGAAATTACAAAAATAATGTGTATTCATTGTAAAACAAACAAACAAACAAAATGCCCTACAATTGCTCTTCCTCTTATTCAGAGAAAAATTCACGGGCTGAGAAGGTTCTAACCAATGCCTCCGCCCTCTTACCCTCTTGCCTTATCTTCTAGCATTCTCCCTCTCTAATGCCCCCCTCATCACCTACCCCCCCATCTACCTCCTTGCTGTTCAGATACACCAGGCCTGGATCCACCACAGGACCTTTGCATCTGCTCATCCTCCACCAGGGGTACCTTTCCTTCACATATCCTCACAGCTGAGGTCTTTTGACTCTCCATGAAACATGGGATCCATCTCGCTCTCATTTTGTACTTTCAGTAGTGAGTAACCAGCAGTGAGAGTGAGTCTTTTTATATGTTTATAAGGAGCTTGTTTGTCCTCCTCTGAGAATTGCCTACGTGTATGTTTTGCTGATATTTCTCTTGGACTAGTTGTCTTGGCTTTCATTTTTCAAAGTATTATTGATTGAATTCTAAGCCTGTGGGAAGCTTTAGAAATGAAGCTGTTCATCACAGAGATATTTACAATGGTGAAATGTTGAAAACAACGATCTTCAATGGAGAAATGGTAAATAAATAGTGGAAGGATTATTACACAGCCATTAAAAAGGATATTCAGTAAGCCTATGAAATAACATGAAACGTGAGATATAAATAAGTGGCATAACATGAAAATATAAGGTTAAGTTATAATGCTGTACAGATAACAATAGGTTTTTTTTCAGGGAAAAAATTCACACAGAATAATTATAATTTATGAATAACAAACACTTTGGAAGACAGTCTGCTATCATTAATGATGGCTGTGTTTGAATGTGGCAGTATGGGTGATTTTGATTATTTTGTACTTTCATGCACTTTTATAATGAGTTGATTTACTTGAAAATAAAAAGAAAGGTGATCATGGGAAAACTTTTACAATTATTGCACAAAATCATAACAAATTTCATGGAAATAATAATACAAGAAAGGAAGTATTCTTTCATAATCCCGTTACCTTTAAGAAATCCAACTGGGTGGCTCAGTCAGTTAAGCATCCAACTTCGGCTCAGGTCATGATCTCAGTGTTAGTGGGTTCGGGTCCTGCGTCAGGTTCTGTGCTGACAGCTCAGAGCCTGGAGCCTGCTTTGGATTCTGTGTCTCCCTCTCTTTCTGCCCCTCCCCTGCTTGTTCTCTGCTGCTCTCTGTCTCTCAAAACTATTTAAATAAACATTAAAAGAAAAAAAAAAGAAAGAAATCCAACAACTCACTTTCTTCCCCTTTGCTGTGGAATCCTTGTCTGTGGGAATATATAATTGTGTGTAGCTTTGACCAGATATTTAGCTTCACAATGAAAACACTAGCATCTGAAATCCAATATTCAAGGAGAGGGTCGAGGAGGCCTTGGCAAGTCAAAGTGAGTAGCAAGAAATTATGTACCTCCAGTATGTTGTGTAGACTCGTTCTGCAGGTCAAGGCTGTCTCCGGGTGGGTCAGCCTCTACAGGCATTGGCCTCACATTTGGTGGCCAGCCATCTGTCCCTGTGAATCCTGTAGGCCTCCCAGCCTCCCACCCCTCAAAGAAAGAAGGCCACGTGTAGAGTTAGAAACACATCTGCTAACGAGGTGTGATCCTCAGAGAAAAGGAGTCCTTCTGTTCTTAGCCTCTCAGCCTGGACAGAGCCCTTCTCCCCTGCCCTGAGGATCAGTGAGTCGCCCAAGGTTAGTGCGAAATGGTGGTGAAGATTCTGGACCAGGTAGTATCTGGACTACAGAGCTAGACAGGCCTGAGCTCAGCCCTGGATCTAGACCTTTGGCGTGTTATGAAACTCTCTGAGCCTCAGTTTCCCCCGCAGTAAAGTCGCAGGTGCTGTAAGTACATATGCTTTAGCTGATGGTTATCATCATCACCCAGTGTGTCTGTCTTTCCTGCTGCAGTGAAAGTCATTCAATGAAAGGGAGCAAACCCCCTGGCGGGGGAGGGCTGGGTCCATGAGCCAGGCATCACACCCCACACAGGCACCCCAGAACTCTTGCCGCTCTGCCTTCCTGAAAACACATGACTTCCTGTTTTCTAAATTCTTAGCCTGCAATGTCATCACCAGTTGTGTCTTTGCCTAGGGGTGGGGCTGGGCAGTGGCAGGACCCTGGGCTCAAGGTCAGGGCTGCAAAAGATGGTCAGGGGGCTTGAAATCTGGCTCGTCCTACCCGAACTGTGGGCTTTGATGTCATTAGTGCCTACATACTGAGAGCTTACCAGGTAGCAGCCTAATGCATTGAAGTGTCACGTACCCTGTGAGGGAGCTATGCCATTACCATGTAGTTACATAGCTGCCAGAGTCGGGACCTGGACTCAAGTTCTCCACCTTTAAAGGCTTTATTCTTGCTGTGATACCTGTTTCCTATTAAGAGGGAGACAAAACAGACACGGGAGAGATTTTAAAGGCTGCGCTACAGAAGAGAGAATTTGTGTTCTTTATGCCTTGAGTCCCAAGGTTGTTTTTCACAACTCTGAAAATGAGCACTCTCCACCAGCGATGGCTGAGTGGTGAGATCCCTGTCACCCAGGGTATTCAACAGAGGCTGAAGGTGTCAGAGAAGAAATGCCTACAAAAGGTGGGAGGCTCTCTGGAGAATGGGAACTCCAGAAGCACCAGGAAAGTGGGAAGACAAGGAACGAGCAGCAGATGCTCCTGGGAACTTCCGTGCTGAGTGACCTTTCTGAGCTTCAATTTCCTGTCCGCAAAATAGAATCGGTAGTAATTCAGCCCATGTCGTGAAGAGTTGTTCTGAGAAGCAAATCAGATAACGCAAGGGCAAAGAGTTCTCTAGCCTGTACACTGATTGCAAATGCAAGTTCCTTTGTTATCCCTTGGCGAAGCCAGATGTGCTCAGAAAGTCCATATGCTCATGAGTTTCCGGTGCGCAATGCACTTCGTGCATATGCGTCATTGGATTGTATCCTCAGATACTCGAAAGGTGGGCATCTCCATCCTGTGCTGGGGAACGGACCAGGCTCTGTCCCCAACCTTGGCACGCAGCAGCGAGAAGCGAGCGTCCTAGTCTGCTCCGTGCCCGAGTCTGGGGTGGCAAAGAAGGGCACCTGAGCTGTGGCTGAGCGAGCACCACTGGGCAGGGCACTTCCCGGAGCCTGTTATCTCAGCGCATCTGCATAACTGCCCTGTGAAGTCAGTCTTGTTAAACCCCTTTAACTGAAACTCAGCGAGGTTGAGGAAGCTGTCCCCAAACACAAAGCCAGCAAGAGGCAGATTCAGAACTTGAATCTTAGTCTTTCTGGCTCTAAGGCTATGCTCTTTCGTAGCCTGCTGACGTGCTGGGGGGGGAGGGGAAATAAGCAAGGGAAGCCAGAAGGTATCACCTGTGCTCTCCAGGGCTGTGGGACAGGGGGCACAAGAAAGGCCTGCAAGCTGCTGGGATGGTGCATCGGAACCTGGCCAACAGTCAGCGCTGTGATTTCGGAGCTAGGAGCAAACTCCGTCCTGCGCCCACCGGTGAGGTGCACCTGAGGCACAGAGGCAAGCAATGTGCCTGGAGTCAGGAGACCTGGCAGTCCCATCCAGCTCTGCCACTAGCCTGCTGGTGTCCTTGAGGAAGTCATTTTACTCCTCCGGTCTCCATTTATTGCCTCATGGTGTATCGGGCCCCAAATAGACCCCTGCCCACCTTCTAGACTCTCACAGAATTGAGCTCGATCCAGCATAGGATATAATTATAAAAGTACAAATCGGGGTTGAAATGCAAGGCATCCTTACCAGTTGCATGTGAGGGAGCTGGGCGGTGGCTCTGCTCTGAACAGGGAGGAGGCTGCCTAAAGGTGGGGACTTGCCTTCCCTGCTCTTTGCACGCAGCTCACAGTCCGGCTGGGAGACAAACAATGCAGTTCAAATACACCTCCCCCAAAGAAATTAGACTCTGTAAATGCATCCCTGGGCTGCCCTCTGAGGCCCCGGAGTCTTCTGTCAATGGTCAGTGCCAAGAAACTTCCTGAACTCAGGACTGTTAGAGAGACAAAAAGGTATACGGAGACGGCGAGGCTCACTCTCACTAGTGAGACTCCTATCACTTTTATGTTTTTTATTTATTTTTTAAAGTGCTTGTCAACACTTGCCTTTTTTTTTTAATGTTTATTTATTTTTGAGACAAAGAGAGCGCTTGAGCAGGGAAGCGGCAGAGAGAGAGGGAGACATAGAATCTGAAACAGGCTCTGAGCTGTCAGCATAGAGCCCGATGCCGGACGCGAACCCACAAACTGTGAGATCATGACCTGAGCTGAAGCCGGACGCTCAACTGACTGAGCCACCCTGGCACCCCCTCATACCACTTGTAGATGCAGTGAACCATAGGGGTAGATATTCTGGGGTCTGTCACTGGTTGTCATGGTGTCTCCTCTGGGCATCTCACCTGTTCCAGGTCCTGTGCCACACGACAGGCCAGAAAGCTTCAGTTTATTGTGCTTAAAGTCAAAATCAGGGTGGCACCGTGGCAGGGGGTGGGGCTTCAGGGCAGGAAGTTGCAGTGCAGGGCTGGAGGCTGGGCAGCACTGGGGTTAGGGCAGGGGCCTGAGGCCAGGGCTCTTACCAACCCCGGCAGCTGGCACAGCCCTCGGGCCGCAGGAGAGACAGTGTGTAGGGGCCAGAGTTTGGGGCGACACCTGGGTCATGGTGGTGATTTTCGTGGAACTGGGCGTGAGCAGTGGACTCCACTCTGCCCAAGGCTGTTTATGCAGGTGGACCCTGATCCAAAGCCCCCTCACCGCTGGGACCAGTGTGCTGGGGAGGAAGGTCCTCTATCTGCTGAGCTTCTTTACCCCACAGCGCACACGGTGCCTGTGGCCTGTCCCCTGAGATGCCCAGCACTCTGCCCACTGTGACCAGGGACAGCATACAGAAGGTTTTCCCTCCAGACGAGATCAGGCGGGTTTCCGACAAGGCGTCCCTTAACAGAAGAACTATGGATGATGATGGGGCACTGTCCCAGGTGTTGGCCACTCACTACGGGTCATCTTCATGAGTCCATGGTCTAGTCTGTAGGACAGGAGGCCAAGTCCAGCCATGTGCTGAGCTCCTCTGAGATTTTCAAAGAGGAGGGGTGCTGGGAATCTCTGTCTGCTTGCTCCCTCACTTGCTGGCAGATGGGGTTCCCGTGCAGGATGGTAACCTGCTGGCCCGTCTCATCGGTGCCTGCCTGGTTGCTGACCATGTGCCGGCAGGGGGGTGGGAAAGGACCAGAGTCCAGGTTTCCAGTTCAGCCAGGCCCTGGCCATCGTGAGCTGCATTCAAGTCTGTGACGGGGACTGCGGTGAGCACGCGGGCAGTGACCTCCTGACTGCGGACGAGGCTAGGCGGTGAGCTGGGCTCCTCCTCTTTTCCCCAGTGCTCCAATCCCGTATCCAGTACTGGGAGTGCTTGAGCGCCCAAGGCCAGCTCTTCCCAGGCTCCAGGGGTCATCAGCTTGTGCTCTGCCCCAGAGTAACTAGAACCACTTAAAATACTGCTGTCTCTGCTTGGCCTGTCATCTGGGAGCACCTGCCAGATGCCTCCAGCCCCACAACACCTGGATGTGCTCCCGCCCACCTGGAGCGCAGTCTCCATGTTTGCGATGCGTCCAGGGGCCCAGCCCTGGTGCCGTGGGGATGCGGGGATGCAGTCACCTGCTAGTCCTAGGAAGGTGGAGTGGCCATGGGAATTGGAATTATTTTCCAGATGTGCTGAGTGTGCCTTGTGCAGAGAACAGCCTGTGAGGGTCCAGGCTGGACAGATGAAGGCTCATGGGGTCAGATCCCACCCCCAGCTCTCGGCTAGAAGCAGTGTTCTCCCACTTTGCAAATAAGTCTTGTCCCCTTTCCCTGGCCGCTGGCCACCCTCACACCTAGGCCTGTGCTGGGAGGATATTGTAAGGTTGTCTTTGTTTTCTTCAACCCTACTTCTCTGAGGGAAGGCAGCATTTTCTGAATGGGAAATCATGTGACTGCTCAGAAGGCAGCCCGCTCACCAAATGCGCATGCTCCCCCGCAGATCTGGTTAGCTGTGTGGCTGTGAACCCCCATGGGTTAGCCCCCCCCCCAGTGTCTCTCCTCCTACCCAGTTTAAACCATTTTATTTAAGTAATTAATTTATTAAAAACATTTTTTTTGGAGAGGAGTTGGGAAAAGGCAGAGGGAAAAAGAGAGAGAGGATCTTAAGCAGTCTCCACATTTGGGCATGGATCTCACGACCCTGAGATCAGGACCTGAGCCAAAATCAGGAGTCAGCCCCTCAACCAACTGAGCGGCCCAGGCGCCCCCTCATCCTACCTAGTTTAAACGTTCCTGATACTATGTGACCCTTTCTCTCTCTCTCTCTCAAAAAAACATGTGTTGGTGGTGATATGGGGGGAAAAGGCATGGTGACAACAGTAGCAGGAGCATTATTATTAGATCCTGGGTCCAGAACCCCATAATAAATATCTTGTTTAAGCCTATCATTTAATGAGACACGTAGTGTTACTGAGGCGAAGGACAGGAACTGCGAGATAACACGATTCCTGTGGACCAGGAAAGCCACCACCACAGAGCGTGTTAAATACCTCCCTCCCCCCAGGACCCAATGGGATGCAGACTGTGGACCAGTGGGTCAGGGAACGGAGCTCTGCCTTGGGGATGAGGGTGCAGGGAAGAAGCTGGAAACAGGAAACGAGTATCTCTGCCTCATGCTTTTGGGTTGGCATCCTGGAGACCCCCCCCCCGCTGTTCGAGGGGAGCCCCTCCACCCTGTGTGAGCTGTAGCCGTCAGCCCCTTGAGGGTCTGAAGACTGTATCCGTATGTTAGACATCATTGGCCTTATGGAGGAAATTGACAAAAATACCTCCCAATACATTTTTCACTTTGTTTTCACCACACCCTTAAAGTAGATATGATTACCCACCATTTTACAGATGAAGAAACCGAGGCCCAGAGAGATGAGGTGACTTGTCCAAGAATACACAGCTACTCTGTAGCAAGGGGAGGACTAGAATCTGCCTGACACCCAACCCAGGGTCCCTTCTACTTCAACGTCGAACCGTGGGATTAAGCAGATGCCCAAGAAATATTTAATCAGTTGCATAATTGAATTAGGTTCCGGGTCCCTTTGGGGAAGTTTCCAGGCACTATCACTGCCTTCCTCAGGCCTGCTGCTCCCAGCACAGGCACAGCTGGACTGGGTAGAGGAGAGCCCTTCCCTGGGAAATGCGTTGTGGTTAATACCCTCTCCTCAGCCAAACCACACACAGCATACTTGTCATCGGCCGTGCATTCATGCTCCTCTTCAGAAAGAAAGAAAGAAAACCTGTCCCTACTACTTATATTTGGGGGAGGCGACCAATTCCCCTCCCTGCACTGTGCTGGCTCTGCACAACACAGAGAAATATTTCTTCTCATTTGTTCTAAATTTACTGTCCAGTAATTTTTCTCTCCTCATTTTATGGGACAGGCGGCTGAGCGATTTTCTCCCAGCCCTTTTTCTGAATCTCAACCACCCCCATAAATTGCCGCTGACACCTCGTCTCCAGTCTTAAAAGAAAAAAATCACCCCAGCGTGGGTGGCCTTTGCTGGGGGCTGGCTTACCTCCTAGAGGGCTTCAGATGCCTATGTGGCCAGCAGGGGACTTCTGGTGCTGCCTCAGGGCCAGCGGGCAGGCCAGCCGTGGGGCTGCATCTTCCCTGAAAAGCCCACGCCATCTAATGAACGTCCACCTTGTTGTGCTCTAATGTTAAGGGCACAGGGAGAGGCAAAAGTGCAGCCACTGGTCTCCAGGGCTTATGGCTGAGGTGCAGGGAACCTCACAACCCAACAAGTCACATGTGGGAGGACCTCTGGGAAGCAGGCTCTTGCACCTCCATCGGATGCAGAATCAGCGATTGAGTCGCCAGGGGCAAAGGTGGTGAGTTAGGAGCCGCGTTCCATGCTCCATGCGGAGTGGAGGGGGCGTGTCAGCACTGGCAGGTGGGAAGAGGAGGGCGCTGGAGGAAGGGCAGGTGGGTAGGAAAGTTCTGGTGAGCCCAAGGAAGAGCCGGAGCAGGGGAGGCAGTTGGGAAGGGTGTAGGGGAGCTGGGTGTGGATCTGGCCTGAGCAGAGCTTGATGCGGAGTTTAGACTTAGTTCTGAGTCACTGGGTCATCTGTAGTTTCTGAGCAGGGACTGTGGGAAGTTTACAGCTGCCTGAGGCCCAGAGGGGTCTTGAATTAGGGTGGAAGTCACAGGCTTGAGGATTCAGGGAGGGGAGGGGAGGAACCGTGGGGCAGCCCTGAGTCACCTGCTCACCTGTTGGAGAAGCCCATCACTCCTGGAGAAAGGTGGGCAGGGCTGGCCCCAGGGGAGGAGGGCCGCACTGCCCGCCACAGTCCTGGGGCCACCTCACCCACGGTGTGTGTGCGTGTGTGTGTGTGTGTGTGTGTGTGTGTGTGCGTGCGCGCCACTGGGAACGTGTTTCTGCACAGGGCTGTTGGGAGGATCTGACAGTTATTCCATTAGGGGGTGTCTGGCACAAGGTAGACATTAAAGAAATGTTAGAGTTTTCACCCTGTTTAACAGAAGAGGTGGCTGAAAGAGGGCAAATAACATGCCCCTAGTAAGGATAAGACAGCGCTCAAGTACAGGGTATCCTCTCCCACAGCCCGACGCGGGGCTGCAGGCGGCCACCAGAGGGCACTCTGGCCTCGGGAGAAGCCGCCCACTGTGGGCGGAGGTTAGCAGGCAGGGGTGGAGACAGGTAGTAGGCGCGCTACGTGTACTGGCCGAGTTGCTGCAAACACCGGGCAGGAAGTACAGCCTGAACCATGTCTCCTCACAGTGCAGCGAGCCCTGAAATAAAATTGCTTTCATTTAGCCAAAACATTTATTATGTTCTCCTTCTCCAACCCCATCGCACTAAAATGCCCGCACGATGGGCGTCTGGATGGCCCAGTCGGCTGAGCATCTGACTTTGGCTCAGGTCATGAGCTCCCGGCTCATGGTTCAAGCCCTGCATTGGGCTCTGTGCTGACAGCTCAAAGCCTGGAACCTGCTTTGGATTCTGTGTCTCCTTCT
Source organism: Suricata suricatta (assembly GCF_006229205.1). Classification (NCBI taxonomy): domain Eukaryota; kingdom Metazoa; phylum Chordata; class Mammalia; order Carnivora; family Herpestidae; genus Suricata; species Suricata suricatta. The sequence goes on along the minus strand of NC_043702.1, from coordinate 123,661,299 downwards.
CTCTGCTCTTCCCCTACCTGTACTCTATCTCTCTCTCTCTTAAAATAAATAAACATGAAAAAAAAAATAAAATGCAAGTGCCAACTGAAGTGACCAAGGTTAATAGGGCAGTGGGGATGAGTGGCTCACCTGCAGTTTGGGGTAGGACAGGCTAGATGGATTTCCGAGCTGCAGTTTGTAGGATGCATCAGACTCTCCCAGATGAAAGGGTTGCAGGGAGACAGAGAGAGAGGATATGTAGAGGGAACAGTGCATGCCAAGGCACAGAGGCAAACGGTCCGGAAGAGGAAGGGGTGTCCCCAGGACTGTAAGTGTGCGGAGGAGGGGAGGCAGACAAGGACAGGGACAGACGAGACTGCCAGGTTCAGCTGGGAGGGGCTCACCGAATGTTTTGTCTTCTGCTTCTGAGACTCCTTGGGGCCCGGGGGAGGGAAGGCCAGCACCAGACCCCCTCGCCCTGAGCCCTGAGTGGGAGACCACTCAAGTGCCTGGCCCGAGGAACCGGAGTCAGGAAGGGGGAGTTAACCCCAGTTCCCACAGTCCTGATGAATGATGTCCTCTGAACATCGGTCCTGTCCTCTCCCTGTGGGTCGGCCTTAGGGAGCCACATACCTAACTCAGGTGGCACCATTCGTCCAGATGCAGGCATTTTATGACAGAAGCTTCCAGAGTGAGTGGCTCATACGGGCGCTCACACACAGCTGGGCTGCAGTGGGCCTGATACAGCAGGCTTGTGTCCATTGGACAGCTTCGCTTCACTTCCCCACATAGTTCTGCTTCCCTTCAGTCCTCCCAAGATCTGTGACACCCCTTCTCCCCCCGTGTCATGTCCCACTGTTGAGGGAGGCTGGGTTTTCCCTGGGTTTTCTCTCCTTGGAGAGAACCTGTGGTCAGAATGGGTGAGGGGAATGGATTCAGCCCCCCTTGTCATGATTTCCTTGACCAGTCATGGAGCCACCCTGGGAGGGTGAGGACATGTCCTGTCACCCTGGGCCTGGCTGCTCAGTCTCATGTCTTGGCACAGAGGCACAGAGCTTTGGCCTGCTGGATCCCAAACTGTGCTACCTGCTGGACGGAATCCTCTTCATCTACGGCGTCATTGTCACTGCCCTGTTCCTGAGAGCAAAGGTGGGTACCATGGGCTTCCGGGAGAAGGCGTGGGCTTCCCTACCTGCTGGATGTTCAGAGGGGCCTTAGTCTTGGAAAGCCTCAAGCGTGGGTAGTGCCCGGAGCATGGTGTCCACGGCAAAGCAGGACGAGCCAATCCTGCCCCTTGGGTGGATGGGCGGGTGTCTGAGCCTGACAGAGTGGAAGGGAGAGCCCGATGCTTGTGTCTTCCTGAGAAACCATACAGATGTGGGAACATCAGAGCGTCCCAGGGCAGGAGCACTGCTGGAAGAAGAGGGACTTCAAGCTACTAAGAGCAGGAGGTGAGGGACCCACAGTCTCTCCCCAGGTCTTGCTGTCCCACTGCTGACTGAGGCATCAGCCTGTCTCTGGAAACCTCAGGCTCCCTGTCAGTAAATGCCAGGATGAGCCCAGAGCAGGGGTGCCTTGCAGAATCTTGATTTCTTGGAAGGGCTGGGGCTGGGGGGTGGCCATGGTGCCAGCAGAAGGTGGAAGGAGGCTGGGTCCTTGCCATCACTTGGGTCCCTCAACCTTCTGCTCCTTAGGATTGTAGATTTTGGCAAAAGGTTTTATTTGAAAAGCAGTCTTACTAATTTTCTTTTTAAAAGTTTGAAGGGCGCTGCCCTGGGTGATGTCTCAGGTGGTTTCCACCACGGCGAATCTGTAAGATCTCTGCCCCTGCCGAGAAAACTGAGCCAAGAGCTCAGTCGTGTGTGCCTCGGGGCATGTCCTCAAGGACACTGAGCTAGCGTGAAGCAGGGCCACCCACCTCTCCTTAAACTTCTTGGCCACCGTGAGATGCACACACAGTGGGGTCATCTGGCCCCCAAAGGGACAGATCTGGTGAAGAGGTCCATATAGGAAGGGCCCAAGGCCACTGAACAAGGAATTCTGGGTCCCAGGTACCCCTTGTAGCATGGTCGGGCTCCAGGCTCCTAGTGGCTCTGTTCTTCTGGCTGTGAGCTCCACAAACCGTGGGGACCGGAGGCTGGATAAGAACAGCCCATGAGGTCTCGATGGGAGTTGGGACCGTTCGAAGCCACAGCTCTTCTTGGCGTTGCAGTCCGAGGACCCCGGGGGGTGGCGGGGGCAAGGGAAGCGCGCCGCCCAGGGGTGGGAGGCCAGCGCGGTGGCCGCACGCTCCCTGAGCTCTAACCTCCCTGTCCCCTCTTCCAGTTCGGCAGGAGCCCGGCTGCCCCCGTGAGCCAGCAGGGCGCCAACCAGCTCTACAACGTAAGTTTCCCCTCCAGTCGCCGCCCCCCTTCTCCCCGCCCCCCAAAGGACCCGGCAGGGCCCCCGGCTGCAGGCTGGCCGGTTGTCCAACTTCCTTAGGGCTGGGGAACACGGGATGGCAATCCCTCGCCCTCACAGCCCTCCTCCGGGCGGCCAGGCGAGTAAGCCCCGCCCACCTCCCACCTTCCCGCAGCTTGTAGGGGCCTGAGGCTGGTGGGCAGGGGCCTCAGTGGGTCTTCAGGGCTGCAGGGAAGAGGTTTCACTCTCCTGGGGCAACGGGACTTGGGTGGAATCTATTTACACACACACACACACACACACACACACACACAGTCGGGTAGCAAGACACTGGTGCCCGGATGGACCCATTTCCACCCCAGCCGAAGTCCAGCTACTTTCTTTGGGAGCCACGCCCAGAGGGAACTCCCAGCCCAGCCTGCCCAGCCCTCAAGAGGGTAGCTTTCCTGTTTCTGACTCTTTCCCGTTGGCTTTAGGAGCTCAATCTGGGAGGAAGGCAGGAATATGAAGTTTTGGATAAGAGACGAGGCCTGGACCCTGAGATGGGAGGAAAACAGGTAGGCGTCCCTGTCTCTGCCTGCGTGTGCACGTGTGGGTGTGCGCAGCGGCCGCAGCAGGGAGAGGACTCCCTGGTGCCCGCGCCCGCTGCAGACACACTCCATCCTAACCCGCAAGGGCCCTAGGGCTTGAGCACAGATGGGGACCCTACTGCTTCCATGCCCTTCTCTTCCTCCCCCCTCCCTGGGGCTCTATTCTGCGTCTCAGGGGACTTCCTGTACCTGAATGTGACACCCTTGTATCCAAGGTCCACCGACCTGTCCTTAAACTTCTTGGCCACTGTGAGATGCACACACAGTGGGGCCATGTGGCCCCCAAAGAAACAGATCGGGTGAAGAGGCCCATACAGGAAGGGCCCAAGGCCACTGGACAAGGAATTCTGGGTCCCAGTTCCCCCTTGAATCATGGTCAGGCTCCAGGCTCCTAGTGGCTCTGTTCTTTTGGCTGTGAGGTCCACAAACCGTGGGGACAGGAGGCTGGATAAGACCAGCCCAGGGCCCTCATGCAGGGTTCGGTCCAAAGGCCCGCTGCCCAGGTTTTAGGGCAGTGCTGCCTGACAGCGCCCGGTGGCCCTCCCTTGTTGTTTCTGGTCACACCAGTCAACCCAGCCCCCCTGTGTGTGAGCCCTGTGCCAGGCATGCTGCTGCTAGAATGGACGGGCCGGGAGGAGAGGGGATGCTGCAGTTTCCGTGGCCTCTGCCTTCCAACCTGAGCTCTCCTCTTCTTACCTGGACTAGGAGGGGTGAGGAGGGTTGGAGACGGAGGGTGAGGAGGGCTCGCTGAGCAGTGGCTGGCCCTGCTCTAAATGAAGGTACTTAGTACCTTTGATTTTCAGCTAGAAATCCCACTTTTAAGTTTTTAATACGTGTGGCACTATGTCTGCAAGGGAACACGCACACTGGCTCTCAGTGGAGGCCCTGCGGGGAAGTGAAGCCAGTGTGCAAGGGAGTGTGCAATGTGCACTAAGAAGCAGGGGCTGAGGTATAGCTGAGGGGGCCGGGGAGGTGGGGGCAGGGCTGCAGGAGGGAGCTGGGGGGATGGGCAGGCAGGCCGGTGGCCCGGTATGAGGAAGGGGGCAAGGTGGACGCTGCAACCCTCCTGCCTTGGGTTCCTGTTTCTCCACTTCTAACCTTCCCCTTGTCTTTCCCAGCAGAGAAGGAGGAATTCTCCGGAAGTCGTATACAACGTGAGTACAGGAGGGCAAGCTAGAAGAGGGCTTCTGGTGATGGCCCCGCTCCCTGCCCTGTGCCTTTGTCCCGCTTGACCTTCCTGTGTCAAAGGTCCCACCTGCTTGCTGGCTGTGGTGGCGGGCTGTTTACAGAACAGCCTTCACTTGCTTTTCCTCCCTCAGCCCCCGAGTCTGCTTGTTGGAGTTCTCTGTAGATGGTCCCGGGGGACGTCAAGGTCAGGCTGGGCAGGAATAGGGCTGTGGGCCTCTCCGAGGGGCTCCGTCTTCTAGAGGCCGGAGTCTTTTCCGCGTGTGGCCTCTTGCTGGAAGGTCAGCCTCACCATCTGGGTGCGTATCTGATTGTGTGATTTTCAGATTGTCGATCCGGGTCTGCCATTGAAGCCGACGGGAGAGAGAGCTAACTCTCCTTCCTTCCTGCACCTGGTTGATCCACAGCCGTGGCACTGGCTGTGTAAAGAGACAGCTTGCTCAGATAAATGGTTCTGGGGCTCCAGGGACCCTCGCATTGTCCATGTTCATGTTCTTTGGCTAGAATTCCACATTTTATCTTTGAACCTAACCCGAGCTTCTCAGCTCCGTGCAAAGGGCTGGCAGCTCTTTGGAGAAGGTGAGGTTGGAGCTGGGTGCAGACAGAGATGCTTAGGTGAAGAAGGACTGGAACTTTGCCTGGGCGAGCCCCATGCTAAGGACGAAGTCGAGAGGCATCCTCCTGTAGGGAAGCCCACTGTTTTCTGCATAAATTAGTAAAATCCATGTCCCACGCCCTTTTCTTTCCCAGGCACTGCAAAAAGACAAGATGGCGGAGGCCTACAGTGAGATTGGGGTAAAAGGCGATGTGAGTGCTGCTTCTTGATTTCCAAGAAATGGGTCAGGGGTGGGGCTGCGCCCAAGGAGTTCCTCCTCATCTTCCAGATATGCTTGCTGTAGGCCCCTGTTCCCATCCATTCACATCCATTCCTCATATCACCTGCTCTTCCGCACTTGACTGCACTTGACCGTGCAGTACATAAGATACTAAGGAAAGGCTGATGTTTTTTCAGGAACCAAGTCTAGATTCTACGACACACTAAGCTTTGTAAAAGCAAGTCACATTTGTCACCATCAGGAATTATCATGGGGTGTTCAGTGCCCAGGACTTTGGGACCCAAGGCATAATGAAAATGCGGGGTTCCTTGTTCATAAAAGATTAAGAATTTCCAAATGGTGAGAGCAGATCCCTGAACGGTCCTGAGCAGGGACTGCCTAGGTGATGTGTCCACCCAGCAGGCCTGGTCAGGGCTCTACCAGGTAGGTGATCTCCTGTAATCCCCACAACAACCCAGTGAGAAATGTGTGCCCTGCACACAGGAGGATAAATAACTTACCCAAGGTTGCTTCGCTAGTAAGTAGGGGAGCCCAGAGGCAGCCAGAGCCCACAGCACTATATGGTGGTCATTTCCGGTGAGCATGGATGAGTTGCCAGGAATTCTGGGAGTGGCAGGGAGGCCCATTTATCCAAGGTGACAAGCAGCGTGGCCAGCCCCCGTGTGGCCTGATTCTAGGACTCCGATATCTGGGAGGACCTGCATGGCGCAGAGCAAACCTGGACCCCAGCGCAGACGAGCCTCAGCTGACTCTTCAGGCTGAGGACCTTTCTAGCCCAGGGGAGGGGGTACCAGCTGGGACACAGTCATCTCCAATTCTCTGGGGGCCCTAGAGTAGAGATCTTGAGCCAGAGGCTGCTGCTGACTCTCTGACTTTCTGCCCTTTTGTCTCCCTCCCACAGAACCAGCGGCGGAGAGGGAAGGGGCATGATGCTCTCTACCAGGTAAAAGCTCCTGTCTGCGCTGGGGGCCCTCCGTCCCTGGGTGCTATCTAACCAAGGGCAAGGCTAGATGCCCACATTCTGCTTGCTGGGGGCACCAGCTCCTAGGTCCCAGTTCAGGGCCGGTCAGGCCCTGGGGCAGGGCTAGGATGTAGCCGTTGAAGCACAGAGCCCCCAGGCACGGCCACAGAGGAGCAGCAGCTGCCCAGAGGCTTCGTGGTCTTGCCAAAGGGCCGATGGAGGCGGAGGACACCCCACAAGCAGTTTTCTGCCTCTTCCTGCGCTGCCCTGGGTCCCCTGCTGCCCTGGGCTGTGCCCAGTGTCCTCAGATCTAATATGGGTGGGAACCTGAAGGACAAAAAATTAAGAGAAACCACTTTAAAAGGAAAGTGTTGTTGTAGCCAGGGGTCTGGTTTATGCAGATCAGTGTGAATAATTATGCAAACTAAAGTGAGCCAACCTACTTCTCTAAAATATAACCCCCAAGAGTTCTTATTTGGCTACTTCTGGCTTCCGTGGGCTGCTGGCAGCTTGCGCAGCTGACTCCAGAGTGTCAGGCTGCCCACTTGCCCGCGTCCAGATGATGTCCGAAGGGCCCCCAGAATGTTCCTGCGTGTGGCTTCTTTGCTCGGTCTTCTGGACCAGGGAGAGATGGTGCAGTGGGCCTGGCTCCAGTCTCCCTGCTCCCAGACAGAGAACATAAATGTAGTAGGGAGGCTGAGGAGTGAGGAGGAGGAGGGCTGAGGCCAGGGGGCCCCTGTCTCCCTGTGACAAGTCCTAGCTTCCTGGAGGCCCAGGTATCAGGGACAGTAGACCCTGGAGCAAACCCTGATTCCAGCTCAGCGTTTGGGGAGCATGAGGGCTCCCCTTCCTCTTTGGTCCAACAGGATGCTCTTCTAGGTCCCAGGCGCTGTAGGGCTCAGTACTTGGGAAGCTGGGAAGAAGGTGAAAGGAATTGCTCCAAGGCCATTCCCAGTAGGGTGTAGAACCCATTTTTTCTGGAGCCTTCTAGGCCCAGGTCCCCACCTGGGGCATGAGGGGATAGTTCCTAGGCCTCTGGAAGCCACTTGTTGGCCTCCAGGTAGCCTAGAGTCCACACGGAGGTCCCAACCCACTTTTCTTTTCTAATTTGCTTTCACTAGGGGCTCAGCACGGCCACCAAGGACACCTATGATGCCCTCCACATGCAGACCCTGCCCCCCCGCTAACAGCATCGGGCATTTCACCAATCACAGGCCAGACCTGAAGACACCCAGATTGTGAAAGACACAGGACAAAGCATTTATAACACAGTTCACTCATATTTCTTCACACCACGGTATTCCTTTTTATGAATAGGATGCTTCATGTTGTAACATTTGGTCGTATCCAGTTCCAAACCATCATGCACAGAGCGTAGTCCCTGGACTCTTAGGGGAGTGCGTGCCCTCAGGGCCATGGCCCCATCCTTGAGGAGTGCGTGCTGAACCCCGCAGGTTCTCGGGTCTTCTGGTTTGTTGGAGACTGTGGACCAGCCCCTGCCCTGGAGGCTCTGGGCCCTCACCTGAGAGATGGGTGCACACTCCTCACAGCCACATTCAGTCCGTGTTTTGTCAATTCCCCAGAGAAACTCAAATGTTAGCACATATCCTAATAGGCTCTGTCGTACTGTCACTATGTGAGTAGCTTTGCTCCTGCTGTGAATCTGGCTTCTGTTGTCAACCTGTGTCTTCATTTCAACGCAACTTGTAACTGGGGGGAAGGGGCCGTTGTGCATCCCCATGAAAGATCTGGGCAGAGGGGACGATGGGAGGGGAGCAAGGAAAAGTCCACAGTGGATGAAGCGGGGGGTGGGGGGAAGGGGGGCCCGTGGAGGTTTAGCAGGAGCAAGCCCTATTCCATCAGGTGTACATTTCCTCTGGAGAGGTCAGTGTGGCCCAGGCACTCGGGGACCCAACAAGCCTGTGCTTGCCACCTTCCCCCCCCAGAGCTCACACTCTTTTAGGGAAGTGAGTTGAGAACAGCCCCAAGCAGATGCAGCAACTGCCTTTACAGGTGCGAAGCAAGTGCAGGGGCGGAGGAAGGGGCCAGACCACACACTGTCCAGGCGCTCATTCACGTCGCGCCCCAGGTGAGAGAGGCCGTCACTGGAAAGGCCTTGGCGGGAGGCTCAACCCCATGCAGTCCTGCAGAGACCCCCCAACCTCTGAGGGTCGGCTCGTTGCCTTGTGATTACAGGACATGCACCTGTGAGTGGAAAACCCTCTCTGTCTGCTGGGTTTTAATTTATACTCATTTGCTGAAGCCTTACTCTTTTGCATAATAAACGCTTTGGTGAAAACGCTTTTACTCCGAGCTTTATTTCAGCAGTCCAGCGGGTGACGGTCATCTGGTCGTCGGGCAGTCCGTCTGGTGCCCTTGCCATGGGACAACACTGGTGACTTCCAGAGGGCAGGATGCTTCCTTGGGAGGCACAGGTGGCCACAGACACACCTGGGGGGTCTTGCACGCAGTGCCATTGGGCCGCATCAGGCTGGGCAGCCCGGAATGCAGGGCTCCAGCACGGTGCCCAGCTTGGGCAGAGGGAGGCCAGCGAGCAGCCAGTCAGCAGAGGGTGTCTGGGACTTGCAAACAGCCGCTGATGTCACCACACAAAACCTCAGTCTGTGGGGTTTGGGGAGAACCTGAGGACGACAGAGGTCTTTTTCGGTCAGGTTCCCTCTGACTGCAGTGGCTGTATATGAGGCCCCAACTCATCAAGCTAGCAATGAATCCTGGGTAGTCTCTGAGATCAAAACCTGAGGTAATGGCTGTTACACGCCCCCGAACGTCTGGGAGTCCGCAGGAGGAACGTGCATCTTGCCGGGTGTACAGGTACCAACTCCCGAAGAGAAGGCATGCAATCTGTGACCTGGCCTCCCAGGGGGACTTCAATTCCATTCAACAAATATTTACCCTGCACCTACCTATTTCTGTGCCCAGCACTTTGCAAGCTACTAGGGAGGACAGGGACGTACCACCATAGACTTACGGTCTTAAAATTTTGCATTGGATTCCAGGCACGTCACAGAAGAGAGCAGCGTCACATGGCTGTGTCACAACACGCACAGGCCAGCCAGGGAGGAGGGACTGCCAGGGAAGGGGTACAGACAGAGCCCCCACCAGGCTGCGGGAGAAGCGGGGAGCTGTTGTGGGGGGAAGGCCTCTGAGGAGGGACAGAATGCAGGCTGGCTGATGACGGCCAGCCCTGATCACGTCACCTGGTCACGAGGCATGGAACGGAATGGGAGGAGGGGGTTGTGTTGCGCTCGCTGCCTTGCGTCCAAGACCACAGATGGCACATTTTGGGCTGCTACTTTGTCTTCTACTCACTGGGCTTTTTTAAAACCGGCAGTTGGATTCATCTGTTAGTCAAAATGAGTCAGCCTCATACTCCAGACCTAGTTTCAAGGTCTGCTGAGTTACGTACAGGGCGTGTGACCCATATGGCTGGCTTGAAAATAAAAGTTTGACCCAATTCCATCAGGAATTTGGCTCCAGAGGCAGGAGGAAAGCTGCCAGTGAGGCATGGGTGCCACAGCAGGCCTGGGTGGGTGGGGCGAGCACTGACTGGACCATAGGCAAGATACCCGCTTGGGAGAGCCAGCTGGAGGAGAGCGTGTGTGCTGGGGGGAGCCCCAGGGTCAAGGTGAGGCATTCCCGGAGCCGCCCAGTTCCTGCCCTTCCTTGGTCTGACAGTCCCCTCTCCATAGCACAGCTGGATTCCTTCCCTCCCAAGAAGTTATGGATTGGATAAGACGTGCCATCAACTTATTTTGGGTAGAAAAAAAAAAACCAAACCCAACTCTTAACATCAACGTTCACTATAGGATGCAGCCCTGTTTCGTGTTAAAATGTGAAAATGGATTTTAGAACAAAGGAAGGCATTTCATTTGCATTGAGGACATTTTTTGCATGTATGTGTGCAAATTAAAAAGGAAACTTTCAGTATTTTTTAAAAACTGCATACGTTGATGTCACTGAAGTCAGGTGGGATGTGGATATATTTAAAAATTTTTTCTTATGTTTTATTTATTTTTGATACAGAGAGAGACAGAGCATGAGAGGGGGAGGGGCAGAGAGAGAGGGAGACACAGAACCGGAAGCTGGCTCCAGGCTCTGAGCTAGCTGTTGGCACAGAACCTGACGCGGGGCTCGAACCCACGAACATGAGATCTAACCTGAGCCGAAGTCGGAGGACTAACCGACTGAGCCACCGGGCACCCAGGATGTGGTATTTCTGATCAAGCTTTCCTCTTCCTGAAGTATGACTGAAGAGGAACGAACGGTCACTGACACCAGGCTGGGCGGGTATGAAAAGGGCAGATGGACTCTCCCAGCTTAGAGGAGGCTCCAAAGCGGACTCGGAGCCTGGCCGTTGGGGCCGCTCTGTAGCCGTAGACCGTGTCCTGTCCACGGAGAACTCACGATGCATGTTAGCAGCCTGGCACCAGACGTTTCTGTGAAGCCGTGACTGCGTTCTAACCACGGACGTCCTGTAACTTCAGGGCTGGTTTTTGGAGAAAGCCAAGGCAGCAGATGTTATTCACACCCTCTCACCGGGATTTCAGCTTGGCCAAGCCCAAGTGTGTTAGGACAGAACTACCTTTTTAAAAAGGCCTACAGGCAGATGATAATCAGTACTTGATTCCCATTCTGTAGGACGTGACAGATCGGTTTCGCTTTCTGAAGTCTTTTTCATGCTGGTCAGCACGTCACTGTCTACCAGACAGAAAATCTCTGTTAAAAACCCCAAATTGGTTTAAGGAGTAAACTTCCCAAACTTACATGCAAGCTACAAATGCCAGTCAGGTTACACAGGGGCCAAGAGGAGCCGATGTTGGCCTTCCCGTCCTGGGCCCTGCAGAGGGACAACAGGGGTCTCCTACTTCAGGGGGCACAGACGGCAGACTCTGTTTGCACGTAACAGTCAGACAGGAAAGTTAGAGTCTTTCAGAGAACCCCAGGGAACGGATGTTCAGGATGTAGTGGGAAATGTTGGAGGGGCACAAAAGGGTATCAACAGTGAAGTGTGGAAAAGTCAAGTTCAATACCAGGTCCGCTATTAAAGACCCAACTTGCAGGACCACAGGACTAGTCAAGGGCCCGTGTGTTTGGTCACACTAAGCCCTGGGGTAGGAGGAGGAGACAGCCGCTACTGGGACCCCTGGGAGCTGGGCTGGCAGGAAAGACAACGGGAAGGCTTATGACAGTCTGTGCAGGAAGCACCCAGAGTTCGGGAGACTGAAAGGAAACTCCGACAATGTGAAAACACTTGGAAAATGGTTTAATGATGTTTTACAACAGAAACGAACTGTACAGTTACAGTAAGTTTAATATATATATAAAAATTACAGCAGACAAATGCATCTACACAAAATCTACCATTTCATTCTGATTCACTGTCACCTAAGCAATCTCTCCCAAGCCTACAGCCCCTGTGGGAGGCCCCAGGAGGGGGAATCATATAAAGGGCACTTTTAAAGAGACAGCACCGCTCATATTCCCCACCACCTCCTCAGGCCTCGGGAGGCACATCAGCTAATTCCCCAAAATGTTAAAGTTGCTTGTGTTTTGGGTTTTCAAAATCAGGAAACCGTGTGTTTCCCAGGGGCCCAGGTAAGAAGGTCCCCAGAAATCCGGGTTATCAGCAGATTCTTATAAACATTCCTATCCGAGGGGAAATGGCTAACCAGGCACTCTGGGGCAGTGAGGCTATGCAATAGCCACCCAGATTGCAAAGTTATCTAAGGAGAAATGTACAAGGACTCCCGATCAACTACTCAGAAATTGTCACTGCCTCAATAAAGCTGCTGGACAATTTTGGAAAGAATCATTTACACCACATCTTAGGTTTCCACAAAAGAGAACTCAAACTCACATTTTAAACTTAAGTACATAAAACAAAAGTCTTGGGAGGCTAAGGGGCCAAAATCCCCTTATGACCCTCCCTTGACAACAGTGGAAAAACACCCCTGAATCAATATTGAAAAAGAAAAGAAAAGAAAAAAAAGAAGAAAAGAAAAAGGTGATGGTGGGGGGCAGTTAAGATATTTAAAGACAGAGAAGAAAGGAAAAAAAAACATCTTTAGGAAAACACGATCACTGTCTCTTTAAAACAAAACAAACTCCCAGTTGGGAACAGTAATCAGCGAATATGCAATCCAAATTGAACCTGGTGAAAGTTTATTACTGAATATTATGTACACTCAGAACTTTTTCATTTTCTTTTTTATTATGAACACCTAGGCAGTGAAAACTGTTATGTTAATACATACATAGACACACCCAAAACATACAAAAATACTATTATTCCAAACTACTAAGAATAGGACAGTTCAGTTATTTTCATGCTATGACTTTAAGAGCATTACACTGAAACAAACAAGAAGTTAAATGACATTTTTTTTTTATATCCCAGAAATATACCAAAATATACATCTAAGCTTTGGAATTACTGAGGTTACACTAATGCAAGTGCTGGGTAATCGTACTTAATACACAAGTCTAAGGTTCTGCAGGAAAGAAATCATCTTTGGTATCTGCATCAGGCTAATATTATTAACATTTGGATTTTGCTTTGGGATAGAGCTTGTATGACCCTAGAACCAAATATCCCCCCCACCCCCCGCCCCCAATCAACTGAGATTAAAAAGATCCATGTAAAAAGTTCCTTCATTTGCAACCCCCCACCCCCACCCCCGAGTTAAAAAGTCACAGGCATCTACCTAGCACAAAGGTTGTGAAATACAATGCATAGTTGCACAGTGGTGCTGCAGAAAGGAAACCGACTACAGTAAGGAGAAACGAAAAGCTCGATAATCGTTCTGCATGTTTTCTCACAAACAGGGCGGCCACTTCCGAGCAGTTCCGGTAAAGGAAGAGGAAAGGCTCAGAAGGGCACCTTGGTGTGTACTCACTGTCATGACCCCAGAGGTCCGAGCACCCAGCAGAGCAGCCAGTCCTGCACCAGTGTCTTCAACGTCCCCCCTACTCTGTGGGTCCGGCAGTCCAAGCCCCCGTGCTAAGGCCCTGTGGTGGCCGTGGCTGCTGTGGTGCAGATCGGCACGGTGATGGTGGCTTTGTTTTGGAAAAATCAGAAATGCCAATTTGTTCCACGGCACATTCACAAGCTGGCCAGAGCCAAAACTACCGAGGACGCACCTCTGCAAACCGGAAAACATGGAAAACCGACCCCCCTCGGCCCTTCCCCTGGGTCAGAGCCCCCCACCCCCACCCCTAGCCTCACTCCTTGAAATGCCAGGACGCCACAGACTGGATTGATGCTGAAGACTTCTCTTTTCTTTGGTTTTTTTGTTTGTTTTGAGTTTATACAATCATTAAGGAATCTTTGGTTTTGGCTGGAAATTTAAAAAACAAAACAAAACAAAACAAAACAAAGAAACCACCCTCTCCTGGCTTATAGCAGCAGTACTAAGACCTGGCAAAGCTTTCTTTCAACACTGGGGGTGGGAATTGAAGGTTGGGAACTACATTCAAAGAAAAGGTGAAAGGGCCGGGGATGCAGCTTCTAAAGAGCCCCGTTGGATACAAGATTGTCAAATAATAATAATATTAATAATAATAAAAACTTAAATATTTGGGTTTTTTTTTGGTCATGACGAAGGAAAAAAAGTGAAATGTGTATGCAGCAGTCAGCTTAAAGGAGCCTTTGGTGTCTTTTCCCTTCCACCCAAAGTCCTGAAAATGAGCAGAACCCTGAGGCCGCAGAGGGAAGAGGAAGCCCCCCCCTCCAGCAGGGGGGAGCAGGGAGAGAAGGCCAGCCCCTGAAGACAGGGTGGCGGGGCGGTGGGGGGGGGGGGGGAAGCCGGATGTTAAGAGACCTGCGAAGACCCCTTGCATTGAAAAAGAAACAGAAGATTGCAATTTGCCCTCAGTTTGCAGTAGCTTTTCAGCAGCGACATTCAGAGGCTTGAGGAGGTCCCACCCTAGGCTACAGGTCCTGTGATGCTATAGGCCAGAGTTCAACGTTACTTAGAGGAGGGAGGGCGGACTTGGCAACTCTGTAGGGTTGAGAAAGTTAAAGCAAGTTACTCAATCACGAGTTAGAAATGAGGTATACGACAGTCCTGGCCTTAAGGTGGGCAGAAGTCCTACCCTTACTCACCCAGCCTTTGCTACTACCAGAGAGGAAGGAGCCGGACCTGTGGTCTAACGCAGGAGGGGGCCGGGACACCTCCCCCCACCCGGGGGACTGAGTAATGCACACACGCGCCGAGGGCAGAGGGGAGAAGCTGGAAGAAGTCTGCCCGGCCTCTCCCTCGGTCTCAGGGGGCCACACCACTGATATCCTGGAGAGCCAACGCTGTAATAGGCCTGCAAAGTCTTAAGCCTCCTCCTCCCCGCCCCCGCCCACCCCCAACATTTGCAGTTTTAAACGCACCCAGGCTGGCATCGGTCCACTCAATTCTTAGAAGAGTCCTGTGCCTTCTGCAGACCTGTGCAGGGCGAGCACCCAGACGGGGCGTCCCCACACGCCTAGAACTACAGCCTTTCCTGCCAGAACCCCCTCGGTTTTCCCCTCTGAAAGTGCATCTCCTTTCCCGCTGTGTTGTCACACCCCCAGAGACGCCCGGAGGGCTCTCGGGGCAGGCGTGGCCTTCCCTCCACTGGGCTCTGTCCTTTGTCACCATTTCATTAGAAGGAGATTCCAATTTTAAAGAAGCGTTTGGATGTCTCATTTTTCACACAGCACTGTATCCGGCTGTCTGCCTGCAGACTTTGGGATGTAATGTTCGAGAAACTCAATGCTGCTGCCAGGTTATGAAAGAAGCCTTAAAAGCTGCCTTTGTAAGGTTGTGGCCGACTCCAAACAAGGATGAGCAAGTAAACAAAGGAAACGCAGGGGAACTTTGCAGCAGACCTCAGTGTGTTTTACAATAAACCACTTTCGGGGTCTGAGCTTTTTGACAGTGTCCTGGGTCTGAACTAGAAGGCGGTGGCGGGCGACGGAGCCCAGTGCAGAGCGGGCAGATGCAGGGGCACAGAAAGAACTAGATGCTGCGCTCTCCCATCCCGACCCGGGGAGGTTCCTGGAAAAGTGGGGTTCCATCACACACACCTTGTTTCCTCGAGTGCTCTTATCTGCAATATCCCTATCGCCTACTTACAAACTTGACCTAGCGCTTTGCAAAGTCACAATAGTAATACCACTTTCATATCACGTCAGAACCATCAGATTATTAGTAAAGCTTTCATGAAGTCTGCAACCTGATCAATTTTTGACGGAATATTAAGAGTAATAAATGTCTTTTCCCTCTCTCCCTTTCTGTGTCCCATCAATAATACACCAAAACAATGAACTTCTCAACTCCCTTGAACTCATGTATAGACAATACAGCTTTTTGGGAGAATGAAGGAAAGTTCTGGTTTTCCATGTAATCCTGCTCTTGCAAATGCTTCTCCTATTCAAGTGACAGAACAGAGACAGTACATCTAGGTATCATCTGAACTCAGACAGGCTGTCCTGGTTCTATTTATAAGTGTTAGATAAAGGGAAATAAAGAACATACTACCCCCGTCTTTTGCCCGCCCCCCCCCCCCATTTGCCAGCAATTCTAAGAACATCACTGCTACAAGGAGCAACTCTCTCCATCTTTACAGAGCCAGCGGAGTGAGCCTAAATTAATCTTTTTTCCAAAGCCAGGATAGCCAAGACTTCTTTCAAAAAGCAGGTAAGGGAGGAGAGAAAAGAGGGGAGAGGAAAAGGAAAAAGACATAGGTACAGCTTTTCCAAATTTCAGCCTTTCACTCCTATTCTTTCTGCCTGTTTTGAGAACAGTAAGAACAGACAGTGATATAGCAGTGCCTTTGGTATCCAAACCAAATCCTATTCAAGTTCTGTGAGACGGATGGTTTATTTAAGAAAATCCTTTCTGGAGATAGAGTCTACGTCTGAGCTCGGGGAGCCAAGACGGTCTGTCCCGAGTCTGGGCAGAAAGGACGCTGTGATTTTTCCTAAACCTAAAGCATGTCTCATCCACATTCCCACCAAGAACCATACTCTCCTCAGTCTCGCCAACCTATCAATCCCTACAGGTCACACTTATCACACGTGTGAGGCAAGCAGGCTGGCTTTCAATGGCTTGGGTTGGTTTTACTTCTGTTTGCATTTTGGGTCTAGACCGAAAATGAGAAAAGGTATGAGCAAAGGAAGGAGGGTTTTAAAATGTTGATAACATGAACAGAGGGTGACAAAAAGAACCTGTTTTACTTGAATTTTCCTAGACGAAGATGTATCACACACTTATCTTTCCTCCCCAAATTAAATGGCACATGTCTACATCGGCCTGTTTCTCAACCACACACCCAAGATGTCTGCACATCCGTCCTTCGTCAAAGCTCTTGCTACACAGATAATGAATCCTTAGGAGGGACTGGCAGGGTCTGGGGACAAGGGTGGCCATAGGAAGGGGCATACCTGCCTTATGGGTCCTGAACTGAAAACAACATCCACGTGTAACCTGCACGCCACTACCACACGCTGCAGTGCAGGTCAAATGACATGTCAATGAATCCCAAACCCATTGCAGAGATAATCAAGTTTCCTTTGGCAAGACAGATACGAGGAAAAATGAACACACATGAGCAACATTTTCCTTCTAACATAATCAGTTTCTCTTCTCCCCACCCCAACCCTCCCTAACCCTATAAATTGTAACCTATAAACAGGATCCCAAATACATACAGCATCAATCATGTTTATCATTGTAATAAACATCAGTTCAACTAAATGCTACAGCTAGAATTATTTCCACTATTTATAAAATTTGTCTTTTTATTTATTTGGTTTTTAGATTAAAACCAGGTCTGCAACAATGCAAAGCTACGCTGAGGTATTTTCTGAAGGTGCCAGAAGCTAGCTGTTACCCACCAGCATTACCCTCACAGATGAAGGTATCACCGTTCAAAAAGAAAAGCAAGAGAAGGAGGAGGGGAAAGGGGCTCCAGATTACAGAATCAAAGTAAGATTCACTCAATTACTGCTATTCGAAAAGGCCAAGAGGAGAAGAGCCAAAACAAGGGCCTACATGCTTCGAGAATGAGGACAATGAGAAGAAAGCAACACGTCACAATCATACGGAAATCTGGGTGTAAAGTGGACAAATCTGAGAAAGAATACATTCGCTGACCTCCTGATGGAATCCTCTCAAATATCTTACTGGGAATCCCAGGGGTGTCCCATTTAACCTTTTTGGATTAAGAAAAGAATGAGACAGACCAGGATTAGTATCAGCTTCTAACGATAAAAGCAGTGTATGTATCCTATCCATTCCTGCTCAAGCTCACACTCATACTGTGTGCGTCATTACGCAAACCTGCACAATTGCGGATCTTAGTTCTTCTTCCAAGAATGGCAAAGATTCTTTTTCCTTCTCAAAAATGAAGGTAAACGCTAAGGAAGGTTTCCCATTTTAAAGTGTTATTTTCAAAATGTTTTAAGACTGAAAATGACTTCAAAACGGCTCTAATTAGATTAACAGTGTCACACATTAAATGCTTTTTATACACATACACAAAATGAATTCATAATGGTTATGATCAAATTAATCCATCAATTCTTGTCCATTTGGAGAATTTTAAATTTCAGGTCTTTAGCCATTTTCTTGGTAGCACTGATGGTCTTTTCATATTTTCAGCTCCAATAAACATGGCTTGAAGACTAACCAACTTTAATCAATTTTAGAGGCTGGTTCAATGGAAAAGTATTCGGCCAAAATCTCATAAGGAATTGTTGAGGCTCTTTAACTGAAGGTTATCAAACTGCAGACTGACCTCTGGGGTGCCCTGGGGGGGTCTGAGCTCACAGCATATTGCCGACAGGAGGGCAGGGCAGGCGCGCTTGCCAGCGAGGCTTCCCGGCAGCCCTCGCGCGGTGTGCACGGACTTCTCCCAGCTGGACTTCTCCCTTTTCTTCCTATCTCCACGGGTTTACTTTTTTCTTGGTGAAGAAAGTTTGGTGAGGATGACATGGACTGGGAACAACTTCAGACTACGAACTACAGAGTTTCTTCCGTAAGCCAAGAGGTTCTTTTGTAAGTTGATTATATACACTCATTGCGATGTTTACTCTCAGGATTTAGAACTTCGAATATCTACAATGATCTTCTATATTTGCAAATGTATCCAGCTTTCCCAGCAATTTAAATAGAAACTTGAATGTTAAAGATTGGGCTGACCTTAAATATTGTGTCAAGAGAATATCTGTGCTTCTGGATAATACAGACAAGACTCCCCCACCTTCCCAAATACACGAGGGACAACAGGACAAAATAACACAAAAAAGAGGTATAATTGTGCTTTTCCCTCCCCCAACGAGTGAATTATGTAGAACAAAACAGCATGATAATCTCACAAAAAATTTTTAATTAACCTTATTTTCCCTTAAAAAAGGAGTAAGGATCGTTAATTCTAATAATGCTACCATGCAGTACAAACAGGTATGGTCCTACACAGGATCAGAGCCGGACGCTCCTTTGGCTCCACTGCCTGAGTGCGAAGCTGAGTAAACTGGGCCGCGTCGTCCTTCTTGTCAAATAAGTAAGAGGAGGCATGTACATGTTGGGTGACAGAGATGAACTTTTGTCTAACTCTACAAAGCTGCCTATATAATTCAGAAACATTTAAACTGATAGAGCCCTCAACTTATTTCTTACATCAGGAACAACAATATTGTTCCACTAAGAAGCCCTTTTCCAGGTCTTTCTGCTCTGTCCATCAGATTCATACAGGGTATAAATAAAGTTCATGACCAAACCGCACTGCTTGTGATAAGCAGGATTCAATTACATTCACCACTCCCTAGGGAGGGCCCATTACCATGGGCGAATACAGAAATACAGTATCACTATAAATGCATTCAGAATTAGTCTTTGGTTTAATATGTATTCACCAAATTCAGGAATGAAATAAAATTTGCATAAACACGAGGAGGGGTGGGGAGAAGAATGCACAGTGAGTTATGATGACCTGTCTGGTCCAACTGCTCAGAAATGCAGAAACTCTTCCAAACACCTCTTTTTGGTCAAATGGCCCCCTTATTTCCAGACTTTCCCACATAAGGTGGTTCAAAGTTAAGTCTGAGTCCCTTAGTTTAGGAGATTCACTCAATTCAAAAAGCATTTCTTGAGATGATAAACATAAAGTAAAAAAGGACTAAAGGTTGAGTCATGAAGCAACAGGATCAGCAAAATACCTAGGGATGGTGATGGGAGGTGATTTTAAGCTAAATACCTTATCAACAAACTGTGTTAGTGTTTCATGTGCACATGTACAAATGTACTCTTCACTTTACAACTGGTCTTTAAATAAAAAAATGAGAAAAAGTTTAAAAGTTACCTTTGTCTAAGGATTTATCTCTTTTAAACATAGATTTTTATGCTGGTTTAAGGTTTATCCTCATAAAGTCACACACACACACACACACACACACACACACACACACACACACACGAAAAGGCAGAATCCCCTTATCCCAGGTTGATTAGAGAACACAGACAGACTAGGGAATAGACCGTTGTCCTAACATTTAAAGCTTAGTATCTTTAAAATAGTAAAGTCTGTTGGTGAATCTTATTTAGAAGAGGGAGCATCTTTTGAACCACACAGAAAAACAAACAAGCACAGCCTTTCCTTGCCCTTCCTTTTAGTTCACTGGGTTTGAGTCTCTTAGGACTCCACATTCCTTTGGTAGCAGTTTTGGGAAATTAATGCTATAACCTCTAATCCGGGATGGTGGGTATCAGCATTTCCCTCCCTGAATCCTTCCTCCTACCTTCCCTCTCCCAGGGGAGGGATGCATTATAATGGGCAGCTACAGTATTATTGATAGCCTTAAAACCATTTGCACAACAGACTAAAGTTAGAGATGTCAAGTCAGGATAAAAGATTAAACTGAACTACATTAGAGAAGATGAAGAGGCAAAAAATTAGTAACTGACACTGCCATTCTATTTACACACCAAACTAAATAAACTAGTTAAAATCAAGTTAATGTCTGCCCAGAGGATATTACAATTAACCAACACAAAAGATTAAAACAAGCAGCAACTTTTATATAAAATAAAGACAAATGAAAAAAAGAAATTGTCAGTAGCATCTATCTCCTCAATGTGTCTGAAATGCACGTTATAAACTAGTCCATTAGTACAGCAGCTTGCTAAAAATTGACTTTGGTTCAAGCTTAGTTAAAAACAATGACAAAAAAACGACAACATAAAAAAAACAACACACACACACCACATATAGAAAAGGTGTATGGACATTTGTTAGTTTCCCTGCTTGCAGTTCACTGATTTTGGAGGGATTTTAGGGAAAGTGAACGGTGAGAAGAGGAAATTTAGGTTGATAATTAAATACTCCATGAAATAAAACAAGAAGACAGAAGCAACGAAAGAAAAATTAACAAAGGGACTAAAAATGTTTCTGGCCATTTAAGATGAAGGTGCCTGTCTCCCACTTGGATAGTCACACACAAAAACACACACTGTGTCTGTAACTGCCTTTCCCAGCACTGTGATGAGACAGACACAGAGAGTCCAAGCTCTCCTGGGGACCGACATCAGCAGAGCAGTCAGAAGGAAAACGACCTGTCCGCTCTCTCTCAGACTCCAGCTCAGAAGGGGGAAAGTGCAGTCTTGGGCCACCGGAGATGGAAGCAAGCAGCCAGACACCCATCGGGTACCTGATCCCCAATAAGAAAGGGAGCTCAGATGCGCCGCGTCGCGGTGATCCAGTCGTCTGGGAAGTGTTCTGGTACAGACACTACAGTAATAGTACGCTGACCGAAAGGGGAACTGAATTTCCAAGTTACCCTCTCACTCTTCATCTACTTCCATAAACTCTTCCTTCCGATGGGCTCATTTACGTCATCTAGAAACACCCTAAAAACAATTCCAGAAGCTAATCACTTTCTACAGCGTATAGCGAGACACATATTGCCATTCTGACCTACCGAGCTGGAGCGCCACGAATAAACCCAGAAGACACTTGAGGTGCGTGCAAAGTTCCTGCTCAAAGTCCTTCAAAGCTTCCAAAGACCCCGTGCCCAGCTAGGAAGTGCATACTCCAGGCAGGGAAGCAAGGAGAGTCTTAAGGTTAGAGGAATTTACACGTCGTCCAGTGAAAAGGAAATCTGCGGCCACAGGAAAGGGGGCGGCCGCAGACTCTTCTCATCTCACCTCTTTGGGGATACAGACTCGGTGGCAAGAGTCTAGTGGAGTTCCTTCAGAACACAACAGAAGGGAGGGAGCGTCCCACTTTCAGTAAGTCAATTTGATCTTTGCTAAGTGAATGAAAGGAAGTTTGAATGAAACACTTCCACAAAATGGAAACAAACAAAACAAACACACCAACAGTAGGAGCATTTCTCAGGAGACAGGGAATCAGGAGAACCACCAAGTCAGGTGTCTGCAGTAGTCTTTGCTCTTCGGAACCAGATCCTGGGGGCGAGGCTCATGGCCATCCCCATGGCCAGCAGAAGGCGCCCCGCTGCCCCGCAGGACCTGGGCCTCAAGGTCATTCAATGATCGGGGGTGAGTGAGAGCTACAGTTCAGCAGGAATTCCTTCCTACACAAAAGTGCTCCGAAGGCACCACCTGATGGGAGAGGGGGCGTGTGTGGGGTGGGAGTGTTTGCGCACACTGCCATCAGCTTCTGCACCAAGCCTCTTGCATAAGTGGCCAAAGAAAATAATTTTCTAGCACCTCTGTAAGAGTCATCAAGGATAAGGAAACCAGCAAGAACATTCCCCGCAGGTAAGAACGTAAGTCTCCCCTGGCCCCCAGCCCCTCCCTCCCCACAGTGTGGGAGCTCACTGAAATAGGATCCAGGAGCAAGAGATAAACATGTCCAAACTATATATATATATAAAAAACAACAACAACAACAATAATAATAGAGATACAGTAATACAGGCCTGCCTAAATTGTACCAGTTAAGAAAGGAACCCCCAACACAATTGATACGATTATAAACACCTTGTTATGACTTAATGGCCTGTACAACAGACCCATAAAAATGATTTTTTTTTTAAGAAAAAAAGAAGTTTAGACAAACAAGAAATCCCCTTCCTATATCGGAATTGGTAACCCACCTTAACTTGTCATCATGACTGCTGGAAATGATAAGTAGTCCTTTCACTTACGTTTTTGTTTTTGATTTTTTGTTTCTTTTTTTTTTTTTTTTTTTAATTTTTGGTTAGAAAGTTCTCCAATCCATGAAGCAATCCTGAAAAGACAGTGTTTTATTACAAAATTAGGCAAATGCTGTCCTGTCTCCATCCTTTTTTTTTCTGGTATGCGTATTTTTCCTTTTCTCCCTTCTCTCCCTTGCTGCTGAAACATGGCAAGAGGAAGCCGATCACACTGTCAGTCTCAGCCTGGCCGGCAGCCCAGCACGCGGCAGCTGGAAAGGGCTGGTGGCAGGCCCCGCGCGGCCCCACTCACTGTGCCTTGGAGGCGGTGGTGGTGGTGGAGGCAGCCCCGCTGGCGGAGGCCACCGTGAAGAGAGAGTTCTGGACGGACTCAGCGGCGGCGGAGGTGGCATGGAGGCTGGCTACAGGTCCAGAGTTCCCTGCGGAGGCTGCGGCGGCGGAGACCAAGCTCACTGGGTTGCTGGTGAGCAGTGAGAGGTTCTGAGGGTTCAGGAACAGGGGGGCAGTCACGATGTTGGGGGCTCCTCCTGCATTGGCAAATACCAGGTTCCCAGTCGCGTCCAGTGACGTTATTGGAAGAGAGCCACCAGAAGCAAGAGCTACAGAAAAACCCCCCCCGAAACAGGCAGAAAGGAGAACATTAAAACCGTCCTAGAGAAGCCAGGTAACACATCACTGTCCTGAGCTCGCCTACAACTCGGGTGGAAACAGTGCAGCCCTTGCTTCACACACTGCCATCCTGTCACGGAATGAAGTTTATTTATAATTTTGAAAGCACCTAAATGGCTGAAATTCTAACTAATCTAATGAGCACGAGCAGGATCAGTGAGAGGGGAGAGTCAAGAACTAATGAATCAGAGCTATGCGGCCATCTTGGAACCTCAACTTCATTCCATCTTCCTAGAAGGAGTCACTAAATCTGGTAGTTTTGTTTTTAATGATGACTGATGATTTCAAACTACTTCTGTTCAAAAGACAAACTAGCTGCAGTGACTGGGGCATTAAAATACAAGTATCACACACACTGGCATTACTGATAAATTCGAGCATTTTGGTATGATGGACAAGAGGAAAACCACCTTTCAAAATGGCTTTAGTTCTAAAATAATTACATATTACCAAATAGAGTGTAAGGTGTAGTTAATTTGTCACTTGCTGAGGCATCACGTTTGATTCCTAGGCCTTATACAAAGGAGAATGAGGAGGGCAGCAGAGATGTGCGACGTGGGTGGCCTTAGGGGGTTCTCTAAGGTTGGGAGGCTTGCTTTCATGCACGCGAACTGCTCTCTGATGCTGGTCCATTACAGCACCCGGATTACTCTTCCATAGGAGGCATCGATGTACTTTACTTTTAAATAATTGGCACTCTCATTTAGTACCTTTTTCTGTTACCTAGCAACCCAATATCCTCCCACCCATAATATACCTACATTTTTACATGCAGATTTGAGGGGCTTTCTAATGGCATTATTTGATTGCTCTCTGGGGCACCTGCTGGCTTAGTCCGAAGAGCATATGACTTTTGATCTTGGGGTTGTGAGTTCGAGCCCCACTTTGGGTGTAGACATTACTAAATAAATATTTTAAAAATTCTGGGGGGTGCCTGAGGGGCTCAGGGAGTTGAGCATCCAACTCCTGATTGTGGCTCTGGTCATGATCCCAGGGTCTTGTGGTGGAGCCGCAATGTCGGGCTCCGAGCTGGGCACAGAAGGCTCTGTGCTTAAGATTCATTCTCTCTCTCTCACCCCACCTCTCCCTGCCAGCCTGCCTCTCCCCTACTCACGCTCTCTCTCTCAAATAAAAAAAATAAGAAAAAGTAAAATTCTAATAAATAAAAAATTCTGGTTGGTTTCATATATAATGAAAGCTAGAGGGACTGGAGGGAATGTCTGACTTGGACCGGGTCATATAAAGAGCACAGACTGGTGCGACCTGCAGCGGCTTGAAGTTCTCGGAGATCCTAGGTTCAGGGTCACGGAATAGTTCTAGATCTTCCCAGAGAGTACTTGTTCATACTCAGCCAAGCCCTGGGGAAGGCATCCGCCTTTGTCACACCACTGCAGCCCACAGGTACACACTCACAAATCTTACACCAAAAAGAAATCCTTGTATACCAAAAGGTTTACAGCTCTAACCATCAATTTTACATACAGTTTAGTCAATGAGAAAGTCATTATAATGAAAGGTAATCATTCTAATGATATATCTACTATATATACAAACTACGTAGAAATATACAATGTATTTAGAAGAAATATGTATTTAGTCATCCAAGTGACCAAATCTCTATTTCTCAGATATATCTAGTCTACACCCACAGTTCCTAAAAACACTTCAGAGCCAGAAAAGTGAAATGGGTCTTGCTATCAGTGAAGGTGACTTTTGGGTCCCACCCAAGTGCATGGACTGGTTGTCCCTAGGACCAACCGTGTGATCTGAGGGTCGGAACTTTCAGTCCCACCCTCCAACCTCACATGCTGGGAAGGGAACATGGAGTTTGAATCCGCCAAGGGCCAACGACTTAGTCAATCATGATGGTGTCACGAAGCCCCCATAAAAACTCAGGAGGACAGCTTTTGGGTCTTTTCCAGAGAGCTTCCACTCTTGAAGAACCAGACTACTTCTACGTGCCACTGAGCCAGGCCCCAAATCGAGGACAGAAACTCCTTTGGGACCTCATCCTATATTTCTCTTTATCTGGCTGTTGGCTTGTATACTTTATCATATCCTTTAAAATACTGGTAAATGTGTTTTCCTGAGTTCTGTGAGCTGCTCTAGCAAAGGGATAGATCAGTCTAAGGAAGAGGTGGCTGGAACCGCCAGCCTGTAGCTGGTCAGAAGCATAGGTAATAACAGCCTGGGCTTACAACCAGTATCCGAGGGGGAGGCAGGAGCAGTTTTGTAGGACTGAACCTTTACACTGTAGAATCTGATGCTATCTAGGTAGACACTGTCCGAGTGAGGTGAAGCTCTCAGATACCCTGCTGGTGTGCAAGAATTGCTTAGTGTTGGAACTGGGTCCAGGAAACCTAGAAGCATAATTTGATCTAAGTCATGTCTTAGGTTTGTCTGTAACTCATATTCTCTATAGTATACTGCAGACACACCTTCCATGAAACACTAATCTTAACTGAGGTTGGCTAAGAGCGTATTTTTGGCTCTAAGAACTCTCATTTAAGAACCATTCAAATATTAAGACACACACATACACAAACATTCTCTGATGAATACAGGGATGTCTCAAATTGTTTTCCTAAATTAATAGTATAGCATCTTCATATATACAGCTCAGAAGCTAAATAAGGCAAACCCTTCACTATATGGAATGAGTAGATTTAGACCCATTGCAGACTAGATAGGATGTGAAGGTCAAAAGAGACCCATCTGGGCTTGGAGAAGAGACAATCCAAGATAATACACGTTCTAAACTGATGGGCATACACAGAAGGCAGAACCTAACAATTAAAAGTACTCCTGAAGTCTATATGATGTGCTCCAAGGTTTATTCCTTATAGGACCTTCTCCTAAGTGGTCTCATATGTGGGCGTGGGACTGAGGACTGGGGCATTTACCTTGGTCATATGTGCCTGGGGTTGGGTCTTGGCTGACTACTTAGATAAATTTATCAGGGGGAAACTCTGCCTCCAAGTCTATTCACACAAGAAGATAAATACCAGAATAAAAAAAAATTCTTGTGTCTTGTTTGTTGTTCATTTTTTACAATACTCCAAACTAAGCATATTTTCTGTTCTTACAAACTAACACCTATTCTTCTTGTAGAAAGTTTTTAACAAGGACATTTTCTTGGTCCTCAAGTTAGTCAGCGTTACCAATTAACCATCTCTCCCCATCACCTTCACCTCTAGCAGAGCAAATGTCCCTCATTCAAAACAAAAATGAAAACAAAAAACAAACTGCTAAGTAAAGGGAGAAGTTCTACTGACCTTGAATGGTTGCCAGTGTACTGTTGCTCATGAGAGCCGGGCTGAGAGCACCGCCCAGGGTCCCTGGATTGAGACTGAGTAAGGCACCTCTGAAAGTCCAAAAGAACAGTCACTTTGTTACAATGTAGGCACACTGTCATTTTGACAATACACCCAAAGGAGTAAGAAAAAGGAAGACACACCTGGGGAAGTACAAGGAAGTATCTCTTATTCTCCTTATGAGAATAAGGTTTGGTGCCTGCTTTCTTTGATGCTAACTTGTACAAAGCAAAACAAGGATATGATCCGCACAAAACCTAAAACCTACACAGTCATGCCGACTCTTCTTTGATTTACCTCATTCTTTTTGTTCCCCCCAAACAACACAAAAAAATGCCAGAGAAAGGCATCTATTGAAAAAGTAATCCTTACTGTTTGAAAATATAAAATTGGGGATCTTGTTACCCTAGATCATGCCTATATCTAGAGAAAGCAGAGAGTTGAGAGGGTTTAAATGGGGAAGGCAGAGGAATAAGCCAGGAACTCTGGGCTTTCTTCCTGGCCCCGCAAGGCGGGCAGATCAGCTCTAGGGGCCTGGTTTTCCGGGTCTTCATCCGGAAACACGGGCAAGACGGCTGCCCGCCCTGAGTGTTAAGACTCGAAGTTCAGCTGCAGTCAGGCCCTTGCCCGACCACACAGCTTCCTGCTCCAAAGAGCTGGCAGCTTTAGAGAGATTTTTTTTTCCATTTTCTTTTTGCATTTAAGATGGTGATGGTCTCCCCTACGAGTAACTCCGGGGAGGACTTCTAGCTGTTTCTCAGGGGTGACCGAGGTGAGACCGCTCCTTACCCAGCTGCAAACTGTGAGGGCGCCATCAGGCCTGGGCTCAGTCCCGCGGCGGCAGCCATGGCAGCAAGACTGGCATTTGCGGGCAACTGCGCAGCCCCCTGGAGGGCAGCGGCTGCTGCTGTTTGCAACCCTGACGCCGTCACCATCACCTGGCTGGTGCCAAGAGGAGAGGACAAAGTGGAGGTGGTCTGTGTTGTGCTGGTCTCGCTGGCACTGGATGCCTCGGAGGTGGAGGCTGAGGCGGACGGGGAGGGGCTCAGCGAGGGGGACGTGACTGCGGAGGAGGCCGGCGGCGCGGTGGAGATCACGGTGGCAGTGTTGTTGGAGGTGCTGTCTGTGGTGCCTGCAGAGGGGCCCAGAGCACAAAGTGACCATCTGGGGCGGTTTCTGGGAGAATGGTACTCTAGACTCAACTGTGAATACTGATTACCACCCAGGAACCTCTAACTGTGTCCTTTTTTATTGACCTAGTTTAGTGTTTCTATGGAAATGAACCACAAAAACAAACACTTTAGACCAAAACCATGAACCCTACTTTAAGAGGCAGGAGCAATAAGGTAGCCATGAAAGAAACAGAGAACACAGCTTTCCACGTTCAATATCTTACTCAGAAAATAAAGAATGACAGCAGCTCTGACTATGGAATACAGTGGGTCTGGGAAAGAAACCTATGAGCGAAAATGCTACATGTATAGAGCCATCTCTATAGGAAAATCAAAGAGAGCAAGAAAAAACTAAAAGTTACATATTCTTCTAAATGTCAATAGTAACATGTGGAAATAGTATGAAAATAACTAAGAGCCTATGTCTAGATGCTTTCTTTGCCTGAAAAATCCAAGTAGTTATTCTGTAACGAAAATCAGCTCTCCAAAAGCCTATTGTGGTAAATATTTTCTTATTCATGGAAACAATAACACATCAGGATATTATGAATCTCATAAAAGCATGAAAAATGAAGCTCTAGGAAACTGCTATTTGAGAGACCTTAAAAAAGTCAAGATGCCAAATTTCTACAAACATTTGTGTACAGACAACTGACTGATATTACAAATATCATCACTGAAAACGAAAACACACTCACTGGAATTACTTAATGCTCGAAATCAATGTTGTCCAACAGAAACACAATAAATATGTAATTTAAAACTTTCTAGGGGTCCTACTGAAAATATCAAGAAGAAATAGGTTATTTTCAATAACCTATTGAATTGTATTCTACTTAACCCAATATATCCACAAATATTATCATTTTAACATGAAACCAGTATCAAAAAAGTGTTTTCTTCATACTGTTTGGAAACGGTGTGTAGTTTATACTTCTGGCACATCTCAATTTGAACAAGCTTCACTTTATGTGCTTAAAAGCCACAGGTGGTGAGGGCCTGCCATATTGGGTAGCACACTTCTCAAGTATGTCTGGAAGTCAGGCTTGTTGAATCACAATGGCAAGTGTGCTGAAAAGAATGTTAAGTCTCTTTGCCTGAAGTAGATATGACTCATAAGGCAGTCATAGGCTAAAAAACCTTCCACAAAGCAGAAGATGCCAGCCATCCCCAGTGAGCTGTAATTCTGATGCTATTTAGAGAGGCAATAGAGAACGGGCCCTCTTATTTTAGTTATCAGTAATGCCACATATCACAAATGCAGGCTGCCTACACCGGGTAGGACTTAATTTACTGAAACTTACTATGTTCTAGTAGGTAACCAACAATATATATGTATAAAGCAGGACCTAAGTGGTATTTTCTCAGGATAGAGAACTCAAAAAGCATCTATAAATTTCCACTGTAATACTTCTGTGAGGTATAAAAGATTTGGTACATTATAGAAGAACTAGACCAATCAAAATAAATATTTCAAACCATTGGAACAAAGATCTTATGTAAAAGATTAACTTTTTTTGGTGATAAAATAGAGCATTAAGTTCAAGAAGACTCTTAAAAATTCAGTTTTATCCTTCTAAAAGACTATTTTCAAGCCTTCTTCTGGTTGATACTAACACCACCTAGAATTCAACTCTCTTCTCATTTGAACTCTAAGGAAATGTTTCTTTCACACATCATAGAGCTGGGAGGAAATTAGACCTCTCTATTTCAGTACTGACTCCATTCTTCCTGCCCCTACACTGCTGCACAAATGTGCCATGTGGTCTCAGTGAATCTGGTAAACATATCTTTCTTCTTGCTAATCAAAAAGGGAGCATTTATTCCTCTTTCTGCCCTTCTCAAAAATATGTATCATTCCCCCCTTTACTGCTGCCGTCCCTAAATACAACTATGCCTACGTGGATATTCTTAATCATGGTTCCAGTATTTTTGCAGTTCTAAATCTATCTGATCACTCTATCACTGAGCCTCTGACGCAGTGCGGGGTCCTATGTTGGGCAGAGTCACACTCTGACACCTGTAAGACCTGCCCCTCATTCTCTTTAGAAAGGCAAACGTTTTTCTCCTTTCTCTTCTATTACTATGAAATTTCACGTAGTTTCAATCTCTTCCTGCCCAGAGGCTCACCTCACCTACTCTGATCTTATCCATGGGCACTACCTCCCTTCCAAAGTTCTGAAGCTGAAACTGTCCATTTCCAGGAGACCCCTCAGACCCCTTATCTCGAGGTCAAGGGCTTAAAATAGTATTTTCTTAACTCTCCACTGCCGTTTCCAGACAGATCATTCAGTGTCACTCTCCTAAAATCCCAACTGTATACAAAGAAAGGCCCAGTCAATCTCAGCAGTAAAGTCAATCTGGGCTACAGAGCCTGCTTGGGATTCTCTCTCTCCCCTCTCTGCTCCTACCCTGCTTGCTCCTTGCAAAATAAAGAAATAAAAAAAAAAAAACACCTTTATAAAGACTTTCCAAAGTGGCTATATGATTTTACATTCCCATCAGCAGTGGATGAGGTTTCCAGTTTCTCCACATCCTTGCCAGCACTTGGTATTTTTTGCTTTTCGGATGATAGCCATTGAATGAGTATGAAACAGTATCTATGGTTTTAATTTGCATTTCTCTAATGAGTAAGAATGGTGAGCGTCTTTTCATGTGCTTGTTAGTCATTTCTTTTGCCCTTTTACAAAATGAGGTTGTTCATGTTTTAATACAGAATTGTAAGAGTTATTTATATGCTCTAGATGCTCCTTTATCAGATATAGGATTTGCAAATGTTTTCTCCAAGTATGTGGCTTGACTTTTCATTTTCTGAAAATGTCTCTCAAAGTAAGAAAGATTTTGCTTTTGATATATTCCAATTTATCACTTTCTTTTCTTCTATGAATTGTGTTTTTGGTGCTGTATCTACAAATTTACGCTAAGGTCATAAAGATTTTCTCCTGTTTTCTAAAAGTTTTATTTCTTACATTTAGGCATTTGAGCCCCTCTACTTAATTTCTGTGCATGGTGTTGGGAAGCATCTAAATTCATCTTCATGAATATGGATATCCAATTGTCTCAGAACCATTTGGTGAAAAATATCTTTTCGCTACTGAATTGCTTTGGTACCAAGTCAACAGAGCACAAACTGAAATGTGTGTTTCTGGTTCCTCAATCCTTTTCTACTAATCTAGTGTTTGCCCTCATGTTGGCAGCATACTGGCTTTATTCCATAGCTTTGCAGTAAGCTCTGAAATCAGGATATATACGTCCTCCAACTTCATTCTTCTTCAAATTTGTTTTGGCTATCCTGAGTCTCTTCCATATGTAGTTTAGAGAATGAGTTTATCAATTCCTGCAAAAAAAAATTTGCTAGAATTCTGACTACAATTATATTGGATCTACAGATCAATTTCAAGAATACTGTCATCTTTTTTTTTGAATACTGTCATTTTTAAAAAGTTATTTATTTATTTATTTTGAGAGGAGAGTGAGAGCAAGAGAGTGTGCATGTGCAGGGGCTGGACAGAGAAAGAGGAAGAGAGATGAAACCAAGCAGGTTAAGCACTGTCAGCACAGAGCCTGATGTGGGGCTTGAACTCACAAACCATGAGATCATTACCTGAGCTGAAACCAAGAATCGGACGCTTAACCGACTGAGCCACCCAGGTGCCCCTAGGGAACACTGTCACCTTAAAAATACTAAGTCTTGGGGCATTTAGGTGGCTCAGTCAATTTCTTGATTTCTGCTCCGCTCATGATCTCACAGTTCATGAGATGGAGCCCCGTGTTGGGATTCTCATTCCCCTTCTCTCTTCCCTTCTCAGCTCATGTTCTCTCTCAAAAACAAAAACAAACCAAAAAGCCCAACAACAGACCCAAAAAAAAACAAAAAAACCCCACAAGAAACAAAACTGAGTCTTCCAAACCATGAGCCTGGAGCCTCTCCACTTACTTAGACTTGGTTTAATGTATCTCAGCAAATTGCAGTTTTCACTGAACTTTTTCACTGAACAGTTTTCACTTGAACTTCTTTTGTTAGATTTATTCCCAAATATTTTACTCTTCCTGAAGCTATTGTGAATAAAATTATCTTTGTGATAACATTTTTGGTCTGTCCATTGATAGTATTAAACTTCTTTTTGTAGATTGATCTTGGATCCATCAATAACACTAAACTCATTTATTAGTCCTCATAGTTTTTTTGGTGTGTGGATTCCTTGGGATTTTTACATATACAGAATAATGCAAATAAAGACAGTTAAACCCCTCTCCTTCCAAACTGGATGTTTTTAGATTTTCCCCCTTGTTAAGCTGGCAACGACCCCTAGTATCATCTTAAATGGAAGTCAGCAAGAGCTTGCTTGTTCTTGATTTAAGGAGGAAAAGCATTCAGTCTTTCACCATTAAGTAAGCTGTTAGCAGTAAGTTTTTAATGGTCTTTATCAGGTGAGGAAGTTTCTTTCTATTCCAGGTTTTTATCATGAACTGAGGTTGAATTCTGTCAAATGCTTTTTTCATATCTACTGAGATGACAGTGTGGTTTTGGCCCTTTCTCCTGATGCCATGGGGTATTACATGCTTTAATGTGCAGTTATGATTAAACCAACCTTACATTCTAGGGCTAAATCCCCCTTGGGGGTGATGTATGATCTTTTCTGTGTTACTGGATTTGATTTGCCAAAAACTGCTGAGTGTCTTTGTGTATATTTTCATAAGGAATTATAGGTTTATATGGTTTTTTTGGTCTCTTTGTCCAGCTTTAGTATCAAGGTAACAACATTGGCTTTATACAATGAGTTGCCTTTCCTCTGTTTTCTGGAAGAGATGGCTGAAGATTAACTATTTCTTAAGTATCTGACAGAAATCGCTGCTAAAGCCATCTGGGCCTAGTCTTTTCTTTTGGGAAAGGCTTTATATTAATGATTCATTTACATTGCTTGCTTTAAGTCTATTTAAGTTTTCTCCCTTTTTTGAGTCACCTTTGATAATTTGTGTCTAAGAATCTGTCCATTTCATCTCAATTGCCTTACTTTTGGGGGCATAAAATTGTTCAAAATATTCTAGTATGCCACATAATATACCAATTCCATTCCTAAGCACATACACAGGAGAACTGGAAAGAAGTCCACATAAAACCCTATACATGAATGCTCACAGCAGCAGTATTCAAAATGGCCTCAAATGAAAACAGTTCAAATGTCCATCAAGTCAGAGATGATAAACAAAATGGTGCTATATCATACAGCCATAGAAATGAAGTCCTGATACATTCTACAACATGGATGACCCCTGGAGAATGTTCTACTAAACAGGAGAAGCCAGACCCAGAAGGCCATATATCATATGATTCTATGTGTATGAAATGTCCCAAACAGGCACATCCACAGAGACAGAGAAGAGCAGCTAGGAAGGCGTAAGGTCAGGGGTGAATGTGGACAGATTGTTAATGCATATGAGGCTGCATACGGCTCCTTACGAAATAGCGTTGTGGAAAAAAAGTCGGGGCAGAGTGTGTTTAGTTGAGATTATTAAAGGCTGTTCTGAATTTTTGCAAGGCCTTGAGACACACCAGAACACCATCTTTCTGGAGTAACATAGTCATGATTATTCTTGTATCTATTCTAGAAAAGTTTACCAGGGAGCTTCAATGTGCCAAGCATTATGCTAAATACTGGAAAATGAAAATGACTGTGTTGATCAGATAAGATTGCTTTTAGAAGATGGCAGACTGAGGATATGGTTTTTTCCTCTTGTTCCAAATGATGGTAAAGAAAAGGGAGTAAGAAGTCTGGGGACAGGTATGAAAAAACCTGAGATTTTGATAGATTTGCAGAAATGACAAAGAGGTTGGAATTAGGCAGCAGGGAAACCAACCGGAATCCAGAAGGGCAGATAAAGACTATGACAGAGATGAGGATTATTCACCGCAACAGAGCCCTGGGATTCCAAGCTCACCTGTCAGAGAAAGAGAATTACGACAGACGGGAATGGCGTTATTCTGAAGAGAAATTTCTATGTAGTCCTGACTTTTGAAACCAAGGATTAATGATATGCTATTATCTCATATACTTAAAAAAAAATCCACAGGGATGAGAGGAAGAACACTATTATTGAAAACAAACAAAACAAACTGAATTTCAAATGAATAATGTAACTACACTGAAGAGGATATAAAAAGACCTAATCTAAACAAGTTCTGAACACAGTGTTTGGACGATATACCTTCAGGTTAAAGACAAGAACTCTAAACAAACATGGGACCCAAATGTAGGCTTTTTCTGTTCAGAAACGTGGGTTAGCAGTTTTGAAAGCGTGTTGTTCTCACTACAGGTTTGAGCCATTAACGAGATTGTTAATATAGGAGCCAGTTTCTCAGTCACATATGGGAAAAGGTAAGGAAGGCAACTAATAAATGTAGAAGAAATCACAGAATTATTTGAGAATACAAGATCTATGCAGAAGTCATCAGTGGACATTAGTGGACAAAGATCTGAGAAAATAACAGATTAGTACAGCGTCAATGTTAATATCGTGATTTTTGGTAACTGTATTCTGATTGCATATGGTAATGTTTTTTTAGAGAATACACAATGAAGTTGTTAGAGATAAAGCAGCATGTCCACAACTTGTTCTTATAACAGTTCAGAAGACATCACATACACGGAGAAGCAGAAAAAGGAAAAAGCAAATATAGTAAGATTTTCACATTTGGAGAATCTAAGAGAAGAGATTTTATATTTCTCTGAACTATTATTCTTGCAACTTTTCTATAAATCTGAAATTACCTAAAAATAACGAATTCAAGAATCTGTTCTGTACAACAGTCCTCTATTAGAGCATTATTTCCAAGTGAAAACTTCATTCCTTTAATCACTACTGGAAGAATACAATACTGAACAAGAAAGATTCGTTATGAGGCTGAGACACTGAGGGGTTTCTTGGGATGCAATATTTGCGGGACTCAGATGGAAAAGTTGGTCATTCTAGGTAGAACTTAACCATCATAGCATTACATGGAAATGTTTACAAAATTCTGGTACAACCATTCAATACAGTAAGGGCAGATCAAAAGTAGAAATGTAGGGGCACCTGGGTGGTTCAGTCGGATAAGTGCTCAACTCTTGATTTGGGTTCAGCTCATGATCCCACAGTTCATGCATCCGAGCCCCACATCAGGCTCTGTGCGTGGAGCCTTCTTGGGGTTCTTTCTCTCCCTCTCTGCCCCTCCCCCACTCATACTGTATCTCTCAAAAACAAACAAACCAACAAACAAATACATAAACATTAAAAAAAGAAAAAATAGATTATAGAAATGGTAGAAATGTAAAAAAAAACTATAACGGGATGACACAATTATTGTAAGGTGAGAAGTAAAAAAGAAAGTAGGACACATAAAACACTATTAGAGTTGTCCATATATGTCTAAAAATGACTTAAAGCCAGGATAAAAATAGCTCATTGTGATTGTTTTGCCTATTCGAGTTTCCTATAACGTTCCAACTTTCTAAGAACTGAAGAAAAAATTCACTCCAAAAAAAGTTACATTTCAGAAAATAGTTATACTTAAATCCACATAAACGGGCTAAGTTTAGGAAAATATAATTGATAAGTTAGGGCCATCAAAAAAAGGAATGAAGAGTTTTAGCTAGTTTTGAGTCTGTGCATCTCCTAAAAATTACCTTCTGTTTCAGATTTTTTGGCCACATTTTTAGGAAATCTGCAAAGCTACTTGTTCTTAATGTTTGAACTGGCAGGAATTTTTCTGCAAAAGATGGTTATCGTCAGGCCTAACGTAACGGGACTCAGACTTGGTTGGGAAGATAAACAGACGACGGCCGTCAGGGTGACCGGGAGTTCCTCACGTGCAGGAATTCCGTGTCCTGGTGCCCGGCACCCCAGCACCCGGCCACCGACGGTCTGCTCACGAAGCCGAGTGCTGAGCACGATGTCCTCTCACACACGGGTTCCATCCAAAACTGGCTTCTGTGAGGTGGGGACTGATGGGGGCTGTCATTTATGAACGTCCTTCATATTTTACTAAGACTTGTGGGTAAGTCTATTTTGTGAGGAGAAAAGTTTAAAAGCTTTCATCAAAC
The DNA here is from genome assembly GCF_006229205.1 of Suricata suricatta. Taxonomy (NCBI): domain Eukaryota; kingdom Metazoa; phylum Chordata; class Mammalia; order Carnivora; family Herpestidae; genus Suricata; species Suricata suricatta. The sequence goes on along the minus strand of NC_043702.1, from coordinate 123,625,941 downwards.
TTTCAAAGAGCTCTAAGACCCCAAAGGAGTCAAGAAGTACTACTCTAAATACACAAAATTATGAGATTTCTTAATCACTCAGAAACTTAATAACTACATAAAGCCATTCAGTTAGATTACAGAGTCAAAGAAGTGGTATAACAAACTTAAAACATGGGTGAAGAGAATAAAATTCCCAACTCTAGGTTAAATTCAAGTTTGACTGTGAAATATCACAAATCCATTCAATGATTTACTAGCACGTAATCAACCTGGTGAGCAATTACAGAATGCCTTATGCATCATATATCACTAAAAAACTTATTTTTTTTAACATTTTTTTTTTTTTTTGCATGAGAGAGAGACAGAGAGCAAGTGGGGGAGGGGCTGTTAGCACAGAGCCCGACGGTGGGACTGGAAGCCACCACAAACTGTGAGATCATGACCTGAGCTGAAGTTGGATACTTAATTGACTGAGCCACCCAGGGAGCCCCTAAAAAACTTCTGATGACAACACTAAGTTATTTTATTTTATTGTTTTTAAGAGTTTTTGTTTATTTATTTTGAGAGACAGAGAGTGTGCGAGCAGGGGAGGGGAAGAGACAAGGAGAGAGAGAATCCCAAGCAGGCTCAGTGCTGTCAGTGCAAAGCCCAACACAGGGCTTGATCTCACAAACTGAGAGATCATGACCTGAGCTGAAATCAAGTCGGATGATTGCCCGACTAAGCTACCCAGGCGTGCCAACACGAAGTTACTTTAAATGTACTTGGGAAATATGCTTTTTTTAAAGGAGGCCAAAGGAAAAAAGTTTATTCATTGTACAGTGCACATGCCAAGCACTAAACAAGGCACTGAGATTGCAAAAAGAATATTCAGATCTTTTGAGAAGTGCAAAAGCTATTGGGAAAGACAGATGTACAGATAGTACAATCATTTATAATATAGGCAGGTGGGAATGCAGAGTTTCCTGGGAAGGCTAAAGAATATTTCCAGAAAGAATTGTTTCCTAAGTTGGAGTAGTTTCATTGCTTTCAGAAAGAAGTGCAGGCGGGGGTAGCATTGTAGGCTGTGGGGATATTTACAAAGGGCTGGATGGAACCTTCCTGTGTGTTGAAGATGGAAGGGAGACAAGACCAGTGGAAGAGAAGATGCAGACAGGAAATAACCTTCTATGAATTATGACGAATTTGGATGCTTTCCTGAATACAAAAAGCTGTAGCCACTGAAAGTTTTTAAGGGGAGAAGTTACTGGAAAACCAGTTGGGAGTTTTGAAAAGAGAACTCTGGGAGCAATGTCGAAGACAGGAGCGAGTAATGTGGGAAAGAACAAAACAGATAAGAAAATCTTTATGTGAGAGAATTCTTTCTGACAAAGTTAATTATGCCTGACTGTGTCTTGGAGTTCAGGTTTTCAGGACTTAAAAAAAAGCAATACATAGCTCTAGTTAGCGCCTAGTTCAGAGTTTAATTCACAGTCTCCGGGAGACAGGTCACGGGCCGCCACACGCTGAACAGCGGCTGGCCAGGCTGCGGCTCACCTGTGACAGCCAGGCTGGCGCCCGCGGCGCTGCTCAGCGGGAGGACCGGGGTGACCGTGAGGGTCGGCGCCGCGCTGCTCGTCACGAGGCTTGGTGTGGTTGCCACCTAGAGGTCAGAAGTGAAAATAGGCAAAGGCACTTAAAAAATCAAAACGTAAAAATTTAAATGCATATCGAAGATGTATTTTGCCTATAAAAATGTTTAAATTCCAGCTACAACAGAGTTAAAAGGGCCTGAGAGGAAATAATTTTATGATCATGTTTTGATCTTGGAATTGAGAAAACAGACCTAGGTATGAAGGTGGCTATTAGAAGATGGTTTTTCACTGATACTAGAAACGAGTTTGCCCAGGTTTTAGATAATTTAAAAAAATCCTAAATTTCAATAGTGTACAGTCAGATATACTACAAGTAAGGAAGGAATATTACACTAATCATCAACTTAATCTCCACAGGAAAACTATTCAGCCCCATCAGGGGCTCTTGGACTGCTTTCTTTTTGACCCTGTGGGGACAAGACTGTCTTGTTTTTGTTTTTAATGAGATGATAGCACGGAAAGAATGTGAAACAAAATTTTTAAAAGCTGACAGCTTCTTTTTGAGGTAACAAACTATTTCTATAGTTCTGTAAGAAACACGGTCTTCCTTTTAGTACAAATAAACCCAAAACACAAAAGAGTCCCCTACATAAAAGTGTCCAGTTCTAAGAAGCTGTCCTATGAACTTCACGATGAAAGGCCCCGCCAGTCAACAATCACAGCCTTCACTTCACAGCTCACGTACGCTCTTAATGGTGAGTTTAATTTAAGCAGCAACCCCATATAGAATGACATTCAAATGAAGTAAGACACACTAACAAGGAAAGCTCAGAAATGCAAAGTCCACAATCAGCCCAGCTGTGGAATTTCTGGTTGGAAATGCAGACTCACATTTGGGTCGTCCTTGAGCTCAAGGGAGCTGCAGGAGCACTGCACGCCCCCTCAGCCTAGAACACTGTTCTACAGCAGCAGGGGCAAGTTACTCCATGAGGCTATCAGGGAAAGGCCCGAATGTTTGAGAGTGAAGACAGAAGATGGTGGTCTTAATACAGGTTCAGAGCTAAAGGCTGTCTGGGAATTTGCTGTCGCTTAGTCATGTAACTTTAATAATACGGGCTTTAAAACCCAATGTGAATAAAAAGCACCTAAAGTTAAGCTATTTATTTATTTATTTATTTTGGATAACTGGAGCCAGTAGCAAATTTGCTCCCATGGTTGCAGAGTAGCCAATAAACTACACCAGAGAAGAGAATAATGGAGCCATCATGAAATAGGAAATAATTAAAAATTTTCACTTTAAAAAAGAAAGATCAGTAAGTTCTTGGGTTAACGACAACATGAGACTGAATTACCCTGGCAACATTTAAAACACAAGTTTATATATACTTACTTGGCATGAATATATATATACGTAAGAAATGACTATTATGAAGTAAATTGATTTCATGGATCATTTATAAAATTATAAAAATCAGTCCCTGGGCTTGTGTCCTCTACTTTCATCCTTACCAGTGAGGTTGGACTGGGGAAAATTGCTTTGATAGGTGAGCTGCTGGCCCCACCACTGCTTGGTGGGTTGATTCTTTTTTCTTTCTGGCGGCGGTTACAAAACCAAACACGAATCACCTCTTTTTCCATACTGAGCTGATCAGCAATCATGGTGATCTCTTCCGAGGTAGGCTTTTGATTCTAAAGGAGAAAAAAAAATCTTTTGGAATAACTTTTTTAAACTACTGACATAAATAAACAAATGGGGAGGGACAGATCAGAAGCTGAGGTTGGGATATATAGGACCAGACTGGCCCACTGTTAACAAAGAACTTTTATAGATAAACATTCTAATCAACATATATTTGTTAAACTTAATCATATAAGAATAAGTTGTATTCTTGAATGCTTATTTTTCATCTAAAGGGTTATTAATCTTGAAAAAAATTAATAATCAATACAATTTTGTACGTGCACATGATCTCCTAGGACCACACGAGGAAGGCGGGAAGCCTGTGGGGCAGGAGAGACCAGTATTTCCTAGATACAGGGACTTTGGCGCAGGAAATCAAGTGCCTTGGCCAATCATGCAGTTAATACAAGTGGATAAAGACTCCTGATTCAATGTTCCTTCCACTGTGCTCAAGCCTGTCCTAAATTAGAGAAGTTAAAATGTTTTTGAAGCTCTGACTGGGATATTGCCTGGTGCAAAAACAAACAAACAAACAAACAACTTTGTTTATTTTTTAAGTTTATTTATTTATTTTGAGAGAGAGGGAAAGTACAAGTTGGGGAGCAGCAGAGAGAGAGGGGAGGCAGGCTCTACACTGCCAACACAGAGCCCAACGTGGGGCTCGAACTCACGAACTGTGAGATCATGACCTGAGCTGGAGTTGGATGCTTAACTAACTGAGCCACCAGGTGCCCCAGAACTAACTTTAACTCCAGACATCCATGGCCTTTCGTGGTCTAGTCCCAAATGACTATTCTAGGCACACAAGTGCTAGAATTTAGTCAAATCGCACTGTGTGTGCTTTGCCAAATCTGCCTCCTGAATTTTCTTCCCGGATGCCCCTGCCAGTGCACTTCCCCTGCTCCTCCCGCTTCTCCCCGCCTGTGCAATTCCCGCGTATCCCATGGCCACTGCGGCCTCTTCTGTCACACGGCGCTCACATGGGTACAAGCGTGGACCCTCCTGAAGCCTGAAGCCCTCTGGTTCTGTTTCCAATATGCAGTTACTTCCTTTGTCTTCTTGTTCTCCACTATGTTATAGGCATCTGTAAGGACTGAGGCTGACGAGTCTGTCTTTTATCATCGACAGCACCTCATATTAATATTAGACAGACAACCACATGTACATGAAAAGTAAAAACTTTACTAACCTCCAAGAAACTCTTCTCTAAGGCCACACGGATGTTGGTCTCTATGCTGGTGCGTTTCTTCCTCCTACGGTTCAAGCCTTCCATTCCCAGCCCTGGAGAATTCAGGGCACTTGGGCTGGAGAGACCTGAATCAGATGAGAGGTTCTCTGTAAGAAAGAAAACACAGAAATCAAGTTAGCTGAGCATGATTCATGCATAGGATACATAATTAACAACAACAACAACAAAATGGACCAAAATGTTAGGCTAAAAAGCCAGCATGGAAGGGTTTTCATAACCTATGTTAAAACATCACTCACTACAATGGATCTTTCTGAACTCTTTAACATTTCAACAAGGTTCTGTCATTTAACAGTTTCATGACCCTGATCATGTCACAGACATCTCTGCGTTCCTTTACGCTCTGTGTAAAATGAGAGGTTCGCACCCGTGGAGCTCAGTGAGATCACAGATGTTGAGGCCTCACCCAGAGCCATGGTCAGATTATTGAAGGTGGGCATTCCAGCTGTGTCTTTTCCAAAGACCTGACTTCTGTTCACATCTACAATGACTACCAGAGCCCAGGAGATCTCTGTGGCTCCTCACAGTTCTCATCGTCTAGGAATCAGTGACTCAAAATCTAAATTGTCCATAAACTCAGTACAAAAACTCAGCACAAAACAACTGAGCATCTCAACTCTTTATGAAGAAAATATGTGGTCATTTTTAAAAAATATAATTTATTGTGAAATTGGCTAACATACAGTGTGCTCTTGGTTTTGGGGGTAGATTTCTGTGATTCATTGCTCACATACAGCACTCAGTGCTCATCCCAGCAAGTACCCTCCTCAATGCCCATCAACATTTTCCCCTGTCCCCCACACCCCCATCAACCTTCTGTTTGTTCTCTGTATTTAAGAATCTCTTATGGTTTGCCCCCCTCCCTCTCTATTTGTGACTACTTTTTCCCCTTCCCTCCCTGCCATGGTCTCCTGTTAAGTTTCTCAAGTTGCACATATGAGTAAAAACATATGATATCTGTTTTCTCTGACTGACTTATTTCACTCAGCATAATACCCTCCAGTTCCATCCACATTGCTGCAAATGGCCAGAGTTTATTCTTTCTCATTGCCATGTAGTATTCCATTATAGATATAAATCATATGTGGTCATTTTTAATAACAAAAGCAGAAATATCAGTAATAAGTTTATGATAATTTATCAAGGTAGAACGAATAAATTTGTTTTTCACCTGTATCTAAATACCTAGAACTTCTTATCCTCTTCCTTCAACTATCCCTAACCTGGCTCAAATACAAGAAATATTCTAAGGCTAAAATTCACTGTTGATTATGTCCACTGTAATTACTAGATCTAAATGAATCAGACATCTAATTCATGGAGTCATAATTTCTACTGCTCCTCACAAGGTTAGTGAGCTTCAATGTTCTGCAGTACCAATAATGCAGTAGAAGACATAAGTCCAAGTGTAAACAACTCCCCCGTGAAATTCCACAGTGAGGAAGTGTCTTATGTATTCACTCACCTGCATCATTGAGCCACTTCTCCAAAAGTGGCTTTAGCTTGCACATGTTCTTAAAGCTGAGGTTCAAGGCTTCAAAGCGAGAGATGGTGGTTTGGCTGAAGTCATTTCCATACAGTTTACCCATAGCGAGCCCAACATCGCCCTGCATGGTAATACAGAGCAGGAGGGGGAGAGGGAGAGAGATTTGTCTCACTAATGTCCCAAGTCGTCACTCTATGGCTGCCCCAGCAACTGCTCTAGACAAAGACTCAACAATCATTCCATTTACAGGGTCCCACAAAAGCATCCACCTTTAAGCTGAGCACAGTATTCAATGTTAGGCCTTGAGTGTGACAAAATTCATAACTCCCATTTTCTCTCATTTTGAATCTCTTCTTGCTACTTCTCATAATAATCAAGATAATAAAATATTTCCAAGTCTCAAAAGATAATGCTGATATTCTAACAAGCCCCTTAATGGATGCAACTAGAACAATTTAAATAACCTTTAAAACCAGTTACTTGTTATCAATTACAGGGTTAATAGATGTAACTCTCTAGATACCTTCAGGTATTTCTGAACTAACCAAAGTTCCTATAAATTGTTTTAAATTTGAGAAATAATGCCTCATTCTCCATCCCCCCTGCCCGCCCCCCCACCAACACCAGGCCCATAAAGTATTTCTGGAAGCAGTGGAAAAATCTATTTTCCAACCTTAGTTTGGATTTCAAAGTTGGTTACAAAAACAGGTATCCTAAAAGACTACTTTGTAACCATTATAGAGATAGAAATTCACAGTAGAGAGGTTTGACCCATTTAGTTAAACCTTCATGGGCACTGGCAACTTGGTAACCTTATAGCAATAGAACAATGATCCCCTGAATATATTACAAAAGATAACTTTCTTTATAAGCCTATAACCTTTGAAATGTATACAATACTTTTCTTCCAGCGGAATCTCTCTTGTTAAGGCTGGAAAAGGCCATATCTTAATAGTTATTTTATATACAGGTGATAGAAACTCATGGGAGTTTCAATGATTCATGCTCTCATTTCAATTAGTTTAGGGCCAGGACAGAAAGGCAGCATTTCTAGTCCTAAGCACTACACAGCCAATATCACTAAGAAACAGCCAACTCCGACCACTGTGGCAACTCTGATTTTCAACTGGGATTATCCCAGTCCTTTGATCTTTCCCTTATCCCTGCCAGTCCATCTTCTCGATACTACATTGCCTATTAGCACCTACATTAGGTGGTAGTTAAGGAAAGAGAAAAAACCCTTCCCCTTTCTCCCAAACTCCTATTTTCTTACTGGTGCACAACTTCTGATAAAAAGTTTAACAGAGGAAAAATGTTCAAACTACATGACGAAATAAGGTATAGAGATTATCAGAACTTCAACTGATGTTGGCTATTTACATTTAAATTAATTAAAATCAGGCAAATTGAAAGCTCAGTTCCTTAGCACCAGGAGCTGCCTTTCAAGGGCTCAATAGCCACACATGGATCGTGGCTATCATACCGCACAGCACAAATACAGAACCTTCCCATCATCACACCAAGTTTTATTGGCAGCTCTGAATATACTATCTCTAAGTAGAACAGATATGGACTGCTTATTGATTTCCTTCCAATTATAGTAAAACTGAAAGAACCAGGATAGCATGAGCAGGGCATAAGTGCTATATATTATATTTATATACAAATATACCTGTAGACACAGGCTTACTGGCATTGACAGTTCTACATATTTATTAAATCTTCATCCAATCAACAAACATTCACTAAGTGCCTACTATATTTCAGGCACTAAACATGCTTTGTTTGTCCCATACATTCATGTTCTTGGCCACTTTATTTGTTTAGATGATAGCTTTCTAGAAAGCTGGTGGGGCCAACTAAACCTTGTAATTCTTTTGAGTATATGTTGTTGTGGTCAGATGAAAATAAAAGTTTTCTGACACTGTATCTGCATACTTTGCTAAGGATTTCTCAAAAACTTCTGTAATATCTATGAATAGTAACAATATTAGTAAGTAAACAAAAATAATACATCAAAAATCACATCACTATAAAAATAAACAATGCCCTAAATGGTAGCTGTAGCTAAATAAAGCCATGCCATCAACTCCCTCCAACTATGACAAATCCACTTGAGGTTTAAAATACAATTTTATGTCGTATGTAAATTATTTAAGAGAATAAAAAGCAACAGGTCTCTCAGTTAATATACTAATTCTCATTAATTTGACATATGCTCAGTTTAGTGCTCTCCTAATTACCACAGTGGGTTCTTCCTCACAAAAGTAAATGTTTTAGGCAGTTAACCTCATACATTATCTGAACCATATTGTATCTCTTTGGTATTTTTTAGAAGAGCAAAAGGAAAAAAAACCAAAAAACAAAGACTGGGATTAGGAAATGATGAATGTTCTACACGCACCAGAAGTGTTACACTATGGTATGCCTCCCAAGTGTGCATAACATCTACAGCAGTCCTTTAACCAGTCAAGTAATTAGAAAATTACTGTTAAAACATCTAATAACATGTATATTTACTCAGAGAATAGGGATTTTCTGTTTAAACTAACAAGTTGAACGTAAATTCCCCTGTGTGTACTTATAAATAAACTGGATACAAAGCGACCTTTGAAGAATGTGACTTAAAACAAAGGTTGCTTTTTCCAGCCTCCACCAGTAACATATACTTTAATCCACGCAGTTAAGTTTTACGAAATGCTGCCCCTGGTATGTCAAAGTCATTCTGAAAAGTACGTAACAATTATACCAAATAACAGGATAAAACCACAAAGCACCAGAGCATAAGGAAGCTCCTTTATCTAACAGAGAAGAAAAGGAGAAACAACACTAGCGATATGTTGGGTCAAATGCCACAGAAAGGCAAACCACTATTTGGGTCAAAGTTAGAGATTTTTAAAAGCCTTAATATCCTTGGTGTATCACTGAGTCACCAATCTCCCAGGGAACTGGAGAGTAGGCTGTGTAACAGCCTAAAAGCGGCAGCACTGCTAAATAAATACACCAACCTCCTCCTTGTGCAAGCTTAACCTACCTCTACCAATCTGGTTGTATCTTTAGCTTTCTTTTGTAAAAACAAGCCAGGCTGTTTAGGTGTTTCAAAAGTACCAACTAAAATCTTTAAACTGTAGTTTGTTTCTTCATAACTGAAACTCCTCACAAAGATAATGGCATTTTCTCTAAAACTACATCTATTTAAAAAAAATCATTTCATGTTTCTAATATATAATTAATTTCTTTGAGCAAAAACAAGTTACCAAAGAAATACAAGGAATAAAAGTCTGTTCTTAGAAACACACAGAAAACAAATAGGGATAGATCCCTGGGTTTTGACCTACCACTGTTGAGCACAACTTTACTTTCAACTTAGTGTTCAAGTGGTGGCTTAACCTTCAAACAGTAATTATATTCTAAGAAAACATTGGGTTTCCCCTGATTCCATAAAAACACTCAATCCAATCTATACTTCAGTAACGTTTTTTCATCTAAGGTTCTAATATCATTTTGTATAATTGTTACTCAGTTTAATTCTTTTCCTGCCTTACAAGTATTCTTTGTGACAGATTAATCAGAGTTAAGTCAGTGGTAGTGCTTGGAACAAAAACAGTATATACCCAGATGCCTGTTTGAAGCATTAAACCTAGTCCACATTCAGAGTTGTCTGCTGGGGGAAAAAATTAATTTGGATTTTGATTAATTTGGACTTTTCAGATTTAACACATTCCTATTTGGTTAATTAGCGTCAATTTGGGCTTACTGTGTGTGTGTGTGTGTGTGTGTGTGTGTGTGTGTGTGTGTGTGTATGTCTTTCTGTTTGACCTCCTTCTCCTTCCCAAAAATCTGTTTTTAAACAAGTCTTTCAAACTTTCCCTCTTTCAGCTACTGTATGAGACCCTGCAATCTTTACTCTCTCAATCTTGCAGACAGAGCCCTAAGGCCTAGCACCAGATGTTGCACAAATTACAAAACCCTCACTACAGTTCCAGCAGCCCCAAACATGGCTCTTAAACTCGCCCCATTTACCGGTATAATCATAATTATGATTTCAGAGGCCTGTGTTCCAAGAGAAATCTTAAAGGTTTTAATCTAACATTAAATCATACATTTATAACTGAATATATGATAATAGTCTGAATTTATAAGGGCGGGAAATGGCTAAGAAAAAGCTGCAGTCTAAAACTAAAAAGCAGGGCCGGGGAACATACCGTTCCTCAGAAGCCTCGCTGCACATGTAAAGCACATTTGTGGACCTAGTCAAGGAGGGACATCTAAGTTAAGGGTGGGTTCATCCTACCTGAGTGAATCCAAGTTTGATTCGTCTTTGTTTGAAGGTCTTGGCAAACTGCTCAAGCTCCTCAAGGTCACTGGGCTCCTCCAAGCTGGGAGTATCAATTCGCTTTGGTGTGGACTGGCTCTGTGGAAGTGTCTGAATTGGGGTTGCTGCTATTGTGCGTGTTGGGGTTGCTGGCTGTTACAAGGAACAGAAATAGAACAAGCACGTAAAACGATACTTCAGTTTGTAACTGGAATGCGTCACAAGCGAACAACTTAAGGAAACAGCTATATGCATGAAGAACTATGAAGACCGCGTGACACTGTGGAAGGCACAATATAACGTTCAGGGAGCAGAGTGTGAAATTGTGCACACTATAATTTCAGTTAAGGTTTCCACGGAAGTCATGGAACGAGCACTGGGTGTTATATGGAAACCAACTTGACAATAAACTATAAAAAAAATAGTAAAATAAAATAAAATAAAATGTTAACCATAATAAAAAATTAAAATAAAAACCCATTATATTTGGGTTTTCAAATGTTCTGAATACACATATCTTATGCATATTCAGAGTATACATAATAAATCAGTCTTTAAAGAATTCATTTCATAAATCTGTCACTTAAACTGTAAGTCTCAAAACAGCAAGGACCATATCTATCTTGTATATCACTATTGTCTCCAACTTATGACACGATATTATAAAAATAATAAGAATAAAACAATTTTAAGGGGAAAAGTAAATCATCCAGTTTAAATTACTCAAGAGTTTTGTTTTTTTAAAAATTTCCATTGAGCTGTATTTCTTTCCTTTTTTAATCCTGTTTTTAATTTTTTGTACAAAGTTTACTTAATCTGTAAATGTTTCCTTACAAATTGTAAATCATTTTCAAATCTTCAATTACAAGGCACGCGTCTCACAGATCAGAGTAACCTTTATGACATGATTAAGACATTGGAAGGGACCATAAGGCACAAAATCAAAGCAGTAAACTTTGTTTATACTCAGGTATGACTGACATGTAAAAAAGCTGTATATATTTAGTGTGTACATCTTGATGAATTTGAAGATAAGTATACCTTCATGAATATGTACTGTCACCACCCATGATGCCCTAAACTTATCCATTACCCCCTCCCTTGGATCTACATTCTTAACTTTAACTGTAATTATAGTATATATAACTTTACACTCTGTTTCATAATTATCACTGTCAAAAGCTGACTGAGGCAATATTATCAAAATTTATTTAACAATCTCTTTGTTAACAGACGCTTTTTCATTTATGTTTTCACTAACATAGTTAATACCATAATGAAAAATTTTGCATACGTGGTTCTTTTCCCCACCTTTGTGATAAGTTCTTTGAGATAAACTCAGAAGTGGATCAAGGGTACACCATAAACAATTCCATGGCTTCTGATGCACATCATAATGTTGGTTCTCACTATATGATGATGCTAGTTTCCTCCACATAATTTGTGTTAGCAGTTTTTAAAAATGTTTTGCTAATTGAAGGAGTGCATGGTACTTCACTATGCCTTGAGTTTCTCTTACTACTCAAAGTCAAATTTTCCCGTGTGTCAATTATCTATATATTTATCAATGGGATTTATATCCATAACCCATATATGTATTAATGGTCTCCTTATCCTCATCCTTAGCCTTAAAGAGCTCACCAATTGTTATAGATTAAGCCTTTGTCTGTTGTTATTACTACAAATAATTTTCTAATTGGCTTTTTCCATTTTGTTTTTCAGTGTACGTAAGTTTTAAATTGTCATCTGGGTGAACTCCCCCCCTTCTAATTAATATTTTCTCTTGCTTCAGACCTGAGAGAACTTTCACTTATTTCTAACTCAAAAATTCCTTTGAATAGTCTACTTGCTTCCTCTCTATATTTTTAAATATTTATTTAAATCTATCTAAAATTTATTCAGGGACCTGAAAGAATAATTTTTTTCCCTTTGAAAGAAAATAGTAAACTTCCTTATTACACAAACACAAGGCTGCTTTTTACTCACAAGCCCTGAGGAGAACCTACCCGGGTGAGTAGTCATGAGCGGACGGTACCACCTGACCGTAGCATAATTGCTCAGCTGACCCTTCCAATGAGCAGTAAGCCACATGAGAGACTACAGGCCAGGGTTACAAATGAAGTCTCTGGCTATGAGTTTTCTTGTAATTTAAATGTGTCAAATACCCCCAACTCTGACCTGGTTAGTAATAAGCTCTTTCCAATGGAACCAACTGGCCCAGAAAACAACACAATATGCATTGCACAGGCCAACCTCTGGAGTAGGCTACTCTATCATCCTGCTTCACTGAGGACAGCCAAGTTCACCTCTATTATGTTGTTGGCATGGAAGAATTTTCAACTTGACCATTTTGGAGGAGTCCAAACCAGCACTAACCACATTGGAATCTATGTAGCCATATACTTCCCAGTGAAACCGGCTGGTTGATAGGTAGAGGGGAGCCTCAATTACCAGACTGTTACTTCATCTGCAGGCTTGAAGTAGCCCCGTTCTCAAATAATAAAGGACTAAAAATAGCTTGGGTACCTTTAGGTGGGGTGGTTACAGATAAGTTACCCCAACTCCAGAAACCTCAGGTTGGACTGGGCCAGATCTAGAAATGGTAGAGTAGAATTCAGTGAGCAGCAGTCAGGATGAAGCACAACAGCCCTGCCATTGTGTGCGGAGCACGTAGGCCAGGGAGGCACTGCTGGTACATACAGGCTTTTGCAAAATTCTAGCCTGATTTTTATATGCAGCATATTTACAGCTAAATGCACAATTTAATAAAAGTATATAATCTGATGTTTTGACAGCTGTATATAGTCATATAACTGCCACCACAATTACGATTCAGAACATTTCTACCCCCCACAGAAGTTCTTTATGCTCTTTGCTCTCCATCCCCATCCCTAGCCCCTAGCCCCTGGCAAGCACTGATACAATTTCTGTCCCTATAGTTTCGTCTGTTCTAAAATGTCATACACATTGAATCATACAGTGTGCAATCTTTTATGCTCGGCTTCTTTCACTTTACATAATGCTTCCAAAATTCATACATGTTGGTAAATGTTTCAGAAATATACTTCTTTCTATTGCTGAATAGCATTCCATCCAGTATCCATATGATGAAATATCTAATATCCAATATGGATAATGAATATGGTACCTATTCATTAGCTGATGGACGTTTTGGTTATTTCCAGTTTGGTGTGATGATGAGTAACATTGGTTTGAATGTTCATACACAGGTTTTTGTGTGGATGCATGCTTTCATTTCTAGGAGTAGAATTGCTGGGTTATAAGGTACATGCATCTTTAACTTTATAAGAAACTGCCAATCTGTTTTCCAAAGTGTGTGTACCAATTTGCAACCCCATTAATAATATATAAAAGAGCCCAGTTGCTTTACACTTGATACTGTCATAGTCTTTTTAATTTTGCCCATTCTAGTGGGTGGGTAAGTGATATTTCATTTGCATTTCCCTGGCGATTAATGATTTCCAGCATCTTTTTTATATGGTTACTGGGCATTCACATACCTTCTCTAGTGAAGTGTTTACAAATATTTTGCATATCTCCCCCCCCCCCAGCTTTTTAAAAACCAGGCTTAGTATTGAGTTGTGTGAATTTGTTATAAATTCTGGACACAAGTCTTTTATCAGATATAAATTTGAAGACTATTTTCTTTCAGTCTGTGGCTTTTCTTTTATGCTTTTAACAAAAATATTTTAATTTTTATAAAATTAAATTTATCAATTTTTTTCTTTTATGAATAGTGTTCTTGTGTCCTATTTAAGAAATCATTATCTTACCCAAGGGCGCAAAGATTTTTTCCTAAATTTTCTTCTGGAAGGTTGGGTCTTATTACTGCTTTCAAATTAATCACTGTAAATTGCGTAAAAGGAGAATCAAGGTTTTTGTTTGTTTGTTTTTGCCTACTGATTACCAAAGACTTTCCTTTTCTCATTGAAATCCTTTGCCACCTCTGTGGAGAATCTGTTGGCCATAGATGTGCAGGTCCACTTGAACCTTCTAGTCTATCTCATTTCTCTCCTTACACTGTTATCATGTGGTCTTCATCGCTGTAGCTTTATGATAATTTTTGACATGAGGCAGTGTTTCAACTTTCTTACCTCTCAAAATTATTTGATTTTTCTAGGTCCTCTACAATTCCACATAAATGTCAGAAACATGATAAAATTTCTATTTAAAAAATCTGCTGGGCATTGACCAGAATTATGTTGACTCTATAGATCAACTTGGAAAAGAATTCACATTTTACCAATCTAAGTCTTCTGAGTCATGAACACATTATATCCCTCTATTTATTTAGGTCTTGATTAATTTCACTCAGCAGTATTTTGTAGAAATATATACACGGAAAACTATGTATAAATCTTATAAATGTTTTATTAACTTTATCTGTAAATAGGGTAAATATTTTTCTTCTTAAGCTCAACTTCCAAATGATCATTGCTAACACCAACTTTGTATCCTACATACTTGCTAAACTCACTTATTAATTCCAGCAGGTTTTTGTAGATTCCTTAGGATTTTAACATAGACAATCATGTCCTCTACCAATTAAGACAGTTTTATATCTTTCTTTCTAATCTCTATGTCCTTTATTTCTTTTTCTTGTCTTATTGCACTGCTAGGACTTCCAGGAAAATGCTGAATAAAAGTGGTAACAGCTGGGGCACCTGGGTAGCTAGTTGGTTAAGCATGTGACTCTTGATTTCAGATCAGGTTGTGATCTTACAGTTCGTGAGTTCAAGTCCTGTGTCGGGCTCTGCACTAATAGTGCTTGGGATTCTCTTTCCCTCTGTCTCTGCTGCTCCCCTGCTTGTGCGTGTGCGTGCACACATACACACACACACATACACACACACACACACACACACACACACACACACTCTCTAAATAAATAAATAAATAAATAAATAAATAAATAAATGTTTTAAAAAGTGGTTAATGGTGGACATCCTTGTCTTACTCCTGATCTTAGTGGGAAAGTATGATGTAGGTTTTGTTTGGTTTTTTTGTAGATGCCTTTTCCTAGGCTGAAAAACTATTCCTAGTTTATAAGAGGTTTTATTTTCGTTTTTTATTTTTTCTTATCATAAACCAATGTTGAATTTTGTCAAATCTGGCTATGTTTTAGTGAGAACTTCCAAGATTATAGACAAAGTGAATTAGAGCTAAAGAGGGATTCAGGATCAGGTCATTTTAACTACCTAATTTACAAATGAAGAACCGAAATGATATGCTCAATGTCACAGCTGGTTAAGAAGGAAAAGAGGTCTAAAGCTTCCATCTCAAGATGTCTAGACTTATACTTTATTATGAGTTCAAATCTGGTAGAAATGAGCTAAAGCAACATCTCAAAGTTGAGAGTAAAGAAAACACAGAGATCAGAACTTCTTTGCAGCTTCTTAGAAGGGGCAAAGGACAGTGATGTGTTCTAACTGAAGAGTGGGTTTCCAGTGCAAGTGGTGATCTCTACTGCCAACCAGCGAGGGGAGGGGTGGGGGAGAGGATGGTCAACTAGCCAGGACTCAGCACTCATTTGTCACTAATACAGTTATTTTTTTATAAATATAAAAGAAGATACGAACTCCTTGAAGATTTTAAAAGACTACATCAATCTGATAGTATTGGTTTATCAAGCTGATAAGTTCTGCTTTGAATTTCTGCTCAGTTTGTGAAAACTCCATGGATTATTTTTATTAGGGTACTGTGGGGATTTTTTTGTGTTTTAATTAAACCAAGTCCAAGAGTCCCTGAAAACATCAGGTAGGAGAAAGTCACCCTCAATGGGAAAAGACTGACCTGGGAGGTGAGGGTGATGCTTGGCTGGGACTGTAGGAGGTTGGCTTGGCTTTGCTGAGGTAGTTGCGTTAGAAGATTTTGCGCTTGCAGGAGACCTGTAAGACACAAACGAAAAAAGAAAGTGAAATGGAAATTTCCAACTGATCTTTTGACAGTCTTACCAGTCTTAAAATTCTTAATGTCTTATTTTCCTAAAATTCAATCTTGTGAACTACAACCTGGGCAGGAAGATATGGAATATTAAACTAAAACTGATATAGGGGCACCTGGGTGGCTCAGTTTAGCTGAGCGTCTGTCTTATTTCAACTCAAGTCATCATCTCACGGTTCGTGGGATTGAGCTTTGCACAGGCTCCGTGCTGGCAACACAGAAGCTGCTTGGGATCCTCTCTCTCCCTCTCTCTCTGCCCCTCCCCCGCCCATGCTGTGTGTCTCTCTCTCTCTCTCTCTCTCTCAAAATAAATAAACATTAAAAAAATAAACTAAAATGAATATATGTCTTTGATAAACTGTCTGATGAACTCTCTGACTGGCCAATCTTTTATTTTAGTGAGGAATGGATGAAAATGAAGACGTATTCTAAATGGAAGCAAGCTTGAAACTCTAAAAAGAGCTCACCTTTTTAACCCAGAATCCATCAGAAACTGCCAGTATATGTTGGACCAGAGAACTGTATGATTCATGAAAGCAGCAAGCTATCTATTAAGTGGAATAGGTATTTTCACAATGAAAGATTTTGGAATGAATGATAAGAAGTAAAGGGCCAAAAGGACAAAAATAACAAGGAAGTGGTAGCAATGGACTCCTATTCCTTGGAGGGGAAGCCTTGATACCCTGAATCTCTCTACATTAACTAACCTCTACTAACTAACCTTACAAACAGTAAGTGAGCATGTTTGATACAGGAATTACACACCAATATTTATCACTAAAAGGCCTCAAACATGTCTCTTAATTTAAAACTTTGTGATTTCTAATACAACACTCTCTCCTTCTCAAACTTCAAAACAAGTTAGAAGCATAAGTTTTTAATGCTCAGCTCACATTTTAAAAACACATTCCCAAGAAATACTATCAAAATACTAGAAGTAATTTATGTTGGAAAGATTTCATTTAGACTTTTGACCAAACTGTTTGCTCCCCCTTAGAGATTGAACAGATGAAAGGCAGTAAAGAATGACCTTCCATATGTGGCATGCAAGACCAAAAAGCATTTTTTTTAAATTAAAAAAAATTTTTTTAATGTTTGTTTATTTTTGAGAGACAAAGGCATGAGTGGAGGATGGGAGGAGAGAGAGACACAGAATTTGAGGCAGGCTCCAGGCTCTGAGCTGTCAGCATAGACATAGTCAAAGGGCTTGAACTCATGGACAGCAAGATCATGACACGAGCCACACAGGCGCCCCTCTTTTAAAAAAAAAAATTTTTTTTTTTTTTTTTGAGAGTGAGGTGGAGAGAGAAGGGGACAGGGAATCCCAAGCAGGCTCTGTGCTGACAGCAGAGAGCTTGATGCAGGGCTCAAACCTATGAACCGTGAGATCATGACGTGAGCCAAAGTCAGACACTTAACCAATGAGCCACCCAGGCACTCCTAAACATATTTTTCTTAACAGGAATACTGAGTTTACAGTTACACTTGATAAAAACGTTAAAATGACAGTAGTCAGCATGCACAGCACACAAGCTGCTGGGTGCCAGTGCTGCAGAGGAGCTTACCCTGCTGGCCCTGGGGCGTCTGTGAGATGATAAACTGTGCTGGCTGCAAGTTGGTGGTCGGATGGACCAGCACAAACTGCTGCAGGTTGAGATTCTGCTGCTGAAGCTGCTGCAGTTGCTGCAGATCCTAGAGAATCAGAATGAAAACATGGATTGGAGACCCTGAAATAAAAACTCGCTGGATCATAAGGTTCCCAGGCGATGGACTGTGTCCTCCAAATGAAGAAGAGTCAATATTCTACATTCTTTCTTCCCTTCTTTCAACACAGGGTGCGCTCTGGGTGGGTTCACGCGGTGCATGAAGAAACCTGGGCCGTGGTAAGGACTTGATATTTGTGCAGGTGGTACTGAAAATCCTACCAAGGCGGATTTTCAGTAGTAACTTCATCCCTCAGAATAATTGGTTACAGTTGGGTGTTTTAACATCTTAGGATCGATATGGGTGTCAAAAATCAAGTGAGAAAAGAATATGTTGGGGTTTTAAATACTCAACTGATCTTTCTCTTAAGTAAAAATTGAGAATGCTATGTCTGAAATTGCATCAATAAATGAAAATACCTATAACGATTCATTAAATGTGGCACCAGTCTAGGGGCGCCTGGGTGGCTCAGTCAGTTAAGTGTCCGACTTTGGCTGGCTCAGGTCACGATTCTGTGGTTCATGAGTTTGAGCCCCATGTCAGGCTCTATGCTGACACAGCTCAGAGCCTGGAGCCTGCTTCAGATTCTGTGTCTCCCCATCTCTCTGCCTCTCTCTCTCTCTCTCTCTCTCAAAGACAAATAAAATAAACATAAAAAAATCTTAATTTGGTACTAGTCTAACTCAACTGAGAAATCAGTGTAAAAATACCTAGAAATAGCTATCCATGCAAAAATCTAATCCATAATATATTAAACTTGATTATACTAGTCTAGTGTTTTATAGTCTTCAATGTGCTTTCATACACATTATCTTATTAGAATAATGTCAACATAGGTTCTCAAAGCTTGTATGTTAAAAACAGAGTTGATGATGAAGACAGTGACCACAATTAAACATTATCTTGAAAAAGCTTGTATACAATAGTCATAAGGATTAGTCTGATATCTATTCTTTACTCATACTGTTAATTGGCTCTTTTTTAATGTCTAGTCAAGCTCTAGCTCGTTTAAGTCTACTTCCAAGTCTTCTCTGGGGGGATAAAGATAACTGTCCAGTACTAGACTCATAATAACCCTTTATATAACTTGCTGATATGGACACTTGTACTTTTTCCCCTCTCCTGAGAATGAGGGACTTCATTTACCTTTCTTCCTTGGCAGGACTGTCTATGCCTCTTAAATAACTTTTTATGATTTGCGGATACCGTGCCCTGAAGTGCGAGCACCGAAGCCAAGCCACGGTGCTAACGCAGCTCTGCATGGAGTCCAACGTTGCAGCAGGGAGGCCGCAGCAGGGGGGCGGCGGCTGCCGCACGCATGAGCGGCAAGATTCACTGCGGAGCACGTGGAAGACCCCATGCCTGCCATAATTAGCTAATTAAAATAAATACAGTAATCCCCTGCTTCAAAAATATGCCAACTAATTATTCCAGAATTGTCCCTTAATATAAACAGTTATTCAAATCATCAGTTATGTGTTTATAATATCGATTCAAATAAGCAAACAAATGCATGATTTCTAGCTCGGCGGTATGGAAGGCTCCCACGTTCTTCCCCGATGAGCGCTTCTTGGGCCTGTGAGGAGCCACACTAACCAGCGGGGAGTGAACTTTATACCGAAGAAAACCTGCCCTGGGATCCCTCACTGCCTGCCCCTGCCCCGGGAGGGACTCACCTGTGAGATCTGTATGGGCTGTGACAGGGGGATCTGCGTCATGGGCGTGGCGGCGGACGCGGAGATGGTGGCCCCGGCAGCGCTGTGCTGTTGGCTGGCGGAGTGCTGTTGGACCGCGGCGGCCAGCAGCTGCGCCTGCGCCTGCGCCTGCTGCAGCAGCAACTGCTGCTGGGCCGGCGTCAAGGTAAGCTAACAAAATTAGAACAAACAGTCGGAAAAGTCTGCAGGTGATGGGCCCCTAACACAAGCCAACTGCTTTGCGGGAGGTCACTCAAGTGGTTTAAGACCTTAGCCACCCAACTTCATGGGTCAGCATGAAGCCAAACCGGTTCTCAGCCATCAAGCTACCATTACTAGCAGCACGTTTAAATGAAAATGGTGGTCCTCACTCTGGGCTTAATCATTCAAGCTTGTCCGGGGCGCTAGGGTTCAGGCAAAAAAGTAACTAACTAGTAAGCAAGAAGAAAAAAAAAAAAGCCAATGCTGACAGGATATGAAAAGAAATTTACACCCAACAGAACAGCAAGTGATTAGTCAGATGAATGAGGAACAAGGATGCTCGATCTGACCGAGGGAAGAACTGATAAGGCCCAGCTGCTTCCCATTAGCATGAATCTCTGCCATATTCCATCATTTCCATTATGTCCGAAGATATGACTAAAGAATATGAGCTCCATTTGTTTCTTTTCCAAGTTTCCCTACAGCCCCTCCCCAAGGCAGTCTTTTCTGTTATTGAAAGCACTAGGTCTCTACAACTTTATATCCATTTTCCAACACATTATCTCCGTGAAACAGGTGTTGACAGCCCCTCTCTTTACATGCAAATGAATCCTAATGCTCAGGTTTAATAGAAGCTCCAGCCATAGGAACCTGGAGTCCCAAGGGTCTCTTACTATTGTAGACACTAATCACCCAAAACAAACCCAAACAGTAAAACAGGAAATGTATTTAGAGCAAATTTAAACTTGCTTTCATAATGCAACTTATTTCAAACACAAAGTAGTGTGTTCTGCCTTCCTTTTGGTGGCATGTTCTGATCAGACAAGAAGGAATTCTGGAATATATACTTTTTTTTTTTTTAAGCCTTTTCTCCCCTGTAATCTCTACCCCCATCATGGGGCTCGAACTCACAACCCCGAGATTAAGAGCTGCCTATTCCAGCGACCGAGTCAGCAAGACACCTCACCCTGAAATATATTCTTAAGTACATGTACATTCACTTAGTGGCACAACCCACCTTCTAAAAGGGTCCAATACAATTTGTATATGAGAGACGTAAGATTCAAAATCAAACCATCCAAAAATGTTATAGCTGCCAAGATACATATGTTTACAAATATTTTATATAATACACACATTAATTTCCATTGAGGGGATATTTAAAACAGTTTTGCAACTTCCAAAACATACATAACTAAAATAAAAGAAATAAAAAATTGTGTGCGGTGATGTGATGTGAGTTGAATAACAACTCTTCCTTGTCACTCTCCTAGTCTTTCCGTCCGCAAAATAACAGACAAATGTTCAACACTGGAAGAATATTTTTGGTGTCTTAGAGCAAAGACAGCTGAAAAGTTAAAAGCTTAATATATTCACAAATGCCAATGTGTTACTAATAAAAATAAATGACATTTATTGACTGTTACATGCCAAGCACTGTTCTTTTTAACAAATAATCTTAATAACAATACTGTGATAGCATCTTACATAGATAACATCTCCATTTATTTAACTCAAGGAAAACTGAGGTGCAGGGAGATGAAGTAATCAGCTCGTAAACTGTAGAGCCAGGATACGAGACCAGACAGTTGAAACATGTTTAAAAAAGCCCTTAGTTTATCTAGAGCATCTGCAAAAAGTAAGAAAAGATACCCTGAAAAACTGAGGACAAAGATCGTTCCTTTTTCAGAGCTGCCTAGAGTGCAGCAAGCTCCTTTAAGGAAACAGAGCCAGGCATGACCATGTCGCCGTCTGCCACTAGGGACAGTTCTAGGCAGATATTGGACAATGGCAGTTCCGACACAAAGAAAGTTTATCATTCATCATTCTCTCAGGGAAAACTTACCCCAGTTATCTGTCCTCCAGCCAGCATCAGCTGGGTCTGGGGGATGGCTGCCTGCACTGAAGGCTGCTGGGAAGGCTGGCTGGGCTGCTGGGAATCCCCCGATTCTTCATTAGATTTAGACTGGGAGGGGGAGGGAGAGGGGGGAGAAGAGATTTTCAGTAACTGATAAAAAAAAAAAATACTACTCACAACTCCGTATTTTAAGATTTGTTTACAACATGGATTTATCTATTCATGAGTTTTCTGGTTTCATTCTTTTCCTTTCTTATTAATCTTTGTATTTTCCTAATTTTAATATAGTAAGTTTTTAGACTTTTTCTTCCTTAAAAAAATCACATATATGATTTGTTGTTTCCTATGAAATGATCAAATACGGAACACATAAAAGTAGAAAAATAAAATATAAAAAACTACCCACAATACAAGTTGCTGGTATAGACTTCCTGGTCCAATGCCAGCAAAGCTGCACTTACAACTTTTAAGAAGAAAAAATAATTTGGTCCTCCACAAATAAACGGAATTTTTCAGAAACCCAAATCTCAAATTCAGAAATAAGGAGTAAGGGAAAGCATGTTCTCAACCCAACTCGACGTCAGCCCCTCCAGCCCAGCATCCCGAGACGTGTGTGGTGGTCAGCCTGGGACTCCCTCGTACGGCACCTCAGAGCTGACAACTGGACCTGCCACAGAACTGTTCATCGAATATCTAAAACAAGTGCAAATTTAGCGTGTCTCATCCAGTAACACACAAGTTTACAGGGAACTGCCACAGTCAAGAGGGAAAGAGAACACACTCCTAAAAGGGACACTAAGAGGAAATTTTATGGTAATTAAAACTGGTTATGCGGAGTATTAAAATTCTGCATAGATTTGCATATTTCCTACCACCTGTTTTGGGGACTGCAGCAAGGCTAATTAACATAAAGGCTCTGATTAATGCTGCCAGTCACTGCGAGATAATTACGGTGCAGGACTGTAAACATGCTGCATTGGAGATACAGCCTGTTTGCCAACATCTCTCCAAGGGATGAAAGTTTACCATGGCAACCAAGGCAATTTTCTGCCTCCTCTCCCTCAGAAAGGAAGGTCACATTATCTCCTTTTCTTTTCTCTTCTTGCTTCCATGTGTTACTAGGTCCATATTCCACTGGGTTTCCAGGACGCTCAACCCAAGGTCTTTACTCATTAGCAACAGTGAAATCAATCTTTTAGCATACAGCTTTCCCCTCTTGACTGTTAGTTACCTAGACACTACAACGAAAGGAGGCAGCAGATTGACTGAATTATGGAGTAACGCATAATAACTGAACTTTGCATGTTTTACCACATGGTTTGTGTATCAGCAAAGTAGCCAGACTTAACCTTAGAAGCATAGCACTTTAGAGCAGAGAGGGACCCTGGCAAGTTTCTAAGCTTCCCCCACTTAAATAAATATAAGAAAAAGGAGCCTCAGGAGGTTAAGTGACTTCCCAAAGGTCTAACAGCTAGTTAGTGGCAGAGTTTGAATGCACCCTTAAAACCTCTGTATCTCAGCCCAGTGCTCTTTCCTCTACACTATAAAATGACAAATAAAAAGACATCTGTAAACAAAAGGGCATTTAAAAGTTATTTGGCTTTGTGTTTAAGTATGTGTCATCACCGTACAACTCAGAAACAGCTGGCTAAACTTACACATCCCTGCTGCCAAACGAAAATAAAATAAACTTACATATCCAACTCTGAAAGTGGACTTCTCTTGTTCCCTCTTTGTCATTCACAGTAGTATAACATAAACTAGATTTTCATTAATGTGTTGTCAATGATTATCATTATTTGGATCTTACTGACATTAGGTAATAAAAAAAGCTTCTAAGTATTTCCTATTATAAAATTATTGCATGCTCATCACAAAAAAAATCAGGAAAATATGGGAAAAACAGTAAAACCGGTCCATAATCCCACAACCAGCTTACCTGTACATTTAAAGACTGAGCAGCAGCCTGTAAACTTGTTCCAGCAAGCTGGACCTGAAAGTAAAGTAATCAGGTGAAGTTCTAGTACAATACCATGGATAGCCATCATTAGAAGTTGACATCCTCAAGTATTTCAAGAATCTCTACTAACTGCACATCACGGAGTTAGAACTGAGAATACAAAGCGGTCTGTCTTACAGAGTTAAAACTTTACGGACAAACTCACGGTTCCTCCACCTCCCCCAGAAGAGGGGAACATTTCTTTCTGAACACGTTCTCCCACTCTAAATTAGCGTCACCGGGCGCGCCACACCTGTATTGGACATTCCTTATGCTGTCTCTAGTCACTGGACACTCAGATTCTAAAAACTTAATTCAGCTGTTATGTAAAGAACACATAAGAACAAACTACTTACACACATTATTTTCAAATGATCAGAATTACCTACTCATTCTAATTTCAAAATTTTCATGTATATACCAGAGTAAAAACCTTACATATACATATGTACACACACACACACACACCCCTACACAGTCAAGTCCTTAGAACATTTATAGTCATTAACTCAAAACTGCTGGCTGAAATAAAGACTCCGTCCTATAACTGACACATGAAAGTCTGTCATAACATTAAATATATTTCATGCCTCCTGAAAGCTAAAACCATAGTTTTATTACAATATAACTGTATACAATATAACAAGGGACACTGTTTGGCAACCATGTTAATAACTGATTCTGACAAGTGTCATCAATGGATGTTCCAATGGGTGAAATGTGAGGAATAACATGATATTTATATATTCTCAACTATCTCCCCACAGAGACTTATTAATTACAAAAGGTAAAGTCACCAGTAATGACACACGTGCCTTCTGGTGTAATCCACTAAGAACACAATACTACTTATGCTGTATTCCTCCCCAAACCCAAACTGAGCAACACTGTACAAAATAACTAGGTTGTATTCTTCAAAAGTGTCAATGTCCTGAAAAGAAATAAAGACCATACATGGAGAAAAAGAACAGAAATTAGGGTAGAATAAATGAAGCGTAAATTAGAACGGCAGCAGTCAGCACAAGCAGAAGGAATATGAGAGGCATCCTGCAAGATACCACCGAGGGTCCTGGCAACGGACTGGGTACAGATACAGAAAAAGTCACGAATGGTTCCAGGGTGCAAATCTGAGAGACTGGAAAAATGGTAGTGTCACTGACAGGAAGACGATGAGTTCCACTTTCGATGTCACATAACATCAAGGTTTCCTGAAGTTAAATAGAAGTGTTGGTATAGAGCTCAGTATAGAGTTCAGAGATAAAATGAACAGACCGCTGCCCTTTATTTATAATTTTTTTAATGTCTATTTATTTTTCAGAGAGAGGTAGAAACAGAGTATGAGCAGGGGAGGGGCAGAGAGAGAGGAAGACACAGAATCTGAAGCAGCTCCAGGCTCTGAGAGGCCCAACTCGGGGCCCAAACTCACAAACCATGAGATCATGACCTGAGCCAAAGTTGGACGCTTAACTGACTGAGCCATCCAGGCGCCCCTAAAATACCTTGATTTAAAGTTCTTTGGGGCATACTGAAACCCTTTGGGGCATACCGAAGGTTCAGTGATTTTGAGCTGGAGGCCTTGTACTCATCTTGGAATTTGGATCCAAGGGATCTAAATACATTCAGACCATCATAAATTTATACCAGACAGATGCTTAATATGTGCCACATAAACTGACTACCAAAAATGTTATCACTCTAAGAAACCAGAAAACTTGTTGGAAGCTACAATATATTTTAGGGAAAAAAAAATCAACATGAAAATAGCATTTTTGTTCTTCTACAATATATTCTTAAATTATTTTAGATGCTAAATCATCTTACTATTTTATCTAGAAGTTTCACTTAGAAGTTTCTCTACTCTCAAAACACAAACCTATTCACCTGAGCAAAAGTCAGCTAGGGCCTCCTTCTAGCAGAAGATGCTAACTGCTGCCTACATACTATCCCTTTGAATCTGTGAATAAATGGGCTTGAGAGGACCTTTCTAAAATTTCAGCTGTTTCAATCACAGGAGCTCCTTTTATATGAAGTTTAGGTAGTCTAAAACCATATTTTATGAGCTCAGAAGACACAGGAAGACACATTCTATGAAGACATATCTGAACTGAGAGTCCTACACAGCAGGTCTCAGGCAATGGTGGCCACATCCTCTTGGATGACTTTGTAATTTACTACCTTCGGCGAGCCATCACAGACCCACAGTGACAAAAACAGTAACTCAGTTGTTATATACATTCCATTCATAACAAAGAATTCCTTTTCTCACACAGCGGCAGGGTCAATAGCTATCCAGTCAATTAAGCTACGGGATTCCAGCCGAACCATTCAGAAGGACACAATTAGATGCGATTAGCACAGGACTTAATAAATGTAAAAAGTCCCCCACCCTGAAATAACTTCCCCAGGCCCTAGCATTTCATGCCCCCATTTTTTATCCTCCCATAGGGTTGAGCAGAGCATTCTACCTGATGGAGATGTCCCAGAAAAGCCTGGGCCTGGGCCGTTGAGATTGCTCCTCCAACAGGCACAGGCTGCTTCTGAAAGTCCAGACCATTGGTTTGTGTGCCTAGAAAGCAAGCACAATAATGTACTTATGAAAAACAAGCTCAACTGAGATAAAGCACTAGACTTCAGTCACCAGCATTGAGCAGCCATCAGTTTTGTATAAGCACTTTGCTAAGTACTTCCAAGGATGAGAGAGATTTAACAGAAAAAGAACGATAAAATGATTTCTCTTCTAAAGGGAGGGTGCAGGACAAATAAACACCACGCTTAAGAAACAGAAACAAAAATATAAAAAATGAATCCAGTCATAAGACAGTGCTGGAGAATTTGGAAGGGAATGCAGTGTTTGGAGTCAGAATAGGCATGGCACTTACGGGCATTAAGGAAGAGATTATTACCACTACACTGTTGGGAAGAAGGGTAGAAGACAGACTTCCAAAGAGGGACAGAAGGACTCTTCTGGTCCCCCTTCTCCATATTTGGCATGGACCAAAGAAATTCACCGGTGACTTTAAAAGATGATTTATTCTTAACTTACGCTTTTAATACATGACCATTGGATGGCACAAATAACCATTTACATGCTAAACTAGTTTTAATAATTTCTTTGTCTCCAAAGTATAAACTGCTGCATATTATCTAATTAGCAAGAGCTCTGATAAAACTATAATCTTCTAAATGTTGTATCTGTGCTTTTTAACCACTTATGCTGCAATCAGATGTTAGCATAGCACTAATTTATGGAAAGACATCCTAATACTCAGAAATATTTTTTAGGGATATAATGCATTGTTTTCAAACTACAATATCCAGATATTATTTAAGAAATAGCCAGAATTCTTTGTACTCAATAAAATATAACCGACTACAGGAACCTGCAACACTCACTGAGTGTGGCACCGAATTTCCATTTCCCACCACTCAAGCAACCCATCTGCCCGTCGCACACACGGAGCACACCAGTTAGGTCGGCACAAGCCAGAACAGTAAAGTAGTATTCTAGCTGCTGCCCTTACCCACTCTGATTTCTACCACGTGCATCACTTTAAGAAGAATAAGGATGTGGATCACATGACTCAAAGGAACTATTTCAGGTTACCGTGAGGTAATTATAAAAGGAGTGTCCATATATTTCACCAACTTAAAACCTCACAGTGATTGTTCTCTTATGGTTTTTTCCTAAAGTTTCCCATAAATTGAAAATCAAAGAACTACCTAGACATATACATTGAGCCAAATTAAAAGGGTACATACTTGTGTCAAGTAGTGAGAAACTAATATGAAATAAAACTTAAAGTAATTAATTAGGGTCACCTTCATAAGCCACATACAGAAGTTTAATTATTTTAAAGTTGTACATTTTGTTATTAGCTGCCTGTCTCCATTTCCATGAGAAAGTCATTACTTATGTTAAGATTTTCAGGTTGTGCACCAGTAGAGAGCTATGCTCAATTTATATTACATAAATGCATAAGGCTAAAAGAAGATGATACTTTGAAAAAACAGAGACAAGCACTTCTTCCAGAAGAAGAGAGTTTAGTAAGGCTACAGCACACAAAATCTATTTTAAAACTGCTTCCAGGGGCGCCTGGGTGGCTCAGTCGGTTAAGCCTCCGACTTCAGCTCAGGTCAGATCTCACGTTCGTGGGTCGAGTCCCGCATCAGGCTCTGTGCTGACAGCTAGCTCAGAGCCTGGAGCCTGCTTCCGGTTCTGTGTCTCCTTCTCTCTCTGACCCTCCCCCTTTCATGCTCTGTCTCTCTGTATCAAAAATAAAATAAAACATTAAAAAAAAAAAACTGCTTCCATACACCAAATGAAAACATTTCTTAATAGTTTTAGCACTTCAAAAATATACAATTATGGGAATAAACCTATCAAACTATAGCAAGTCCTAATCAGTGGAAAACTATAAAACTTTAGTTAAAAATTACAAAGGAGACATAAATAAATGTTCATTTACTAGAAGACTCAATACGGTAAAGATACCAGTTCATTCCAAATTGATCTATGGAATCAAAGCAATTTCATATGAAAATCTCAACAAGTTCTTTTTTTAATGTTTGTTACTTTTTAGAGAGAGTGAGTGGGAGAGGGAAAGAGGGAGACAGGGAGACAGACAATCCCAAGCAGGCTCCACATCATCACTGCAAAGCCTGACGTGGGGCTCAAACTCAGAGACGAGATCATGATGTGAGCCAAAGTCGGATGCTCAACCGACTGAGCCACCCAGGCACCCCTCAACAAGCTACTTTCTGTTTTTCCTTCATTCTCCTCCTCAGGGTTGCGGGTTTTGTGTGTGTGTGTGTGTGTGTGTGTGTGTGTGTGTGTGTGAGTGTCTGACATACTGATCCTAAAATCAATCAATCAATTAATTTTAAAGCTTATTTTTTTTTAGTAATTGCTACACCCAACCCCGTGGGGCTTGAACTCACAACCTTGAGATTAAGAATCCCATGCTTTTCCAACTGAGGCATCCAGGTGCCCCATGATCCTAAAATTTAAGTAGAAGAACAATGGGTCAAGATGTT
Organism: Suricata suricatta; assembly: GCF_006229205.1. Classification (NCBI taxonomy): domain Eukaryota; kingdom Metazoa; phylum Chordata; class Mammalia; order Carnivora; family Herpestidae; genus Suricata; species Suricata suricatta. Next base: position 123,597,200 of record NC_043702.1, on the reverse strand, counting down.
TAAAAAAAAAGACAAAACGTGGCAGGGCTGTACTGTTTGAGACACTAGGGGTTACCACAGAACAACACTGACTAGGACAGTGCAGCGTTAGTGCATGACGAACAGACAGACCAGAGCAGAATCTGGAAACAAGCCACACAAATCTTGACACTTGAAACATGGTAGGGAGTCCTGCACATCACTGAGTCAAGGGCGGAGTTTTCCGTAAAAGGGTAATTGGGCATCCGTTTGGGAAAAAAAATGAAATTAAAAATATTTTCACGAGGATTAAAGGCCTAAATGTGAAGTATAAAACTATCACCTTTTTAGAAGACAAACTAAGAGTATAACATTATAACCTTGAGAAGAGGAAGGATTTGTTTATCAAGACCCCAAAAATGAAAAGATGTAAGTTTACTTCAAAATTAAAGGCTCTGTTCATCAAAGGACTACATAAAGAGAATGAGAAGGAAAAAAAATATTTGCAATATATTAACATAAAGGATTAATATTAATAAAAAGGATTAATATTCAAAATACACAAAGAACTCCTATGAATCCATTTAAAAAGTCAACCCCCCCAAAAAAATGGGCAAAAAAAACCAATGAAGAGGAATTTCACAAAAGACAAATAAATGGCACACAAATACTACAAAAGAGGCTCAGCATTCTTGGAAACTAGGTAAATACAAATTAAAATCCCAATACAATACCACTTTACACCCATTAAATTGGCTAAAAAAAGAAAGCTGGTTGATATCAAGAATTGATGAGACTGAAATTCTTAATTGCTGTTGGTAGCAATGTAAAACCAGTACAAATGCTTTGGAAAACTGGAGGCAAACCATAAGAGACTCTGAATTACAGAGAACAAACTGTGGGTTGTTGGAGGGGAGGCAGGCTAAATGGATGATGGGCATTATGGAGGGCACCGCTGGGAGGAGCACTGGGTGTTCTGCTGGGTTCTACTCCCGAAACCTACGCTACGCTGTATGCTAACTAATGTGAACTATTTAAATAGGAAAAAACAGTGGTGGCAGTACTAACACTGGAATAAGTTCAGAAATTACAATACTAAGTAAACTCTGGTGACTTTCATGTATATGCATCAAGAGAGAAGTACAAAATTACCTTATAGCAAGTAATGTGTGGATCAGCAAACACCTAAAAACAACCCAAATGTCCATCACTAATAAAATGGATAGAAAACTTGTGATATACTCATATAGTAGGCTATTACATGCACTGAAAATGAATTACAGACATATGCACTAAGTTGGATGAATCTCCAAAACATAATGTTGAACAAAAGAAACCACTCAGAACATATTATGATTCAATTTATATACTGGGAACAGGTGAATCTAAGTATTATTTGAGGATAGTAAATAGATGCAAAAAATTTGGAAACAAAAGCAATGTGCCTGGTAACACTGAATTCAGGATGATTGTTACCTCTGTGACCGAAGAAGGGACTGTGACGAGGGTGGACCTACAGTGGCCTCCTGGGACTCGGTAACAGTCTGATTCATGTCCATAGTGGTAGACACAGGAGTGTTTAAACTGCACATCCATGTTTACATGCAGGTTTCTAAGAGTATTATCACATTAAAACAGAAAAACACACACAGTGACAAAGTAGCTGCAGTACAATTTCAGAGGCACATCTGGATGGCAAGGAGCGAAGGAAAAAGCAGGTGGCAATGAAGCCAAAGTAAGGAGGAGGGGTCATTCCTTTAGTAAGTCTGGCAGTGGTGGGAGAGAGACGGGACAGTAGTTGAAAGGGGTGTAGACCAGGGCGGAGGGTGAAGTCTGTGGGCTGACAAACCACACATACCTCGAGGCTTTGAGAGAAGGTTCTATGGAAGGGATATACTGAAGATACAAGAACAAGAGGAGGTGAAAAGATGGGGCAGGAACTTGAAGGAAATGAGAAGACCCAAAATTAAGAGTGAAAAGTAGCCGATCATAACGGAAAGGAGTACTTCTTACATGCAAATAAAAAGGAGAAGATGGGAGAGAGAAAACAGGCAGCACAGGGAGGTGGTGGGGCTCAAATCAGTTACACTCTTCTCAGTAATCAAAAGGCAGGCATGTTCAGAAAATAAAAACCGCAGGGGCGCCTGGGTGGCTCAGTCGGTTAAGCGTCCGTGACTTCCACTCAGGTCATGGGTTCGAGCCCTGCGTCAGGCTCTATCTGGAGCCTGTCTTCAGATTCTGTGTTTTCCCTCTCTCTGACCCTCCCCTGCTCATGCTGCCTTTCTCTCTCTCTCAAAAATAAACATATTAAAAAAATAAAAACAGCCAAACAGAAAAAAGGTAGACAAGTTCTAGACAAGAGAGGAGGTTTGGGGATGGTAAAGATGTGACAGGGACTCCATCGGAGGGGGCCCAAGGGAGCACCAGTTCCAGAGAAGGCCCTGCTCAATGTATACGAAATTCAAGAATGGGCAGTCCTCATCTCCCCAGAAGTCGTTTCTCTCTTCATCCCCAGCACAGAAGGATTATATCCAAAAACAAAGGCTTCCGTGCTTCAGGAGGAGTTCATGCCACCAGCTTTACACACCTTTCCTTTTAAAGGGAGTGCACAGCTCACATGCTACCTTTTCACAGTTTCCAGCTCTCTAACCCAAAAGCAATATTCTGTCTGTACCTTCTAAATACTACTGCAACGCATTTGGTCCTTCTCCAGAATGTTTGGGGTGGAGGAGGGAGAAAACCGAGCCATGGCACACCCAACAACACGGATGAATCCCAAACATACCATGCTACGTGAAAAAAGCCAGACTCAACAGCTACCTTGCAGGATTCCATTTATATGGCATTTAGGAAAAGACAACACTAAAAGGGACCATCAAAAGGAATCGATCAATGTCCTTACAAATGAGAAAAACAAAAAAATACACAGAACTCTTTCCACTGAATTAACTGAGCTGGATAGTAACTGAGGCCAGACTGAAATTCAGAATCCCTTGACTCTCTTCTCATTGTTCTTTCTACTAGACCATCCTGTGACCAAGGAGTGCAATTCAACACTAATCAGCAAAGAATATTAACCACGTGGCCAGCAATAACTGCAGCCAAGGTCAGGCTCATCAGGAGATAGCACATGATGAGGTATAAGAATTTGAGCCTTTGTTTTTGTTTTTTAAGTGTATTTATTTTGAGAGTGAGCAAGGGAGGGGCACAGAGAGAGGGAGAGAGCCTAAATTGCACAGTCAGCACAGGACCTGAAGCAGGGCTCGGACTCACAAACTGTGAGATCATGACCTGAACCGAAATCAAGAGCCAGAGGCTTAACCGACTGAGCCCCCAGGTGCCGCACACCTTTGGTTTCTACCTCACAGCTTGTTGCTTCAGTTACAACTATTTTAGGATAAAATAAAAGTTTAAAGTGGATCAATACAATTTTATAGCTTATGAGAAGTATTAACAGATTAAATAAAAACTTTTGGCCCGAAAAAAAAAGGGGGGGGGCTCAAAACTCAAAATAGGAAACAAGTCAAAATGTCAATAGTAGCTACATTACTCTTTATTTTTCACATTATCTATCAAGAGTATTATAACTAGTGATAACAATTTTCACTTTTCCTAAGATAGGCTTCCTTTCCACCTTTCCTTCAATGTCATCTCAAGGGGTCTCTACGAGGAGGCTGGTGTCTGCTCTTTAACCTGTGCAGAGTGCATCTGTTTTTCTGTAGGGGGAGCAGTCACTCATTTTCCCCATTCCTGTTGTTGTTTCTCCATACGTGAAGATGGAAATCTACACCCTCTGAACACTAACGTTAAAATGCATAAATGGGACAGGAAACACAACCTCGCAGGGAATAAAGAGTGGTGGTAAGAGAAGAACGGAGGGGGGTGGAGAACGGAGGCGTCCGAGAGTCAGCGAGGCCCTCTGCCGGCTCCTCGGTGCCGCACAGCCCCAGCTCCCACTCCACACGCAGCCTGGAATCCACTCTCTTTAGGAAGACTTTAAGGGCCAATCTGACAATATTCTTTCCCCAAAACTCAATGCCTGTACAACCTAGTTTTTCTTAAGTAAGGACACTTAATCTTTAGGTAAGAGATGCCATTAATATTTTTCAAATAGATCAACCTTTTAAGGCCAGCAATGAAAACTGACAGTAATAGGATAAGAATGTCATAATTTTTTGTAATCTTCAGAATACAACTCTGTCTAAAGGAAATCACGATACTTTAAAAAGAAAAAGAAATCTCTTTTTTCTAATGTCCATGGCCTCAGATTCTTTTGCTAAACGCATGGAAATAGATTTCTTACTGTGGTTCTCACACCCAGCATCAAAATCACTCACGGCACAAAACAGAATTGAATCAGAGGAAAAAGTGGGTTAGGGAATTGAGACTTTCTTGAATGCTGTAAAATATTTGTAAGAATTCCCTAATTTCAAAGGAGGATCAAAAATTATTTACTGTGAGTGGAGACTTAAAGCCTGAATATATAAAAGGGCAAGGCATACTTTTTAATTCCCAGATCTATTAAGATCCTACTTGTAAGGAGAGGGTCATAGGCAGTGCTTCCCCGCCCCCATTAAGAATGTTGGGGACAAAGTGAAGCCGCATTAAATATACTACACCTGTGCTGAGGCTACTTTGCTTCCAGGAACATTTACTATCACCGGGCTAATTAAATGGGGAACTTAACTTAACTTGCAGTGTATGTGATCGCCTCTTACGATTCTGGTCCATCTGTGGGGCACCTGAGTGACTCAGTTGGTTAAGCATCTGACTCTTGATTTCAGCTCAGGTCATGGTTTCATGGTTCACGAGTTTGAGCCCCACATGGGGCTTTGTGCTGGCAGGGCAGATCCTGCTTGGAATTGTCTCTCTCTCTCTGCTCCTCCCTTGCTCATGCTCTCTCTCAAAAATAAATAAAACTTAAAAAAAAAAACTGGTCCATCTGAAACCTCTACACTACCTGTATTATTTTTAATCTATTCTAATAGTGACTACTTTGGAATATAGATACAGGGATTATTCATTTGTTTCCTAAACCATTAACTAATTCTTACCAACTGGGTTGTCCATCTCTACAATTTGAAAGAAATTTCTTTCTTTCGTTTTTAATGTTTATTTATTTATTTATTTTAAGAGACAGAGTGTGAGTGGAGGAGGGGCAGAGAGAGAGAGAGAGATCTCTAAGAGAATCCTAAGCAGACTCAGCACTGCCATTACAGAGCCCAACACGGGACTGGATTCTTATGAACCATGAGATCATGGCCTGAGCTGAAGTCAAGAGCTGGAGGCTTAACTGACTGAGCCATCCAGGCGCCCTGAAATTTCTCCTTTCAAATGAATGGTTTTATCTTTAGAGGATAAACCTATCATTATGGCAACACGCATGAAAGTTACGACTGAATCATTGCCCCTTTGCAGTGAGACGATTGTTTTTATGTGCATTTTCTGTTTTTATATAATTATTTAGGTATAAACAAAAATGAAGGAGAACTAAGAATATCATGTAGAAGAAAGATCCTGCTGGAAGAATAAATGCTACATTCAACAAACAGTTACTGTGCATTGGTATATCAAGTACTGAGGTTAGATAAAGATGAAAACAACACAGTCCTTGCTCTTAATTACTTCTCAGGCCTATTAACTCATTCCTTAAAGAAGTACTCACTGAGTACACAGAGTACCTATGTGGCAGACACTGTTCCTGATGCAAAGACAGAAGAGGAAAGAAGAGAGAAACCATGTCTTCACAGAGACATTCCAGTGTGGGGAAGAGACAATAAGTGAAAAATACTGAACATCAGAGAGGAATAAATGTAATGAAATAATCATGAGAAAAAGGGAGAAGGAGTCTGGCGGGGGTGCACCGGTAACAACTGTGGTTTCAGTTTCATAAAAAGACACGCACGCTACGGCAGCCGCAACAACAGAGAGGGCAGTCCACAACAGGGCACGACCAGAACAGAGACAGGACTTCAAGGGAGAAGAGAAGAGAAGAGGCCAGGCCAGGGAAAACTTCCTGGAGGCAACATTTTGGTTGACCCTTAAGAGGAAGAGATGGAATTTACTGGAAATGGTTCCCTGAAGGAGGAACACATCAAACGTTTCCCTCCCAGAAGTAGAAGACACTATTAACATGAAAGTTTAACATCCAGGAATCAAAGGAACAATTTTAGGTATTCTCTCAGGAGGTCCTTGGCTTACAAAGATAAACAAGTTATACACCGATACCAGGTGGCTCACAGGTAAGGGTGACAGAGAAGAAAAATTAATATAATGTCAAAGACAAGCACTATAAGGAAGTTATTTACAGAAAGATGGTAGGAGGTACAACACAAACAAGAAGAGAGTCATCCTCAAACAAGGACAGAATACGGTATTTGTGCAAAGAAATGTACAAAGGGCTTTGAGAGTTCTGGCATGGCTAAGAAGGGGAGATTCAGATAGAAAGGTGGTCTGGGGTTACCGTGAGGCCTGAACTGCTGTAGTAAGAAAAATGAAAATCTAATGGTTCCGATGTATACACAGTTTATACTAGCCACTGCTCATCTCATTACTACGAGACATTCTGACCACAATATAGAGGGAGATACACAAAAACACAATTGGCAAAAAGAGAAAGGAGTCTAATATTTCCTGAGGAAACATGAGTGCAGTTTGCTACTTTAAAAGTACATTATTAAAATTTTAAAAAAGCACACGGTGACTGATGGTGGGCCCTTGTCTGTGGGCCCCTCAGAGTGGAGCCCTGCCAGAGGAAGCGCAAGCGCAGCCCCGAACCATGGCCCAGCTTCCTGACCGTGGGCCATGGGCACTGAGGGGGGCTGGACAGTGGGGGGGGGGAAGGGTACATTATTCAGGTGCTTGAGTAGCTCAGTTAGTTAAGTGTCTGACTCCATTTCAGCTCAGCTCATCTTGCAGTTCGTGGGTTCAAGCCTCACGTCGGGCTCTGCATTGACACTGTAGAGCCTGCTTGTGATTCTCTCTCTCCCTCTCTCTCTGCTCCTCCCTTACTCCCTCTTTCTCTCTCTCAAAATAAATAAGTAAACTTGAAAAAAAGTACATTAATTATTCAACCCATTAGGATACCTACGAGAGGGAAAAAACAACAGAAAACAGGTAGTGGCAAGAAGGTGGAGAAACCGGGACCCCTGTACACTGAGGAAATGTAAAATGGTTCAGCTGCTGTGGAAAAGAGTTTGGCAACTCTTCAAAAAGTTAATCACAGAATTACTGTAATGACCCATTGATTTCACAGCTAAGAATATACCCAAAAGAACTGAAAACAGGTACTCAACACAAATCCCTGTCCACGAGTGTTCACAGCAGCACTACTCCCAACAGCCAAAAAGTCCATCAACAGATGACTGCATAAACAGACTGTGGTCGATACATACCGTAGAGTATCACCAGCCACAGAGGGGAATGAATACCATACATGCTACGACATGAATGAGCCTCAAAATCGTTATGCTAAGTGAAGGGAACCAGACACACAGGAGGTCACACAGCACATGACTCCATTCATAGGAAATATCCAGAGTAGGTAAATCTGTGGAGACAGAATATAGACGGATGGTTGCCAGGGGCCGGGGAGATGAAGGACAGCTGCTTCACGAGCAGAGGTTTCCCACTTGGGTGGTGGAAACATTCCAGAACTAGACAGAGGTAGTGGCTGCACAAACTGTGATGTACTAAATGCCAATGAACTGTTCACCTTAAATGGTTAATTTTGTTATATACATTTCATCTCAGTTAAAAACGAAACCAAATCTGACCGTACGAATCTTGTTTCCCTTTGGGCCCACCTGACTACAGCAGCCGGTCTCACCCACCCAACGGGCTGCTTACACGGAGCTAAAGGCCAAGTAGTGGGGGGCAGGGGACCCTCTAGTCTACGCTACTTCATCTATCAGTGCTTAGAAACCTAAAGCTTCCCTTCTCCTTGAGGATTTAAAAAAATTTTTTTTTTGAGAGAGAGAGAGACAGCGTCAATGAGCCAGGAGTGGGCGGGGGGGGTGGGTCAGAGAGAGAGGGAGATACAGAATACGAAGCAGGCTCTAGGCTCTGGGCTAGCTGTCAGCACAGAGCCCAATGCGGGGCTTGAACCCACGAACAGTGAGATCATGACCTGAGCCGAAGTCAGACGCTTAACAGACTGAGCCACCCAGGCGCACCTCTCCTTGAGGATTTTGATTCCTGAATCATCCACCCTTTTTGTACTGCTCTCTCCTTCTGTTCCTCTCCTTAACATACAAATGTACTTGACCTCCTCTCCTGTTCTTCCCTTCCCCTTATTTAATATGTAATCACCACCATCATTGTCATATTTGGAATAAATCTGCCAATTACTGAGCACCTAGTGAGTCATACATCTATGTGCTTTCAATGTATACACTGCTTTTATATAATGATGTATTATCATCTATCTCCGTTTTACAGCTAAGAAAAGTGTGACACGGAAAGATTAGCCCGAAGTCACATAACTGGTAAGTGGACGAACCAAGGACTGGACTCCAGGTGGTCTGGTCGCAGGGGCTGAGCTCTTAACCACTGTGCTGCACAGCCTCTTGCAGGCTCTGCTCAAAGGGTGGCCTACGTCTATCAGTCCCCGTCTCGAATCATTCACTTCTCTACTCACAGCAACCTCCTTCTCTACCACTTACCTAAGACCGTTTAGCAGGCCCCCTGGTAATGAGTAACGGGCAGAGGCAGAGGTCGCAGCTGAAGCTTCCCCTGTCCGGACCTCCCGCAGGACCTGACTCCAGAAACAACTCCCTGCACGTGGCTGTCGCTTCACTTCTGAGCTCCGAGCTCCGTGCTTGCTCAACGGTCAACTTGAGCACCGTCCAGCAGAAGTCTGTTTCCGTAATGATGGAAATGTCACGCGTATGCGCTACCCAGTCTGGAAGCCTCTCGCCACACACGGCGCCTGAGCACTAGAAGAGTGGCCAGCAGGATGGAAGCTGGGATTTAATTTAACTTTAACGCTGACAGCCACATGCAGCCATGGCGGTCCTCCTGGACGCTGCACGGCTCCTCTTCCTCTGTCAGCCCTTTAGGGGCTGCAAAAGAGGTCTGTCTTTGGTTCTCTCCCCGGCTTGCCCCACACGCTTCCCATGAGTGTGCTGCTGCTGAGTACCCCCACTCCAACGTCAGCACCCAGGTTTCTTCCCCCGGGGACAAAGCCCCAGCTTCAGCTGTGCACTTGCTGGCCTGCAGGCACCACCCCATGCAACATTCTCAGAACTTAACGCATCATTTCATTGTGAAGTCTACTCGTAGCTCAGGTCGTCCCTGCTCAGAGAATGGCACTGTATCTATCCCGGTCCCAAGCCAAATACAGGCACTCGTGTCCCTTCTTGCTTCTTTTACTCCCTCTCGATCTCCTCTCCTCCTCCCACATATGCTCATTAAATCTGACCCCTGCTTTCCACTGCCACTGCTCTGTGCCAGAGTTCCATATGATGGATCTAATTGAAAGAGTAATGAGTTTAGTTCTCTTGCTTCAAGTAAGATGTAAAGTATAACATGGCTAGAAAATTCTTTTATACTTACTGGAGGGGGAAAAAAAAACCACAAAAAATTAATATGTCAGGAAACAAAACTGCCCTCTAAGGGAGGAAGGAGAAAATTATAAATGATCCCATAATCTATACCTGAAGGGGCCTTTTAGCATTAAATCCTCTTTCACTAAATGTTCCAAATTTCTACTGGGAATGAATAAAAATGAAATGGATACTACCTTTAAAATTCTATATTTTTTACTGGGTTATCTCTTGGCAAGAGAAAGAGAGAGAGAGACTCATTAAGCAGGCTCCATGCTCAGTGCAAAGGCTGATATGGGGCTCGATCCCATCACCCTGGGATCATGACCTGAGCCAAAGTCATGAGTTGGATGATGCTCAGTCGAATGACTCTGAATTTTGGCTCAGGTTCTGATCTCACTGATCTCTGTGAGTTCAAATCCCGCTTCAAGCTCTGCACTACTGCAGAGCCTGCTTGGGATTCTCTCTCTCCCCATCTCTCTCTGACACCCCTGCTCATGTGCTCTCTCTCTCTCAAAATAAAAAAATAAACAAACTTAAAAAAACAATCTTAATTCAGATGCCACATAGTATTCTCACAGGTTCAGTAATTATACCTCCCTGCTTCATACACCTTAAAAAAAAAATCAAAATTCCAACATGCACCAATGGAGCAGGGCCAGCTCAAGTTTCTCAATATGTAGTGGTCAGAATCTTCTAGAAGCCATATCCTGTAACTGATATCTATCAAACCAAACACAAGAGAAAGATCCATCTTTACTACAGGCATTTGCTTGCGGCTTCTGACCACCAGGGACGCTCTACATCCTCCACCTGAGGCTCTCTGGCAGTGTCACTGACCCGTGACTATCTAAAACTTGAGGAACTCCAAGAAAAATCAATATTGTTATTTCCACCGTCAGGCATAGATAATGGCACTTTGGCCAGTACAGAATGTAGCCTACACAGTAAAACATGTAATAAATTTAAAATAATAATAATAAAAACAGTAAGACTATTAGAAATGGCCCTTGGATAAACATAAGTTCAAAGGGAAAATAATCCTTTAGAGTCTGAAACCTGCAACTGCTCTCTTGTTTTGGTGAGAACTTTATGTGAGGCCTGTTCCTCCGTGAATTTCTGAGGCTTCTCTGAAAACACTGTATATTTCATCTGGAAATGGTCTCCAAAACTAGTGCTGGTTCAAGATTTCAAAATTCTTCAATTACTGTGAAGAATAGCAGGTATGTTTACTGGAGCCCTGGCCTTTCAGGATCCTTCTCTTTCTCTTGGAGAAAATGAGGTCTCCTAAGCTCTCTTACGAATATAATTTCCTAATATCAGCCATGGCACTAATAAATCCCACAGAACAAATATATCCCTGGCTGTCAGAAACTTGTGATAAAATATTTTTGGAATGCAATTTCACAGATGTATATTGAGTTGTGTTAATAAATTATTTGGTCTTTTCAGTTGTGAAAAGTTCTTGACATTATCCTGGGAAAAAAATCCCCTGAATGAAAAATCAGGTAAGCGACGACAGAGCTGGGGAGCAATAGCTCTATCATAACTCAGTTTACTGACCACAAACTCAGATGAATCAACAAGTAAGTCAGCTGCTTTGAAATAAATTTTAATATTTCAAAACAATTAAAGACTATACAGAAAAATAACACTTTATATTTGAAAAATTCAAAATAATGTCTTTTTACCATTATTATAAAAAATAATTATAGTAAGTCCATGGTAAGTCTTCAAAAATAACAACAGGCCAATGGTGATGGTAATGGCGACACTGAATCTGAAGAAGTGCAACACCGGCTGATTCTGAGGACCCCTAAGGACAAAGGCTCTAGAAACCATAGGGCAAGATGGAAGAAACCCTGCAGGCATCAGAGAACTTTAGGACAATCCATGTCCCATCTTCACTTCACTGTTTTCTCGTGCCGGGCATAGACACTGCCTCCACCATCACATTTCACTCCCGTCCAGGCCTCAAAATCCGGCTGAAGCGCCACTTTCTACACAGCCCTCCTTGGCCCTGCCAGCGAGAAACAAAGTCCCCCACACTGATGTCTCACAGACCCTGGTATACTTCTTACGAACCTTCTATTACATTTTCATCATATTTTCTGGTCAGACTTATTTATCGAGAACAAAATCAGTATTTTATTTAACTTTGGTGTTCTTACAGTATCTTGCACAAGGAAGACAAAACATAAGGGACAACACAGCTCAAAAGGGTAAGAGAATGGCTCTGCTCACGTTGATAGATACATGTGACCTTTGTAAAGTGACCAAACATCTCTGAGCCTCAATTCCTCATCCATAAAGAGAGAAAAATAGTGCCTCATCTCATTATTACGAGGATTAACTGAGACGATCTATACAAAGTGCTTAGCTCACCTAGTAAACACTTAATGAGAGCCCTTATTGCAATATTATAGTATAAATTATTATTCTTTAATAATTATTGTATTTTATAATAAATTAGTACTTTAAAATAAAGTAAATGTCAAGTAAATGCAGAAGATTTAAAATATAGTAATGGCTTCCAGAAGAGCTTTCTTTGTTTTTTTTTTTTAAGTTTATTTATTTATTTTGAAAGAGCAAGAACACAAGTGGGAGAGGGGCAGAAGGAGTGGGAGACAGAGAATCCCAAGCTGGCTCCACACTGTCAGTGCAGAGCCTGACACGGGACTCGAACTCACAAACTCTAAGACCATGACTTGAGCTGAAATCAAGGTTGGATGCTTAACACACTAAGGCACCCAGGCGTCCCTGAAGAGTTTTCATGTTTTAAAAGATTTGGAAAATCATTTCAATCTGTATTATTCCTAAGGGCAGAATTCAAAAGAATATAGATAACAGGGCTATACAACAGAATAAGGTGCATCAAAAACTACTATTCCCAGGGCCCTGGGTGGCTCAGCTGGTTGAGTGTCCAACTTGATCTCAGGTCATGATCTCACAGTTTTATGGATTTTAACCCCACATCAGGCTTTGTGCTGACAGTGAGGAATCTGCTTTGGATTGTCTGTCTCCCTCTCTCTGCCCTTACCCTGCTCAAGCTTTCTCTCTCTCAAAAACAAACCAACATCTAAAAACAAACAAAAACTACTATTCCCTGTCAGTGGACGAGCCCAGGCACAGGGTAGATGACCATCAGTCAGAAGTACTGATGAAAGAAGTCTGCTGATTAAAACTGAGCAAGACTTTAAAATTTGTCCAATATTTCTAACATCAAAAAAAAAAAAAAAGCTTTGGTCATTCCTACTGATGTTTATAAAACTTATTACAACTTTTTGACTTTTTCAATTGCTATCTATACTACAGTTGATCAGATTTAATTCAGAATAAAGTAGTATATGAAGCAGAAAAATGGCCAAAAGAGGGCTACATCCTAATTCCCAGAAGCTGTGAACAGTTACCTTACACAGCAAAAGGATTTTGCAGATCTGATTAAAGGTCTTGAGGTGGAGAGATTATGCTCAAGTATGTGGGTAATCATAACGTTCCTTACAAGAGAAGGGGAGGGGGTGCCTGGGTGGCTTAGTCCATTAAGTGTCTGACTCTTGATCTCAGGGTCTTGAGTTCAAGCCCTACCCTAGGCTCCATGCCTGGTAGGAGCCTACTTAGAAAAAAATGAGGAAGAGGGGAGCCATGAGAGAGAAGATGTGATGATGGAAGCAAGAGTCAGGTGGAGAGACTGAAAGACCTGAAGAGACCTCACTTCTAGCTTTGAAGACAGAGAAAAGCACCAAAAATGAAGGAATGCAGGGGGCCTACAGAAGCCAGAAAAGGGAAGAAAGTGGATTCTCTATAGAGCCTCTTGAAGGAATGCAGGCCTTACAATACCCTAACTTTAGAACTCCTAACATCCAGAACTGTAAAGATTATAAATTTGTACTGATTTACTCAACAATTTTACTGCTAGTTATATATCCTGAAGAACTGAAAACAGTGACTTTAAGATACCTGTGCACCAATGTTCACTGCAGCTGTAGCTAAAAGGTAAAAACAATCCAGATATCAATAGATGGATAAATAAAACGTGGAATATACATACAATGGAAAGTTATTAAGCTATACATGCTATAATGCAGATGACCCTTAAATATATGCTAGATGAAACAAGTCAGACACAAAAAAATATTGTATGAGTCCACTTATATAAAGTATCTAGAAAGACAGAAAATAGATTAGAGGTATCAAGGGCTGGGCAGAGGAAGAAATGAAGAGCTATTTCTTCCCCTAGGGAAATCCATGGCAGTATCCTTGTCCAATACACTGTAAGAAATATCATTATTATTCTCTTATCCAGATGTATGATTTTCTTGAGAGGAAATCATTTTGGCAAAATAATCCAATCTTCCATTTTCTTCATTCATGATCTTGGGCCTTTTAAGCGAGGCTATGGAAAGGTTATATAACCTATTAGCTAGATAAGCAACACATTTATTTTCCTTAAACTAAGCCTGGGAGCACCTGGGTGGCTCAGTCCATTAAGCGTCCAACTTCAGCTCAGGTCATGATTTCACTGTCCATGAGTTCAAGCCCCGCGTTGGACTCTATGCTGACAGCTCAGAGCCTGGCACCATCTTTGGAGTCTGTGCTTCTCTGCCCCTTCTCTGCCCCACTCTGTCTCTCAAAAGTAAATAAACGTGAAAACAAAATTTAAAAAATAAACTAAGCCTGACCCCCAAAAGTTTATTACTCTTATTTATTTATATCAGTTCCTTAAAAGTAACTAATTCATTCTCTACTCTACTCCCAAATTTGAGGCAGTGTAAGATAATGAAAAGTAATGAAAGGCTCATGGTATTTATGATCATCAACTAACAGTTCTGAATTAAGTGCCCTGATCTGTAAAATAGGCATACTACTTACCTTATAGGAATATTTTAACAATTATGATATAAAGCATACCTAATAAAGCAACTAGCCATGCATACCTAGTAACATTTCCACACATTTTTACTGTTGCCATTATTTTTACTATCATCCTTGCTTTTCTCTTAAATAACCACCTGAACTACTTTAACCATAAATGAAAAAAAAGAAGCCATCTAATTTGTATTATTCCTCATTTTCCTTTTCCTTCCACCTCAATTTTCTGTCATTCTTCAATCCTATCTTCTCCCCAGTTGTAGAAATAGGCGTACATCTTTTTCCAGTTTCAGAGTCTATCCTCCATTGTGTACTAGCCCCTTCCCTACCTTAGTTCCATCAACTGTTTTTTCTGTCTTCCGTCTCTTTCCCTCTTGTGGTTCCTTTCAGCTGGACCATAAACACACTCAAATTTCCTCAACACAGTATTGGGAGTCCTAGCCTGAGGAATTAGGCAAGAAAAAGAAATAAAAGGCATCCAAATTGGACAGAAAGAAGTAAAACTGTCACTATTTGGGGATGACATGATTTTATATACAGAAAACCCTAAATATTCCTCCAAAAGCTGCTAGAACTAATAACTGAATTCAGCAAAGTAGCAGAATACAAAACCAATATATAAAAATCTCTTTTGTTTTTATAACTGACAACTATCAGAAAGAGAAACTAAGAAAACAATCTCATTCATAACTATGTCAAAAAGAATAAAATACCTAAAAGTAAATTTAACCAAGGAGATGAAAGACCTATAAATACTGTTAAAATGTCCACAGTACTCAAAGCACTCTACAGATTCCATGCAATCCCTATCAAAATCCCAATGACATTTTTCATAGAAATAGAACAATCCTAAAATGTGTCCAAAACCACAAAAGAGCCTGGACAGCCAAAGCAATCTTCCACCAAAGGCTACAGCTGGAGGCATCACACTGCCTGATCACAAACTATATTACAAAGCTATAGTAATCAAACCAGTATGGCATCAAAACAGACACACAGATCAATAGAACAATAAAAAGTCCAGAAATAAACCCATGCATATATAGTCAATTTATGACAAAGTATACAAAAGACTCATGCAACTCAATAATGAAAATAAATAAGAGAAAGACAAATATCATATGACTTCATTCATATGAGGACTTTAAAATATGAAACAGATAAACATAAGGAAAATAATATAAAAACAGAGAGGGAACAAAAACACAAGAGACTCTTAAATATGGAGAACAAACAGAGGGTTACTGGAGGGGTTGTGGGAGGGGGGATGGGCTAAATGGGTAATGGGCATTAAGGAATCTACTCCTGAAATCACTGTAGCACTATATGCTAACTAACTTGGAGGTAAATTTAAAAAATAAATTAAATGAAAATTTTAAAAAGAAGAAAAAAATCAATCTGATAAAAACGGGAAATTTTCCCAAAGAAGACATACAGGTAGCCAACAGGTACCTGAAAAGATATTTAACATCACTAATCATCAGGAAAATACAAATCAATACCCCCTCATACCTGTCAGAATGACTAGTATCAAAAAGACAAGAAATACGAAGTATTGGTGAAGACGTACAGAAAGGGAACCTTAGCGCACTGTTGATGGGAATGTAAACTGGTACAGCCATGATGGAAAACAGCATGGAGGCTCCTCAAAAAACTAAAATAGAACTACCAGAAATTCCCCTTCTGGGCATTTATCCGAAAAGACAGAACAAAAACACTATTTAGAAAAGATAAAATGCACGCTCATGTTCGCTGTAGCACTGTTCACAATAGCTAAGATATGGAAACAACCAAGTGTCCATCCATGGATGAATGGATAAGGAAAAGCCTACTGCCTGAAAGGGAACACAGACCTCAGAGATGCAGAGGACAGACTGGTGGTTGCTAAAGGGAGGGTGGCTGGGTGGTGGGTGAAAAGGGAGAAAGGGGTCAAGCGGTACACACTTCCAGTCATAAACTAATAAGTCATGGGGATGTAATTAAAGCACAATGACTGTATTCAGCAATACTGTACTGCAGATTATGTAACTTTATATGGTGACAGGGGAAATCAGACTTACGTGCTCACCATTTCACAGTGTATAAATACTGGATCATTATGTTGTACACCTGAAACTAATATAATGTTATATGTCAATTATACCTCAATAAAAAAATAGTCAGGATTCATGATTTCAGGCCCTGCACTGGGCTCTGTGCTGACAGCTCGGAGCCTGGAGCCTGGAATTCTGTGTCTCCCTCTCTCTCTGCCCCTCCCCTGCTCATGCTTACGCTCTCATTCTCTCTCTCTCTCTTTCAAAATTAAACAAACATATAAAAAAAGGATTCCAAATCCAAGAAAACATGAGATTTTAGTTTTATTATAATGCTAATTTAGTTATTATTATATTTCCAGTGGTTCTTTCCACTGTAAACTTTGTTATTCAAGTAGCCAAAACTAAAAACCCACATATCCTTTACAATGAAACAATCTGCAGGTTTGTTTTACTTTAAGTAAAAATCAATTTGTAGATGTGGCATTGTCTGAATAAACTATAATTCTGTATCTAATATAGCGAATATGGTAATTTAATAGGTTGACTGGAACTCAAGCATATTCTTATATTCCTAAACTAACATCAGTAGGAGATACTAAGAACATAGTGACAGATCCTTAACATTTCAGAAATTGACACTCAGGGTTTTAGTTATCCTCAAGCACATGTAAAGGTCCATTACATGGAAGTGATTTGCAATTTTACAAAGGCAAAGAATACGGAGTTTAAGAGACATTATAAAGTAAAACTCTATTTCAATACTACTCAGTTATGAGTCCACTGTGCATTGCAAATAAACAATGCAAGAAATTCATGGGACTGTTTAAGCAACTGCTACAGCTAGAATTTATCTTATGTAAAGCTCTGGATATAGTTTTAATCCTGAATATATACAAAGCAATACTTCAATTTTCTGTTTTATCTTATTCAAATTCATGGGAAAAACCATATACAGCATGTAAATCCTCATCCTGCCTTTATTTCCTGACTGGTTTTGTGCTTCAATTTCGTATTCCTTAACTTACAGGGTTGTCATTAAGAACTCAAATTGAAATAAGGTAACAGGTACAGTGCTCAAGAGTTTTAAAAACATGTCATCGGGGGATTATTAAATGTTGGTGCTCAATAATTGGTAGCTACTGAAAGTCTATTATTAGCAGTCGTTTTGCAAGGGGTCTGATGTAGAGAGACCTTTTCAGTGTTCTCCAATCATTCTGAGCTGTATTTCCTTGAGAAATACATGCCTCTTCTTTGAAGCTGTTTTTTGCTTTTTTTGAGACAGAGAGAGAGCATGAGTGGAGGAAGGACAGAAGGACAGAAGGAGAGAGGGAGAGGGAGAAAGACAGAGAGAGGGGGGAGGAGAGGGAGAGAGAGGGAGAGAATCTTAAACAGGCTCCATGCTCAGTGCAGAGCGATTTGGGGCTCAATCTCACGACCCTGGGATCATGAGTGGCAATTAAGAGTCAGATGCTTAACCAAACGAGCCACCCAGGCGCCCCTGAAGCTGTTCTTTAGAGTGCCTTGCACACTCTCCCCTAACGTCTTAAGGGATCGACTGCTCTGCTTCTCTGCAAACAAGTCCCACACTCAGGCTAGATGGTGAAAGCACCAGCAGATGGATGCGTGCTACAAAATAATGCAAGACAGGGCCCAGAGGACAGAGAACAAAAATGAGACTGTGGCTGATGATCCAGACAGAGTAGAAGGTTCCTCCTCAGGAGGTCACTAGAGCAGTCTACTTGGCTAGCCTCAGTGGCAGGTTCAATACAACAGGAAGTCCCATGGCTCAGTTTTACATAAAGAGACAGGTATCCTTTAGAGATCAAAAGATTAACAAGTATCTCCAGGTACAGAACAATTTAGAATGAAAGATATGTAGGCAGGAACCACATACTGGTTCAACTCATCTACTTCAAATCAAAAGATGGTGTGGCCAGCACGGGTAGGAAACCGTTTCCAGGAGAGACCAGCATTCTTACTATCTCCCATACTAGGTAATTTTTTAAATGATGGTCAAAGGGATGAAAAACCTAGTTTACTTTAGAAACTATTACCTTCTGTGTATTCCTGACCACAATTCCCTTCTCACATGGTTGAGTGTTTTAATTTACGCCTTTACCAGAAACTGGGCAAGTCCCTGTACCGTCTCTGGCAGATGATAGAGACACCTGGGTACATGTAATAAATTAAAGAAGCTGGGCTGTGGAGATATTCTATATGAATTTACCATAAAGTATACATTTTTAAAAATTTCCAAGTAAAAGAACGCATTAGAAATAGGTATGTGTTTTTAACTATCTCGCTACAGACACAAGCATAACCTCAACAGAATTTATATTGAACAGGGGGTTAAGATTTACTGTTTTGATTAACATCTGTAACAAGAGCAACTTTTTACTGAATGGTTACTGTGTAGTTGGCACTGTGCTTAATCCATTTCCTTTTAACATTCACAATGACCTATAAAATATATTATCCCATTGAATAAAGTTCGGAAATTGCCTGCTTTGGATTCTGTGTCTTCCCCTCTCTCTGTCCCTCCCCTGCTCATGCTCTGTCTCTCTCTGCCTCTGAATAATAAATAAACGTTAAAAAAAAAGCTAGGAAACTGCCTAAAGTCCAAAGCTACTAAGTGACAAATCCCTAATTCATACCCAGGACTACTTGTCCCTAAAGGACTATTCTCTCAACTACTTTGTAGTTTCTCCGATAAACAGCAACAAAAAGATGAAGCAATCTGAAGAAATGAAATAATCTTAAACAAATACAATACCAGTTCTTGTAAGCACTAAATTATATTTGACAACTCAATACTCAAATGGGTTTTTATTTGCCAAACAGGAGTCACCGTTAAATGGCAAGTTTTTTTCCGGTAATGCTATTAGATCTAGTTAAAAAGTGGATTTGGGGCTGATCTCTTACCTGTGTGGCCATCTCCACTCTCCATAGGTGGTTTACTGGTTTCTGACGGATTGTTCATTCTTGAGTCTGCAATGAATCAGAGGTGAATGAGGTTCTTTAAAAACTGGGGATGTGGTCAGGGAGGCAAAACTGTGGCAAAGGAAAGGTTTGAGAATACTAATGTTATAGTCCTACAGTTCAAAAACAGGCAGAGTCAACACTAAAATCTTGGAAATTATAGTAAAAGTTTATCCCAAAGAATTTCAGGATTTCCCTTAACCCTGAAGTGATCCACAAATAAATGGTCTTTCTAAAGAATTTTCACATTATTCTAACAAAGATAGCAGAAATCTAACCTGAAAAAAATTATAATAGAGTTTGACATGTAAAAGGAGTAAATATAAAATGAAGCATAAAATACGTTAATAAACAAAACTGGGGCAAAGTCCCTTACAAAGTAAAAACACGTTATTCTCAAAATTTTCTTTTTCCATAAGCAAAGATATTTGTTAATCAAACCAAAACAATCCACTGGTAATCTTCGTAATAGATTGGCAGTAACTCAACCTAGCAGAATAAAAGGAAAAGGGTGTCTAAGAAAAGTATATCCATATTGACTCTCCATCCAAACTAACCATGTGTCAAAGTAAGAATATGTCAAATTCATACCTCAATTATAAACCACTACAGGAAGTGGTACCACAAGGCATATCACAGATACCTAATCATTTCAAAACTGAGTCACAACCACACCCATCTAAAAATTATACTACCTATCTGATACCACATATGAACCTGCTGGCCGGGGTATATTTCCTTAAGGGTTATCTCTTTAATGAAAGTTTTCATAGTAAAAAGTTTTCATGAAGCAATATTAGGTATCCCAGAAGATACACAAGACAGAAGAACAAGTCTGCTTTTCTTCCACCTTTTCAATAGAGTAAAAACTAAATCTACATTTAATATGTACCTTATTCTATTTCTACTGTAAACCCAAACTTAGCATATTTGTAATCAAATGAGTTTACTATCCAGCAAGTTTCCCCCTTTCCCTTACTGGGCTAAGAATCATTTAACTCTAACTATTAGTTGAGAATAAATAAACAATGGGATATTTGATTTTTTTTTAATGAAAAGTACATTTTGTCATCTGCTTCAAAGTTTTACTAGGAAATCAAAACAATCATCAGAAGTCCCAACCATGCTGTCCACAGCTGCTTTATCCAAATGCGTAAGTGATGAGAAAGAATCAAGAGTCCTCCTGCCATAAATTTCATCTCCAGCCTGGAAGCCATGTAATCGTTTTTCTAATAAGTTTTTGAAACAGATGCTGGTCTTCTAGTTTTAGGCAGTTCTATCGTATCTTTGGTTTTTTCTTCAGATGTTTAAAGGATTCAAATTTGTATTCTGTGGTCATAAATGAGACTAGTTCTACAACTTCCTTGCCCCTTCTGTCCAAAGAATTTAAATGTCACTGAAAGCATACCAAGGTTTGAAAGGAACAGGTGTACAACTTAGTGAAAATCAGCTTTCTGAATGACTTAAAATCTTATGAAAGCCAGCAAAGATCACAACAAATGTTAATATACCAAAATGCTTCCTTTAGAATGTATGTTAAAAAAAAAAGTGGGAAAAATATGAACCAGTTAACATTCATAAAGAGGGTGACATTTTTTCCACATATCTTTTATACAAAAAAGTAGGCATAGTTCTTAACAAGTCAGGAAACCGTCCTTGTGCAATTCATACCCTAATTTCCACATAACCAAATTAAAATTATGTCACAGGTATTCTGTGTGAATCCTCTAAGCATTTTCTATTAAACTATAAAGAGCTTTCAAAGACATTTAACAAAATGACTTTACACATATACAAATAAAATTCTGACTTAATGTACAACAATGTGGAGACTGTTCAAATGACAGTCACTGTTAGTTACAAATAACAGAGATACAATTTCTAATTCTAAAATACAGTGCTGAAAATATTTCAAAAAGGTGTTTTCCTTTCCTTTTTGAGTTCCCAACTTCGTAGATGTAAAAGAGTAAATACAAGTAAGTTCTTCTTTTTTGATATCTGAAGTTTTTTACTCTCTGGGCACATTGAGCCATGTAGAAGTCTAATATACAGTCTACAAACTGCTCTTGGAGTGGACTTAATTCTTGACACTAGTGTTTTAATTGTTGTTTCTATTGTGCTACACAAATATTACCACTGTCTTGAGTTTGGGCCATTCCTTCTTTCTAAGATTATAAACAGTGACAGAACTACCATTCAATTTTATCATTAGCAACTGTGAAGAAGGGG
Source organism: Suricata suricatta (assembly GCF_006229205.1). Taxonomy (NCBI): domain Eukaryota; kingdom Metazoa; phylum Chordata; class Mammalia; order Carnivora; family Herpestidae; genus Suricata; species Suricata suricatta. The sequence continues at coordinate 123,575,584 of NC_043702.1, read as the reverse complement.
GGAGGGGAGCTTCAATTTGTCAAGTGAGAAAAATGACAGAGAAAAAAAAATCACTTGCAAAGATTTTAAACCTTAAATATCAAAGTCCTGGAACTCCTATCATCTGACTCTCCAGGTGACCAAAGTGACCTGAAGAGGTTTCAAGAACTGTGCACCCAGACAAAACTCAACACAAAATAGGGCCCCCGTATCTCAAAACCAAAGTGCCTCAATCTATTTTAAATTTTGTTACCAAAGACAGTTTATATAACCAAGCCGCACATCCCCCTCCCTAAAAGACTTGTTCTGGAGCGAAAACTGTAAACCAGGCTTTCCAGGACTTAACACTGTTTTCTAAAGAAGGGAAGGTGACTTAAAAAAAATTTTTTTGAAGCTGATATTTGCCAAAATTTGCAAAGTTGAGAGTTTCTCAAATCTGGAAACCGATCAATAGCCCCAGTGCTGTAGCCGCGGCGGTCACCCTCTGCACGGGTACTCATGGGAGCCGTTCTGCACACTGGCTCCACCTTATTTTTCACTAAGCACTTTGGTTTTTATAAATGACATCTGCCACTAGGTTGTAAAACATTTTTTATTAATATGTACATACTATTTAGGTATACTTTATACCTTGTTTCGGATTTAGAGTGTTTTCAGAACCACATGAAATGCTCCCAACAGATAATCTCCAAAAGGCAAAAATGTCCTCCGTTCAAGTTGAATTCCAAATCCACACTATATACAGAAAATGTCCTCTGAACCCAAAGAGCTAGTGGTAGGGAGGGACCTACTGCAAATTCAAGTATGCTACTGCCTTGCAAATGCTTTCCTCCTTCTCGGCTCAATCCACCTCCTCCCTTCCCCAGCTCCCTGAGTTGGTTGCATATGCGATGAAGCATTTATGCATAGTCAACCCCCCACACGCTATTTCCATATTAAAGCTTAAAAGAAAGAACTGGGCTGGTACCCACCTAGAACATAGTCACTGCAGTCCAGCATTGCTGTGAAATCTTCTAGAGGTTCAGACAGTCCAAAGCAAGGAAGAAAACAGGTAGCAGTTTGGGGTGGGTAAAAGAAGGTACTACTATTTCTAACAAATCTACACTATGTTCTTAAGAGAACAAGGGTGGGAGGTGGGAAGTGGATTAGGGGGAGAAGCAAAATACAACTTCAGTTACACCATAGCAATCTTCAACTGAATAAGGAAACTTCAGTTGCTCAGAGGAGTTTTAGTCTCTCCTACCAGCTAGGACTGACATTGTCAAGGCAACTGAAGCATGAAAAGTTCCCCTTTTTGTAATAAAATAGAAACAAAGATTGCAGCTGGCAGTTTCCATAATGAAGCTTAATCAGTATGCGTGTGATTAGGGCCTTATGCAAATCTCTCCTCGTTAGCACAGCAGCCAGCACTTTGAAGTCCACGAACAATTCATTTACAGAACACACTGAAAGCACTCCCTGCATAATTTAAATCATTGCATAAATATTTATCAGCCATTTGCATATTAATTGGCAGTGCATGAAGGGAAAAATTATCTCCTGAGTGCCAGCATAATAATTAGGAGGATAAAATGAGATTTCTTCCAATGGCCTGGCTCCTCGGACCTAACTTGAGATAGTACCGGGGGAGAAGGGAGAGACAAGAGACAGAGTTCTGTTAAAATGGCACTGAAATGACACGTACAAATTAGAAACAACTCTACAGACTTAAGCACCTTTAATCTTATTCCTGCTGGCAACAATGACTTCAGTAATAAGAGGATTTGCAAAAAGCTTTCTACACAATCCAAATAATCCCAAGGAAACAATTAGCAAGGTAGAAGCAGAACACAGGGCTGTCAGGACGGTTCTAGCCTGATAGGGAATTTTCCAAATATTAACATACACTGTCTGGGGAAAGTCCTACTTTAAAACAAGGCAATAATATAAATCCAGAAGCAGTGCAAGAGCTGCAAAATTATTTTCAAGAGTATGGACATTCACTATCTATAAATCTTTTCATACTATCAAATTAACAGAAGAAATGAGCTGAGTGCTGCATACTATACAGTGTCCTTCTTCCATCAAAGTCATTCTAAAGTAGAAGACAGTTTGTTATTTACAGTACCAATCACCCAAAAAAGTCATAAAGTTATGAAATTACTTTGTATTTAAGTAAATTTCACCAAACGTATAAGAATATATATACTTATACGCTTTGCTGAAGAATAGCTCTGTTCAATTTAAAGTGACTTTCCAAGGTAAACATCAGTCCCAAGCTTTTTAGGAATAGCACATTCCACTGTAATCACCACAGACAACTCAGCAGAAGATTAAAAAAAAAAATCCCATGAAGTAGGTATTACTACCTTCTTTACAAAAAAAAAGGGGGGGGAGAGAAAAAGGAAATTGAGGCACAGAGTGCTAAAGCACTTTACCCAAGGTTACACTAACACTTCAGAGTCAGAATTTAAAACCAGATTTCCCCGACATCAAAACCTGAGCGCTTGGCTGTTATTACATATTGTGGCCAAGTGATACGTCCATGGAAGTGGTAGGCATGGGGGGCCTGAATAAGGCAGCAAGTTAAAAAGGCTTGTTTTCAGCGTAATGAGGAGGCTAATAATTGCTGACAAAGATTTTGTGTTTAAAAGTCAAGGATGTCCAGATACACAGAAGAGTGCATGAGAACTGAGGAGGGCTCTCCGGGGTGTTGTCCCATTAATAGCTGTTTTCATCTAGAACAAGTCTTCAAGAATGCCACGTGTCTGATTTTTCAAAATATGTGTGTACGTTTTCCCAACATTAAGGTTCACATTAAACTCAACACGCGTCTGTGGAAATGCAAGAGAAGACTTCTATAAGGGAGCCTTTAAAAAGATTTCTTTGAAGGTCAATAAATGAGCTAGGAACAGAACCAAAAACCTTTCTTAACTTTTAAGTAGGCACTCTACTTAGATTGCTGGTTTTTCTGTTTCACAGAATCACAAAATCAGTATGAGGCAAGAGTTTAGGGGAGGATTTTAACACCGCCATCGAGAACCAGTGAAATTACTTCCGTTCCCTTCCGGAACCCCGATGTTCTCACCGGTAAAATGGCTGGGTCTTCCCCGCCAGGCTGCTGTGCGGGTGCACGCGCCCTGTGCCCCTCGGCCTGGACCACAGACTGGCGCACGAGGAGCTGGGCCGGGGGAGGCATCACCACCCAGGGTAAACATGCTACATTTTCAAGAGCACCGATTTTATTCAATAATAATTCACGGCACTTGTGTTAAAACAATGAAGAAAACATTATACAAGAAAATATGAAATTCAAATGAGTTCTGAATGCATTGGACTATACAAGTTCTACTTGGTGAGAAAAGACTAGAAGCAACGATGAATGTGATTGGAATATAGTAGATATCAATATGTGTTTCCTTCTCTCCTCTTTTGCCTTCATAAAATTTTACATTTACTGCGGGTACTTACTATAGATCTCTGCAACTCACCATCTACTTTATATGCGTATGCGGTAATACCTCTAAACTACCTTTCTTACACTAATTTGGCCTTTCCTAAATCAGCTGGGGAGGACCTGGAGCGACAGCTGGACAATCACGGCCAGCTCAGAAGTGTTTGCTGGAAGGTACCCTGGCAGCCGCAGGACCCTGGTAGTGTCATATAACCAAGCACCAACCCCCCTCAAGCCAAGAGAGTCCCACAGGGCCTCTGCATAGCAGGGAGCCCATAGCTCACCAACTAACGTGGACTGCCACCCAGAGAGTGACCCTTTTCACCTCTACTGCAAAAGTCCTTGTGTTCACGCCAGGGACAGGCAGGGGAAGGCTGCGCTGAAATGCAGCTACCCAGAGTCACTGGAAGCCTCACCCATGCAGTGGATTTTGTTACAATGGCAAGGGCAAGAAAACTCCTCCTTGCCACTATTGATATAGGTACTCTGCACCTTCTAAAAGGCAGGTTTAAATACTAGAAGGGTGTCTAGGCCTCTGCAGTTAGACTGCCACTGGGGGGGGGGGGTTGCCACCATCTCTCTCTCCTGCACTCCCCTAGCCATGGCACAGTTAGATCCAAAAGAAGACAGCTTTTCCCACAAAGCTCAAATGTTCATGTTATATGGACCTCTGTCTGAAATATCAGATTAAAACTTAAGGTAAAAATAATATCCTTTAAAAAAAAAAGATGGGGCACCTGGGTGGCTCAGTCAGTTAAGCAGCTGACTTCAGCTCAGGTCATAATCTCATGGTTTGTGAGTTCGAGCCCTGCGTCAGACTCTGTGCTGAAAGCTCAGAGCCTGGAGTCTGCCTCAGATTCTGTGTCTCCTTCTCTCTCTGCCCTTCTCCTGCTCACATTCTGTCTCTCAAAAATAAACAAACATTAAACAAAAAAATTTCTGGGAAGTCTGTGAGGCTGTCAGTCATTCACACTTTAGCATAAATTTATCCAATTCAATTGGCTTTCCTTTAACACCCCATTTAGAAGTTGATTAGTGTGGTGATAATTGTTCCTACTGGAAAGAGGCCAGTCAATACTCTTATAGAAGAAATGCAGGTTAGCTAGCTGACCTGGATTCAGGGGAGTGGGGTGGGAGCACAGGGTTCACAAAGGTAGAAAAGAATAGAAAACATTAGCATATGGAAGTATAAAAAGGAGTTGAAAAGGCATAGTAAAAATTTACGTTTCAAATTATGCTTAAAACTGAGTCTTTACTTATCATTTCTTTCTCACTTTAGTAATTGTCTGTACTCAACATGGGACTCAAACTCATGATCCCAAGATCAAGAGGCCCATGTTCCTCCAACTGAGCCAGACAACGCCCTGGGGCCTTTTCTTTTGTGTACTAGTGAACTGAGGGAGGCCTGTACTCTACCTCCCAAACCATCAAGTTCCAACCTGGTAACATTCTGGAGGAGCGGCTCTCTGGACAGGCTCTCCTGGGCGCCTGCGTATCCAGGGCAGTGGGGGACAGGGGATGTGCAACTCAGGAACTGTGCTTTGTACTCTGTCTGCCTCTTGGTGGGACTTTTCATCTACCAGCTCCACTGCTTCACTCCTAGGCAATCTCAACTGCAAACCACTATCCTTTTTAATCTTCACCTCTTTTCAAAATCAACCACGACTTTAGTCTCCTTACTAGCTTGTTTACAGAAAACAATGATACAGAAAACAATGATACCCTCTTCTTTCTGGGCAAATCATGTCCTGAACACTTACCCTAATATTTCCAGTTTCAATTTCTTAAGCTTTGTGTTTCAAACTGCACATTTTACATTATGAATATAAAAAAACTCAAGAAAAATTTCAAGAAACTATACCCCTTCCTAGATGTAATGCAATCTGATATGCTTTTTTAAATTGCTGATTTCCACCTACTAAATCGATTTCATGACCCATAGATTGAAGAGCTTCTTTAAAAGTAAGGCAAGAACTGAGAAGAAACACCAAACACTGATTCTTTTTTTTTTTAAAGAATAATTTATCTCTCATATTTTACAGCTCTTTTTTTCACATCTAATTCAGCAGTATTTTTTAGTAATTACCCTTTATCTAATCTTTTCAAAACATTCCACTTAAGTTTTTGTAGAAACATCATCTCTTCCTATTCTTCTTAGTTTATATAATAATGATTTAAATCGTGTAACTAAAATAAGAAGTACAACCAGTTCAGCCTGAACAGGCTCGGGAGCACAAACGCGTAAAGACCGTGATGACCATGCCACTCGACCGTGGCGCGGATGTGCAGACATCCTGTAGGAGCGGTCAGCGAGCTGTAGGGCAACGGACGGTGCGTTCCAGGCAGGGAACCTCAAGGCACCAGGTCATCGAAGGAGTCCTTCAAGTGCTGGCTTGTTAAGAAAGCTACCCCAGTAGCAAGCAGCTCGTAGTGAGTGCCGGCACTTCTGCACTCTCCCCCAGCCCCTCTGGCACCTACTGCCACAGTCATCAGCACGGCTCACCCACTGCTCCGTTTCACACTTGGGCAACCTTTAGTAAATATATCATCACAAAATTCAATCCTGAATTTCTTAGTCGTAAAGCTGAAATCTCACATAGCTCTACTAAAGTTTTGCCGTCATACTAAATGTGCCTGTCTAGCCTATCTTATCCTGTTTGTTTACTTCTATAACTGTCTTTTCTTTGTTCTAGTTTCAACAGTTTTGCGAAGATACTGACTTCATGCATGAGCACATTCAACAAATATTTACAAGGTGCTGCCAGGCACTGGGATAGGAACTGGGAATAAACGCTGAGCCGCAGAATGCTTGCAGTTGAATGGAAAGAAATATGAAGCAATCTTCTAAAAACATTATCACAAAGTATGGAAATTCCATGGAGTAAACAAACAGGTGAGTATGTACCTTTAATACAAAGCCTATAATTTGTCTTGACATCTTTGGCTAATATTAGAATTCTCCTACTTTAACAACTGCAATGTAACTTTTTCTCTGATTCCATTTCTTAAATCCATGAAATACAGGCTTTATTTTTCTTAACAACCACAGGCTGTTTTATTATTCCCATCTGTCCTCTGAACTATTATGCCTCATTTATTATATTGTAATTTTGTCCTCTCTTTTTATGTCTCTCTTGCTCTCAGGTTTCATAAATTTATGTGAAAATACAAGAGGAGTACCAAGTATCCCAGAGTCTGTGTGAGATATACAATTTAAAGACACATTCTTCCACTGATCTAAAATGTTCTTTCAACTAATTGGGTGTTATTAATATGCTTTAATAATATTAACATTTACTGTCAATCTAAAATATCTTTCAACTTTGTATCTACTCATGAAAAGTCTACCTATCCTCTAAAGACAGGTTCAAAAATTGACCTCAGATCTTTCATTCCCTTCATTGTCAACTGTTTGTTTCTCTGAAATCCTGTAGCAATGATAATCTCTCTTTTGCTTTTAACTTTCTATTTTCAATCTGTAAAGGCTTCACCCAGTTTCTCTGCTGGTTACACCTCACCATATGCAGATGGCGTTGATATAAAGGGGTTGCATAGTTTTAAGTCATTTTACCACCACATGCGTAGGTAGGTCACATAACCACCACTGCAATCATAACACAACTACTTTGTCACAGAGAATTCCCTCCTGCTCCCTCGTTGTGCGTGTATCCACCCCTCTTCCTGCGGCTATTCTGAACCCTTGACAACCACTAGTCTGTCATCTTACTTAATAGTTTCGTCATGTTGAGAATACTGTACAAGTGGAATTGCACAGCATGTGACCATTTGAGGGCGGCATGTTTTACTCAACGTAAGAACCTACGATCGAAGAAAGGTGTCCTGTGTACCAATAGTGCAGTCCTTCTAACTGCTGAACAGAATATTCCATGGTATGAATGTACCATAATTTGCTTAACCATTCACCTATCTGAAGATTTTTTGGTGGTTTCCAGTTTGGAGTTATTACCAGAAAAGGTGCTATAAACATCTGTATTTGGGATGTGCACTGGATCACAAGCTTCACACCGGGAGAAAATACTTACAAAGGACACACCTGGTAAGTGACTATCATCTATAATATGTAAAGCATATTTGTGTATACATTTTTATGTGGACAAACTTTTATTTCTCTGGGATAAATGCATAGAAGTGATATTGCTGGGGGCACCCAGCTGGTTCAGTTGGAAGAACATGTGACTCTTGATCTTAGGGTTGTGAGTTTGAGCCCCATGTTGAGTGCAGAGATTATTAAAAAAAAAATAAAAGCTTTTTAAAAAAAGTGATACTACTGGGTCATATGCTAAGTGTGTATTTAGCTTTTAAAGAAATTTCCAAATATTTTCCAAAATGGCTTACCATTTTAGGTTCCCACAAACAATGTATGAGAGACCCAGCTTCCCCAAATCTACACCAGCATTTGACACTATCATCACTTTTCACGTTAGCTGTTCTAATAGGTGTGTAGTGGTATCTCAGAATGGTCTTAATCTGCATTTCCCTAATGGCTACTAACAGCAAAACATATTTTCATATGCTTAATTAGCCATTTGTATAGCTTCTTCAGGGACAGGTCTATTCCATTCTTTTGGATTTTTCTACAACTCCAAAAATCTCCCTTTTCTAATGAACTGCTTGGATTTTTAGGAGAGTGCATGTGTGTGTGTGTGCGTGCGTGTTGAATACAGCTGACACACATTACACTGGTTTCAGGTATATAACACAGTGATTCAACAACTTTTTATGTTATGCTCTGCTCACAAGCGTAGCAACCATCTGTCACATTCAACATTACCACACCACCACAGACAACATTACTACACCACAGACATTACTACAGCACCACAGACATTACCACACCACAGACAACCTTACTACAGCACCACAGACAACCTTACTACAGCACCACAGACAACCTTACTACAGCACCACAGACAACATTACTACACCACAGACATTACTACAGCACCACAGACATTACTACAGCACCACAGACAACATTACTACAGCACCACAGACAACCTTACTACAGCACCACAAACAATATTACTACAACACCACAGACATTACTACAGCACCACAGACAACATCACTACACCACGGACAACCTTACTACACCACAGACAACCTTACTACAGCACCACAGACAACCTTACTACAGCACCACAGACAACATTCACTCCTCTGTGTCTTTGATTCCTGTGACTTGCTTATTCCATAACTGGAAGTCTGCATCTCTCATTCCCATTCATCCTTTGCCTATCCTTCCACTCCCTGCCCTCTGGCAACCATCAGCTCCGTATTTATAGGTCTGAGTCTGCTTTTTGTTGGTTTATTCATTTGTTTTGTGTTTTAGATTCCATGTATAAGTGAAAACATACAGTATTTGTCTTTCTCTAACTTATTTCATTTAGCATACGACCTTGTGGGTCCGTCCATGTTTTCACAAGTGGCAGGATCTCATCCCTTTTTATGGCTGAGTAATATTTCATTGTGTGTATATACACCACATCTTCTTAATCCATTATCAATGGACACTTAGGCTGCTTCTGTATCTTGGCTACTGTAAATAACGCTGCAGTAAACAGAGGGGTGCATATGTCTTTCTTAATTAGTGCTTTTGTTTTCTCTGGGTAAATACACAGTAATGGAATTACTGGATCATATGGTAATTATATTTTTAATTTTTGAGGAACCTCCAAACTGCTGCAGTGGCTGCACCAATGTACATTCCCACCAAGAGTACCCAAGGGTTCCTTTTTCTCCATAGGGTTGAGATTTGAGGGTTTTTCATATATCATAGATAACAGTCCTTCATCAGATATGTGCTCTGCAAATAGTTTCTCCCACTGGGAGCTTGCCTTTTCATCCTCTTTTGTTTTAATTTTGAGAGAGAGAGAGAGAGAGAGAGAGGGAGAGTGGGAAGAGAGAGTGGGGTAGGGGCAAAGAGAGGGAGAGAGACTCCCAAGCAGTCTCCAAGTGGGGCTCAAACTGTGTGGGCTCGAACACACAAACTGTGAGATCATGACCTGAGCTGAAATCAAGAGTTGGACACTTAACCAATTTAGCCACCCAGGCGCACCCCCCTTTTTAAAAAATGTTTATTTGTTCACATGCATGAACAACAAAGGGGCAGAGACAGAGAGAGAGAGAGACAGAGGGAGAGAATCACCTTTTCATCCTCTTAAAGAAGTTTTAGCACCCAGAAAAACTTTAATTTTGATAAAGTCTAATTTATCAATGTTTTCTTTTGTAGGCTGTGTTTCTGGTGTGATTTTTTTGTAAAGATTTTTTTTAAGTCATCTCTATACCCAAGATGGAGCTCAAACTTACAACCCAAAGAAAAAGGGTTACATGCTCTATTGACTGAATCACCCTGGCGCCCCTCTGGAGTCATGTTAAAGAACTATTATTCATCAAGTTTTGGGACGCCTGGGTGGCTCTGTCAGTTAAGCAACCGACTCTTGATTTCAGCTCAGGTCATGATCTCATGGTTTGTGGGATGGGGCTCTGTGGTGGGCTCTTCGCTGACAGTGTGGCGCCTGCTCGGGATTCTCTCTCATCCTCTCTGTCCCTTCCCAGGTCACCCCAGCACGCACGCTTTCACTCTCCCCCAGCCCCCAAAATAAATAAATGTTAAAAATATTTTTTTAAAGAACTATTTATCAAGTTCTATGTCCTAAAAGCTTTCTTCTATGTTTTTCACTGGTGTGAGGATTAAATGTTTTTTTTAATCACTTGTCAAGAAGATCACCCTTCCTCTGTTTGTTCCAATTGCTTTTATACCTTCCTCCCAAATTACTTGGCTGTACCTGAGTAGAACTATTTTGGGGTTTTCTATTCCATCCCAAAGATTAATGTGTCAATTTCTCCACCAATATCCTTAGGCTTGATTCCTGCAACTATATATAATATGTCTTGAAATTATAGAAAATGAGTTTTCTTCTTTTTCAGAACTTTGCTAGCTATTCTAATTCCTTTGCATTCCCATATTAATTTCAGAATAATCTTGTCCATTAAAAACCACAGGGGGAATCTGATAGGAATTGCATTTAATCCTGTATATGAATCTGGGGAGAAGTACTCTTCCCTTTGTTGTGTCTTCTAACCCATGAGTGCAATTTATCTCTCCACTTCTCTGTATCTTTCTTGATTTCTCCCACCAGCATGCTGTAGTTTTTGGTGTACACAGTCCTAAGCATGTTGTGTTGGATTTAAAACCACGTAAGTCATCTCTTTAGCCATTCTTTCATGGATCATTTACTGGAGATGAATTTGCTTTGTTTTCCTTCATCTTAAAAGGTCTTGATTTCTCCTTCATTCCTGAAGGAGATTCCTGCTGAATACAGAACTTGAGATTTTATGCTCTTTCTGAATACTTGAAACATGCCATGCCACTGCCTCGTGGCCTCCATGGTTTCTGAGGAGAAATTCACTGTCACTGGAATTATTTTTCCCCATAGGAAAAGGTGTCATTTCTCTCATTATTTTCAAGATTTTTCCTTTGCCTTTAGTTTACCAATGTTTTACGGTCCCTTCTTCGGGTTTATCTTGTTTGGAACCTGCTCAGCTTCTTGAATCCATGGCTTTGTGTCTTCTGACAAGTTTGGGAAGTTTTCAGCCTGTCCTTCTGTGAGCACGTTTTAGCCCAGTCCCCTTTCTCCTCTCCTTCTCCTCTTGTGGTCTTTCTGTCATAGTCCTAAGGCCCCGCAGCTCTGTTCACTTGTGTGTTCTATTTTCTCCTTGTTCAGACTGCGTCGTTTTTATGTTCTGTCCTCCAGTTCACTCTGACCCCTCAATTCTGCTGTGAGACCATCCGGTGAGTTTTTGTTTCAGTTACTGGAGTTTTCAGTTCTATAATTTCCATTCAGTTCTTTACGTTTTCTATTTCTTTACTGAGGCTCTTTGTTTCTAGGCTAAGACTTTACATTTTATTTTTCCTTTTTTTCCTTTCACTGTTTTGGTGAAGAAATTAGCAGTGGAAGTGCTGTAAAAATTATGGGAATATGGGGTGCCTAGGTGGCTCAGCTGGTTACACGTCGGACTCCTGATTTCTGCTCAGGTTATTATATCACCGTTTCCGAGATCGAGCCCGTGTGAGGCCCTGCGCTGACAGTGCAGAGGTCTGCTTGGGATCCTCTCTCTCTGTCCCTTCCCCATTCATGTGCGCGCTCTCGCAACACACGTTTAAAAAATAAATAACATTTAATGTTATAAACATTTTTAAATGTTGTATTTATAAACTTTTTTTTTTAATCACGGGAATATATGGAAAAGACACAGCAGCAAGTTTGAAGGGTCTCCCATTGATCAAATTTTGGGTAACACGAACAAAATAAATAAAAATAATAATAAACTATAACCATTTACTCATGACAACTCATGAGTCCATTTGATATAAATAAAGAGGGAAAAAGGAAAGATTTTCCTTACAGAATGCCAAATAATGTAGAAAGAATAGAAAGCCAATACTGAGAAACCATTATAATAATAATTTCAGTCAAAACGCTAAATCTAGTGGGCAAAAATTTGATGATGAAAATGTACAGTTTCTCTACAAAATATTAAGCAATTACAAACTTCACAGAGGAGAAGCTTGGTGAACATCACATTAATCAAGCGATCAAAGATAACATCACTAGTCAAGGGACGAATCAAAACTGTGCACTGCTGGGAAAGATGAGGGGAGAACCCAGCACCGCTTCTCTGGTGTTCGTGCCACGGATGTAATCTAATCGTGAGGAACTATCAGGTAATCCCAAATCCGTAGACATTCTACAAAATGTATTCTTCCAACACATAGTCTTGAAAATCAAGGAAAGACTAAGGAATTATGATTGAAGAATACTAAAGAGATGGAATAATTAATGCTACGTAAGATCGTTTTGTTATGAAAGGCACTGTGGCAACATCTAGCCAAATTTGAAGGTCTATGGATTAGTTGATAGTAAAGTAATACTGTTAATTTCTTGCATTTTATGTTTGTATTGTAACTATGTAGGAGAATGTCCTTATTTGTCAGATTATTCACCAAAGTACTGAGAGTGTTTTAAAATCAAAATAAAAAAATAGCAAAGAAAGAAAAGAAAAAAGGAGGGGAAGGACAACTCAACAAACTACCAGTATTTTATTATTATTATTCCAGTGGGGCTGCCCTCCTCATGTTATACGCAGATTTTAATATCGCCGCCAAAAACCAGAGACTGCCAGGGAGACCAAGTCATGCATGCAAAAGCAAAGGGCGTTATTACAAATTTGGCCCGGCCAGCCTAAACTTGGGCTCACAGACTTCAACAACACACTGGATCCACGTGGAGCGAGCCTCGAACAAAGGGGGAGGTTAAGGCTTTTATGAGGTTGGGAAGGAGGAGTTACAGGAAATTGTGACATAGGTACAGGGGTCCATCATTATAGCATAACATCATTGACAGTAACTTTAACCAATTACAGAGTAGACGCAGGACCCTCATGTAGGGCGTGACTAGCCTTCTAGGCCTGCCCTTAGAAATGTTAAAGGTGTTAGCTGGCCTTTCCTGATTGGGTGTTACAACGGTGGTCCCTTCTGCCGTGGGCAATGTGTGCCCTTCTATTGTCTCATGCAGTCAGTTTGAGACCCGCTCCCTACATTCACCCCACAGCAATCTCTGATCACAAGGTGCATATTAACACTGACAACACAACAATGCTTAAAGAACCATGAAGTCCACACATTATCTACAATCAGAATGCACTTGAAACAATTTGAACAGAATTCTGATGGACATCTCAAGATATGGAGGGGTCCACATTTTAAAGCTCACATTGCAAATAATGGAAGTTCAGATTTAAACCTGGAGGAAAGCACTAAGAACTGAACAACTCTCCACAGCTGGTATCTTATCACTTATTTATGAGCCAAAAAAAAGCTTGAAACCTATCACAGCACAAAGTTTTATTAAATATTTTACTTATTTATTTTTTAGGTAGGTTCCATGCCCGATGTGGGGCTGAACTCACAACCCCGAGATCAAGATTTCCATGCTCTTCTGAATGAGCCACCCAAAAGCCCTTCTAATTAAATTTCAGAAACTTGGTTAATTTTAAGTAAAATCTACCCAGACAAAAGACAGTACTAGGAAATTAGTTTTAAATGTGGTATTATAGGTACATTGTTATGTTCTTCCAAAACTACAATTTTAGTGGCACTACAATGTGATAGGTCTAACTTTCCTACTTAAGAGATGTTGAGCAAAAGACTTACCATCCATTATGGGTTGAATTGTGCCCCTCAAAAAGTGTTAAAGGCCCAACCCCAAGGATCTGTGAACGCAACCTTATTTGGAAACAGGGTCTTTGCAGATGATCAAATTAAAATGAGGTCTGTAGGGTGGGCCCCAATCCAATACTAAGGGAAAATTTGGACACAGACAGGAAGACGAGAAGACATAAACAGATTCTCCTTCACAGCTTTCAGAAAGAACCAATCCTAATACCTTAATCTTGAATTTCTAGCCTCCAGAACTATGAAGTGAGAAACTTCCCATGACATCTGAACCTTAATTTTCTCATTTGAAAAATGGGGGTTATATGATCACCCATATTTGTTTTTAAAATTAAAATCAGAATATAAATTATTTTGAAAATGATCAAGAATTATAAAAATGATAATGGTATTATTATCTTGATAATTTAATAAATATCACTGTCAAGATTTTTCTCTTGTTACAATAAAAAGTTTTAAGCAATGATCTCACATTTCTATGTATTTAAACTAACTTTTAATCCACAGGCTTCAAATCACTCTTGCCATACATAGAAGAACAGAGTCTTAATGTTAAAATTACTTGAACATGGCTGATTTCTTCCTTTTCCTCATGTTTTAATCCTTAAGTACCATCTAAGTATAGATGTTCTCTTTTGAATCTTTTTGAAAAGACATTTTATTGAGTTATGATTGGCCTACGTAAAGCTGTACATATTTAATATATACATACAACTTGATAAATTCAGAGATAAGTATACACCTGTGAGAGTACAAACAAAGCCATAAACTTGTCCATCATCTCCAAGTTGTGTGTGGCAAGAGCACTTAACATAGGATCTGTCCTCTAAGGATAATTTTGAGTATATAATACAGTATTGTTAACTACAGTTGTATGAAAATTTAAAAATTGCCACCCTCCCCACCGAAAAACCAAGAACCGATGCCCTTCTGGCCACACAGGCACGACCAGAGCAATCCCAGGTAACTGTGATTCAGACCACTGGAAATAACCAACAGCATCTGCTGTCCAAAGCAGATGATGACGGATTATGATAGGTTAACAAGCTGACCATCCAAACAAAAAGCAAGGCCTCCTTCTGCACATAGTACTTGCTTCTTCTCTTCGCTCTGCTTCTTGTACTTCTACACTTCTACTAAAAATGAAAGCACACATGTGGATGTGTCTAGCAGATGCCCAACAGAGTAGGAATTCAATACACATTAGCTGCCCCCGCTCTGCCTGACTGACCCTCCTCCCTTGCAACTCAGATGATGAGTATCAGGAAGTAATACTTCGGTAGGTAAGCAACTTTGTAATCTTCTCAAAATGTCATGGCATCAACAAGAAACATACCATCTTTGCAAGCTCCAGTTAGAAAGAATTTAACTAAAAAATAATAAAATTTGTCAATGTATCTCACCTTTTACAAAGCCCTAATATAGGACTGCCTAAAAACAGAAAGATACTAGGCAATCTAAGGTATATTTCTCATTCTGAATGGTAGAGATTAAAATGCACATAAGTTACATTTCACACCACCAGAAATCAAAGTTACTTCACATGAGCTACTAATAAAACGTATTTTTAGTATCCCGCTGCCTACATCCTATGCATCCCCACCCTCTGTGGCCAGGCATCATGGTAAATCAGTGAAAAGATTCGCGGGGAAAGGTGAGTTTCAGGGTATGAGTCAGGTTCCACGGCAAAGATACACACAGTTTGGGCAAACTCAGGTACTCTGGGTCCTTTACTAAACAAGACGAAGTCACTGTCTTTATACTTTCATCATTACAGTCTCACTTAACATAGTAAATCTTTATTTATCCCCAAGCCAGACACCTGAAATGTATTAATTTTTTAAAGTCACATCAATTTCTTTCATCAAAGATGTAACGATTTTGAAAAACCTGTTTTAAAAATACTTTGGAAAAATAATCATTCCTTGATGATCGACTATATAATAAGTAAAATCAGGGAGACAAGTGTTCAGTCACAGAAAATGACTTCTGGACCTGCTTGAATTAGTTTACTTTAAGCATGTGTTTAGAATATACAAATATTTTATAGACACCTTTCTTTTTTAAAGGGGGTCTAAGACCTATGACTATTAATTACATTTTAAAAATAGCAAATATGATTCCTACAGTTAAACCATCACACAGGAAGACATGGTTTCTCTCCACTACCTCAATATGTCCCTAAAATGCTGAGATTTTTGGATGGGTGAATTCTGAGAGGAAATTATTCCATAATCAGTATCAGTTAACATGTCATAGGTTGGACGATTAAGTTTTAATTCCAAAAATCAACAGGCTTCACAACTTAGTAATGGGCTTTGAAGTCACTTCTAACATCCTAAGCCTCAGTTTCCTCTTCTGCAAAACAGGTACAAAATATGCCCAAGGATTCTCCTCATCCTTAAATAAAGTGTACCTAAAAGATTTAATGGTACCTAGTAGCTAATTAATAGCTGTTAATACTGTTGTTAATAGATATAATATTTTATGTAGCATAAATAACTCCATTTTATTTTCACTGATCCTACATTAACATTCTAAGCTATGCAAAGAATCCATATGAAATGTCACTATGGGTTGTTTACTCTCTTGGGCTTGTTAATTCTTATTTAAGGTACTTAAAAAATTAAAACTTTTTAAAGGCCCTATAGTAGGAATCAAAATATGTAGCCTCTGATCTAGATTCTGACCTCAGCTCTACACTGGCTAGTTGAACTTTCTTAAGCAAGTTACTTGACCTCTCTAATCTTCACTTAGGTCATGGGTAAAGTGGTAAAAGGTAGGCTTAATATTCTGATTACTAGATTAACTTTATAAAAGTATTATATACAAAGTAATTCTATTAAACTACCACATAGGGAATATTGCTAATGTTATAACATCTGAATGAAGAGAACACACAATATATTTATGTACCTTATTTGCATTAATTTCACCCCCCCCCCTTGCAAAACTCCAACAGAGCCTAATCTAAGTACTAGGGCCAATTCTAAACTAGCATCTGTTGCTGGCTAGCGCGCAGACATTCAAAGCATCACTCCAACATAACAATAAACATCAAATAAACTTCAGAGTTAATATATATGTCACTTTTATAGTCATCCCACAAAATTAAAAGTAACCATCATAAACACCTGGATTTATCAGAGGCTACTACGTTAATAGCTTTTATGAGCAGAAAATATTTACCAGGTATAGAAAGACTGCATTCTTTCTTTGAATTGATTCATTGAAAACTGAGAGTAGTTTGGTAATTAAAAAGGCAGGAAAGCTCTTCTTACTTTTCCAGTCTATGAATACAAAAAGAGAAAAAGGCAAAACTGAGTGAGCCGTATAAAATAACCTAACACTTTAAGAGGGAACAATTAAACACAGTGGGGACACTGAACTACAGGTGTGTTTAACTGCCTAAACATCAAGTGATCAGAGGCACCTCTCCTGTGCCTATTTCCTCATCTCCAAACAGGGATCCTAGCACCTGCCCTCACTTCAGGAATACGGAGGTACATTAGAAAATTCTTGGAACGTGTATTACAAGGTGCTACTTTTTCATGAGGCTGAATAAAACAGCCTACTCAGTATTTTCTTTAAAGAGTATATTTCACTAATAAAAAAAGAAACCCAACTCCATGCTACCTCCTTCCGAATTTACAAGCATCTCCTTCAATGTATACATACATATATTGTGTATATTCATAGATGATAGATTGATACATATCACTATCACTGTAAAATAATCTGAAAAAAGGTACAGATTTTATTTTGTCTTTAGAAAACAAGAAGGGTCAATATTTGGGCACATAAGTATGGAGATTCACTATCAATGGGTAACCATCACATTCTTGGGACAGAAAATCCTAGAATCCTGATCTGTAAAACGTTCATCAGCCTTAACTAAGGAAGAAGATTTGGTACATGTGCTCTTATTTGTCATATACCTGTACGATGTAGCTATTTTTGAATTAGCCTAACTAATTAGTACAACTAGTATAAATTTGTATAACTAATTGAGTAGCATCACTTATTAATAATAGCATCTAAGTTTTATATAACTCGGCGCTCATGTAACTAGTCCATACAGGTTTTTTCCATACATTCGCTGATGGTCCTAACCATTTATGAAACTCTGAAACAAAGGCTTAAGTTCAACAGTGCAAACAAAGTCAAATATGTGAATAGTTCAAACTGCTTTCTTTCTAGAAAAAGTTATGTTTGTGAGAGAAGGGGTTCACAGTAGCTCCGAACACTTGAAAAGTACAGATCTGCCGTAATTCTGCAACACTGGTCAAAAACCAAGACATTCTATTACATCATACAACTGGGAGGCAATGAAATTCTTTCTCTCTTGAAAGAGTCTGATCTACATGTATTTTCTTTACGAGAATTTTAAAATCATTAAGTTAGGGTATTTAAATAAGGATAGAAGTTAGGATATTTAAAGAGATATTTCTAAAATAAAAGCAAAAACAAAACATACAATGACACAAATAAATACACAAAATATAGACTTCAGCAGACCCACCAAAGCCCTCCAGAAACACGAACTATAATAAGGGATACCCACCCAACTCTTCCTCCTTAAGCCAATATGATGGTTACAAACTGACAAGCTCTTTCTGGCTGTCCATTGACTTATCTACAGATGTTTTATTCTTTTGAAATCTCCCTAATTTTTGGATGCAAATAAGCCAGATACAGTCCTTACAACAGAAATCCTGCTAGACCCCATTGAGTTTCCATGGAAACATGCAATGGCAATGGCAAAGGGGTTGTTCTGGCCTTTGACTACTTAAAAAAGTCTCAATGCTCACTGAGTGAAAGGACAATTATGGTATCTTAATAAAGAACAAATACCCCCCCCCCACACACACACCCCACCTTTGGGATTATCAAGCAAAATAATGCAAAGTATTTTCATCTAGGCCCAAAGTGGCTTTCAGCCCAGCAGCAATAATCAATGCATCTGTGAAAAGTTAAGAGATGCCAATTACAAAATGGTAAATACACTTTTACTAAAGAAATATAATTCAAGAGAGTACTCCCTGTGGGTCACTTAATGTAGCTGACAACCAGAGAGAGAAAAATACAAAGTCTAATCTAAACAGTAGTATCTTTTCCTCAAATAAATTCAGTTATTACTGTTCCCTCCTTTTATTAAAAGCAAGTGTTTTCAGGGTGCCTGGGTGGCTCAGACAGTTGAGCGTCCAATTTCAGCTCAGATCATGATCTCGCAGTCGGGTCTGTGAGTTTCAGCCCCACATGGGCTGGACACAGCCTGGAGCCTATGTCTTGCTCTTTCTGCTTTTGGTCCTGCTCATGCTCTGTCTCTCTCTCCCAAAAATAAACATTAAAAAAAAAAAGTAAATGTTTTCACCGCAGTGATTCTCAAAGGGCAGTACCTGGATCAGCATCATCAATCTCACGTGGAAATTGTTAGAAATGTAAATTCTCAGGTCCCCACCCCCGACCCACTGAATCAGAAACTTTGGGGGTTAGAGGTCTACCACCAACTGGTGTTTTCACAAACCCTCCAGAAGATTCTGATGTATGCTAAAACTTGAGAACCACTGATTTACAACGTCAAACCTCAGAAGAGACTATGAAATAAAAAATGGTATGTTCGGGGCACCTGGGTGGCTCAGTCAGCTGAGCATCCAACTCTTGGTCTCGGATCAGGTCATGACTTTATAGCTTTATGGGTTCAAGCCCCATATCAGGCTCTGCACTGACAGCATGGAGCCTGCTTGGGATTCTTTCTCCCCCCTCCCCTCTCTCTCTCTCTGCGCTTCTCCCCCACGCCCCACCCTCAAAATAAATAAATAAACTTAAAAAAAAAAAGCCCAATGCTTTATCTCACTCCTTGGAGCTAAGTGAGGCCTAGTAATAAAACATAAAGGAGAACTCGCTGGCTCCTCAATTGAGTATGTTGGTTAGTATCTCATTTTCTAAAAAATAAGCAGAGACTAGCAGCGGTTCATCACGTCTATCCTCCCTACACCTGTCAAGTCCAAGTAAAAACTACAAGGGCCCATTCACGATCACTCAAGGGGAGGAGAGCCCTTGTGCCTAAGACACTCAGTTCACTACCAATCACAACTCATTTCTGATCACTGAGGGCTTCAGACACGGGGTAGCAAACTTTACTATTTATTTCCTTATAATAAAGTCATTTTTCCAAGATATCAAATACACAGGTAGGGAGAAGTCTGAAGTTTGAGTCATAAATTTTAACATTCCTCACTACTTGTATGAATTTAAAAAAAAGTAAGCATACACGAATGCAGTTCTTCCTTAGTATCTAACATATCAGATCATTCATGTACTACAAAACACATTTCGCTTTTACCATTTATAACTCCTTCCCTATTTCCTTTAAGATAATGGGCAGCACTTCAAAGAAACAGCCATGGTAGTGACATTAAAGTGACCAGAGACGAACAGAGAAATATAATGGAGAAAAACCATTGCGTAAATCGAATATGACACAGGCTGTTAGAAGTGAAGAAATAAGGGCAAATAGCTTTCTGAAGCTCATAATTAAAAATAAATACAGAATAAATTTAAGTAGACCACTGACTCAAGGCTCTGCATTCTCTAGTTGTTAAATGTCGGTGTTCCTCGGGGTCTGTTCTCAGTCCACACTCACTACACTAGCGATTGCCAAAGTATCGTCTTTGTGCTACTAGTGGGTTGGAATGGATCCACAAATGCTAATTATTATTGTTAATTTTTTTTTCATTTTATTTTAGAGAGGGGGAGAGAGTGGGGCAGAGGAGTGTTGGGGGGGAGAACAAGAAAATCTCAAGCAGTACTTCTGTTTGTAATTTTTTGAGGAACCTCTACACTATTTTCCACAGTGGTTGCTAATTCCATGCACTTGGATGTGTCACTGTGGACTACATACTAACAGTACAAGTGGGGTGCCGTTCCAACTCCCCCATTTGGATAAGGGCAGTGCCATTTAGCAAACGACCTCAGCTCAAGGGAAAGAGCTGAGTGATTAATCCCATCCCCCTAGCTACTGACTTACTCAGGACTAGACTGTAACCTAGAACGTTCCTCAATTCTAGTCTGTGAAATCCAGGGAAGGGCTCCTGGGCCTTTCCGGGACAGTTCTTCTCGCCTCTAACAGAACAGTAAGTGGCTGCTCTCCATCTGGAGACGCAAACAAGGAAGCACACGTCCTGGCTGCTGCTAGCACCAGGGAAAGAACCTGAGGACAAAGCAACACAGAGAGCCCAGTCCTATTGTCCCTGAAGCTTCGGGTCTCAGCCCTGTGAGTGGAGCCCATTCCCTTGTGTTTAAGCCACACAGAGATAATTAGTTTCTATTATCTGAAGCTGAAAGCAACCTACCAATAACATATCTGTAAGTTATTAAGACTTAATAATTAGGTGCTCATAAATTAAAATTAGTTATTGGAGTCTGCAAATAAATATGGTTGCACCTAATGTTAGACAACTCTGCAAAATTCCTAATGTATATGCACGTAATGTACAAGTTGGAATTTCTAAAACTTGGTCTTGTTATTTTTGCATGATCAATATGATGGTACAGGTTTTTCAGTATCAATTATTCTTTCCTATTTTGTATATCAATTTAGACATAACATTGCATATTTGTATCAACATTTCTAGATTATAATGTAAAAAAATTAGCTTTCATGATAGAAGTCAGTAAAGTTCAAATAGTTCCCATACTTCACAGTAAAGTGCTTTGCATATAACCCGGAATGTTAGGGGCACCTGGGTGGCTCAGTGGGTTGAGCATCCGACTTCAGCTCAGGTCATGATCTCGTGGTTGACTAGTTCGAGCCCTGCATCAGGCTCTTGCTGATAGCTCTGTGCTGACAGCTCAGAGTTTGTAACCTGCTTCGGATTCTGGGTCTCCTTCTCTCTCTGCCCCACCCCTGCTCATGTCCTGTCTCTCTCTCAAAAATAAATAAACATTAAAAATAAATAAATAAATGATAAACAGGAATGTTAGAAGAGTTATATGCATGATTCTACTTTTATCTATACTTAGAGATATAGCTATATCCACATGGAAAAGGACTATCCAGATTTGTAAAAATGGTTAATATTCAGCATACATATCTCTGTTTGGTTTCAACTGGTAATTTTTGTAAAATTCTCTTTCATTATGAAACAATTTTTAGCTAATTATTTACTTTTTTAATGCATCTGACAATACTAGTTTTAAATATAAAGATCTGTTGTAAGAAAGCTTTGTAATGAAGAGGGAACAGGCAAATACAAAGGAAGACTTTCCAAATACAAAGCTCAAGTTGCCTAAAAATAATATAAAAAATATAAGTAATATGAAAAATAGTAATATAAAAACTACAAAAAGGATTCTTTTTGACCATTTCTACATTTGGCCTGAATGAATTTACCTAAATGCAAATAAGCTAACTGAAATAACTTCCAAAATGCTGTCCTAGCTCTGAATCTCATACAATAATCTATCTCATTCGGCAGCGTAAATTTTTTGTCAACTCATGACTAAACTATACAAGAAGTAAACTCAATTTTCTACTTGTACAGTTAGAGACAAAATAAAATGTTAATAACTTTTTAACAGTATGGCAGCCCCTATAGTCCCTTTCTGTACTGTTTTCAGTAGAAAGCAGTAGCTCCACACATACCTCTATTCAAGGTTCTACTTGTCTCACACACTTGTCTGTGAGAAAATCACAACAAAAAATTAACAGTGACCCTGAAGGGGTTTAGAGTGGTAGACAGAAAGGCCTTCTGGTCAACATGGTAGAGAGAAAGACCTTCTACAACCCATTCACATCACACTGGTTATGATAACACCAAGCAGCTGATTCCACAGAATGCCATTAAAAAACACTTTATTACAATTTTGGCCTCTGAAGTAATGTTCATACTCCACAAAAATGATGGCAGGAATTTCTAAAGCCCTAGATGAAAATCTTAAACCCATTAACCTATCAACAGATGATTCTATAACCCTGTTTAACTCAGAGCTTCCCCTAGACAATAAAGCCAAGACACGTTAGAATTGCCAGTAAAACTTTTGAAATTTATTTTTTATTTTTTAATTTACATCCAAGTCAGTTAGCATATAGTGCAATAATGATTTCAGGAGTAGAATCCAGTGATTCACCCCCATGTATAACACCCAGTGCTCATCCCACCAAGTGTCTTCCTTAATGCCCCCTGCCCATGTCACCATCTCCCCTCCCCGATCCAGACAGGGACAACCCTCTGTTTGTCCTTTATATTTAAGAGTCTCTTATGTCTTGTCTCTCTCCCTGTTTTTATATTATTTTTGCTTCCCTTCCCCTAAGTTCATCTGTTTTGTATCTTACACTCCACATATGAGTGAAGTCATATGGTTAAGTCTTTCTCTGACTACTTTCACTTAGCATAATACCCTCCAGTTCCGTCCATACTGTTGCAAATGACAGGGTTTCATTCTTTTCGATTGCTGAGTAATACTCGATTGTGTGTATATATACATATATATGTGTACATATATACCACATCCTCTTTATCCATTCATTGTCAACGGACATTTGGGCTCTTTCCATACTTTAGAGTTGCCAATAACTTTCAAAATAGAAAGTCAAGATAAAAACTCCACGCAACAAGCAATAGTTAATGATTATTAGAAATAGGATCAATAAATAGGGAACATTTTAGCTAAATTTAGATCAAGATCCTGTCTTGAATTAGTATTAAGTCTATAGTGTCATTCTTCCTTTTCATATAATAGATGGTTACAAAAGTGACTAAAATGATAGGGGAAAAAGCATCATCCACCTGTAAGAGGCCTCACTAGCTCTTTCTCCCTAGTCTAGAGCACCAGGAAGAGATAATTAAGGTGAAATAAATATTTGTGAGTGCATGTGTGTTTTCACACAATTTTTTTAAAATGTATTTATTTATTTGAGAGAGACCGAGACAGCACAAGTGGGAAAGGGGCAGAGGGAGAGGAAGAGAGAATCCCAAGCAGACCTCATGCTGTGCAGAGCCCCACCTGGGGCTTGAATTCACGAAACTGTGAGATTATGACCCAAGAGGAAACCAACAGTCAAACGCTTAACTGACCGGACCACCCAGGTGTCCCCACCCCCAACCCACGTTTTCCGACATGAATGTGGAAAAACAACAACAAAACCCTGGTTAAGACAGTGTGACAGGCACATGACTCTGAGGGGCTCCATGCCGGCAGCACCTCTAGAGGCCGCTGGCCTTCCCTGTGCCCACTACAAAGGAAGGACTGAGGGCACTGTGGTCATCCACTACCTCACACGTTCGGGAGACAAAACGAGGCTATTAAAATTCTCTATTCTGGGGCACCTAGCTGGTTCTGTCAGTAGAATATGTGACTACTGATCCTGGGGTTGTGAGTTCGAGCCCCATGCCGGGTATACAGATTACTTAAAAAAAATTCTCTAAGCTTGAAAATGCTATTAAACAGATTTCATTTTCACTTTAGAAAATTTCCTCAACAATATACTAACATGGATAAAAGAGAATATTATGCTTAATGTGAAAAAGAGAAGTACCTAGCACCACCTCCTACACTGAAAATATAAAACCTTAAAAAAAAGTACTGTATTGTAGACCAGCCCATACTTAGAAATCATCAAGTATCCAAACATCTTTTTGTTTGTTTGTACCATTTTACCATACTGACCACGCCCCTTCTTACAAACATACCACTTGTTTGTACTAAAATAATCTCAGTACTAAGAGAAAAATTAGGTAGATGAAGAGTACAAGCCATTAAAATACAGGCAGTAAAAGTGGCACAGTTAACCATAATAGAACACAGTATGCATCCCACCACTGAACCTTTTTCAGAGTTTCCTTACCGTTTAACAAGACTAGTTTAAGCACCCCTGCCCTGTATCATTAGATTTAGAATCAAATCTAACATAAAAGGCAAACTTTCTCTCTCCTGGCTCTTGAAAATATCAAAGGATAAAAATCATAGAGTTTTAGAGCAGAGAGGAATGCTAGCAATGATCAATCCAATCCCTTCACTGTACAAACAAGGAAATTATATGCAAGAATGCATGATTTATTTCAGAACAAACCGAGTGATGGCTCAGCTAAAATTCAGATCCATTTTCCACTCTGAGTCCAAGAATACTCTTCACATGGGCCACCTCCCCTTTAGAAATACTTAAATTTTCCAACAACATGATAAAGGCACTTCTTTTTTTTTTTTTTTTTAATTTTGAAAGAGAGAGAGAGAGAAACAGTGTGAGCAGGGGAGGATCAGAGAGGTAGGGAGATTTAGAATCCAAAGCAGGCTCCAGACTCTGAGCTGTCAGCACAGAGCCCGATGTGGGGCTCGAACCCACAGACCGCAAGATCATGACCTGAGCCAAAGCCGAATGCTCAACTGACTGAGCCACCCAGGTGCCCCGAAAGGTACTTCTTAAAAAGTGATCAATGTTATTTCAATCTTTTTAAGTATACTGATTACTGGTAATTATTTTCCAAGGATAAGTTCATAATATATGTTCACATATTCATTCTTTCGTTCATTCAGGCACTCAAATAATTTTAAGAGATTATTATGTATAAAGAACTGTCCTCTGCTCCATGGGGCCAGAAAGATGAAACAGACAGGACTGTGACCTTGAAAAGCTTCGGTCTATAGACTGAAAAGCTAGAACAGACATCAGAACTCTATAATTTGAGTAATAACTAAAAAAAAGTTTTACTTAAACTGCACATGAGTGGCATGATTTCAGCTCAGGTCATGATCTTGCAGCTTGTGGGATAGAGCCCTACGTGCTTGGAATTCTCTCTCTCCTCTCTGCCCCTCCCCAGCTTGTGCTCTCTCTAAAAATAAGTTTTAAAAAAATTTTTTTACTTTTTGACAAAAGGGTACAAATAGATGCATAAGTCAACACAAAAGAGGAAATGTTGTTTTCTTGTGATTTAAGGATTTCTTATTTACATAGAAAAACCATAAACTGGATATTTATGCAATAAGGTGTACTCTAAAGAAAAGAGACTGATGCTTCCATTCTATGACGTATCTTCAGGTTTCAGATACCGCCTTTAAAGTTTCTTCCGCATCTAACACACTATGATCTTTTGCCATTTTCTCATCTCCTTATGTAAAAAAAGCTAGATTTCTAATTCAACTAATTTTAGCAAATATCTTAATTTTTTTTTTGTATTACAGTGGGGGTCATGAAAAACTGTCCAAATGAGACAGACCACAAGCCAGCAAATATATCAAACATCTCCAACCAAATGTCACTGAGTTCACTGGCTGAATACAGAATAGGGTAAAAACTAGGGAAGCTGACAACCCTTGAGTCAGTAAAGGATAGGAATTTAGGTTAGGAAATCTGGCGTGGTCTCTATACCATTATAACATCAAAATTAATTTCTATAAGACGTGAGGTCATTGTAAACCATCACGTTAATATCCCCTCGGCACTGAGAGTACTACAAACACCAAGCTCCCGTGGGCCCGACGGGCTTTGCAAATTCTGCTCCTCAGCCTAGGATGCTTCTTAGTGTCTCAGATGGCTCCTTACAATTCCGGGTTCTGGTGGTCATCTCTCAAAGAGGCCTTCCCTGACCATTCTACATAAAAAACACCCCCCATTACTATCATGTCACCCTGAAATAGTCTGTGAACTTTTAAACTCGTTTACTTGCTCCAGCAGAAGGCAAGCTTCCTGAGCACAGGCCCCTTCTTAATCTTGTTGCGCAGAAACCTTAGTGCAGGATGGAACCTGACAGGTGCTCAAAAATACATGTTACGTAAATGAGCAGCACCCAGAAGGTGTAAGAAATAGTAGATGAGGGATACTGGCTTAAGTCCACCAAACTGCTTGAAAGAAACTATTTCAAAAACACATAAAAATATGTGCTGAGAGAATTTATCTATTAATTTGGGCCCTCTTAACAAAATCTTCCTCTAAGGATACTCTTGATAGTGTATCTGAATTTCAACAGAAAAAATTCTGTCTAGCAAATACTTTTTTATATTAAAAAAATTTTAATGTTTATTTTTGAGAGGGAGATAGGCAGAGCATGAGTGGGAGAGAAGCAGACACAGAATCGGAAGCAGGCTCCAGACTCTAAGCTGTTAGCACCAAGCCCAATGTGGGGCTCAACCTCATGAACCATGAAATCATGACCTGAGCTGAAGACGGATGCCCAACTGACTGAGCCACCCAGGTGCCCCTAGCAAATACTTTTTTTTTTTTTTCAAGTCAGGACTTCTTTAAAGTCAGGGAGAAAGAGTAGTTTCTGGTTTGTGATGTTCTTGGCCATTTAAAGAGTATCAAGTTCTATTTTATTTATTACATTTATAATGTTTGCCCTAGATTAGGCATGGGTTCTCAGAAACAATAAATTTAGAACTGTCTTCTCATTAATGGATGTGAAATCTGAGAACATTTGAGTATAAAACAAGACTGACATTTAGGATCTTGAGAAACAGGGGGTAAAGTGAGTTAATTCCCAAATTAAAATTTGCTCAGCGGCCAATAAATAGATAGGAATTTTTCAAGAAACTCAGCCATTTCAAATTACATCCTAGAGACTGTCTCCTAACTTTGTGAAATAAGACTACCCATGTTGGGAGTCCTGCTGAAATTCCAGTTTCTCTTTGAAAAATTCTGTATTAGGAAGTCAATTCCTCTATTTGCCATGGTTGAACAAGAAAGCACACTGTTTCAGGAAAATTGATGAACCAATTATCTGTTAATCAAGCATGTACTGAGTATCAAGGTCTTAAAGCAGGTGTGTAGAGTTTACTTAAATTTACCCACACTACCAATTTCTTGGTCTTTTCATCTGAGTTCAATTTCCTTCTTTAAGGACATCCTTTAAATGTTCCATTAGTTAAGGTATGATGGGAGTGAATTCAGTTTTTGGTTTGCCCAAAAATGTCTTTTTATCTTTATCTTGAATAAAAGTTTAGCTGGGCAAAAATGTAAAGGTTGGTAGTTATCTTCTCTCAGCATTTTATAATTTCATTGTCTTCAGGATTCCACTCCTGCTATTGAGAACTGTGAAATTTGGCTCTTTTATGAGCAATTATCTATTCTTCCTGTCCCTATTAAAGACCTTCCCTTTATATTGGATTTTCTGCAGTTACACTATAATATATCTAGGGACAGAATTTTTATCCATCCTGCTTGGGGTTTCATTGTGCTTCCTAAAGCTGAGAATTCATGCCCTTCATCAATTCTAGAAAATTCTCAGCCAGTATGTAGTTTTTGAATTGATAATAGCTGAGAACTACTACTCTGAGTTCCAAAATTACATTCATTTTAAACTTTCTCATCCCATTCTCCACATCTCTTACCCTCCCATTCCAGTCTTTCATCTGTAACTACTAGTACTACATCTGGTTCATTTCCTGAACCCTATCATTAATTCACTCTTCAAAAAGTTTGTAATCTACTATTTAACTTATCCATGGAGTGTCTACATTTCAATGACTATTTTTTCCTTTCTCGTAATTGTTTCTTTGCCTAATTTGCCTCATTTTTACTTGGTTTCTTGTCCCCATGTTTTCAATCCACTCTTTTATTATTAAAACATTTATAAGTAATTTGAATAATAATAAATCTGATTAATTCCAAAAATCTGAGGTCCTTAGAGATGGAGGGAGTACCTCTATTGTTGGTTGTTGGCCTTGTCCCCTCCTAGGTTCTATAATTTGGGGATTCCAGCTCTGAAGGAGGAGTCTGAGAAGCCTGGGTTGAAAGTACATTCCTTCAAAACACCCACACATGTGCCTCTGCCCTAGCTGAGGCACTTCTCGGCCAAAATGACTTTTATTTCTTGTTCCTGGGTTTCCCAGACCACACAGGAGGCATAAAGTCAAATTTGGAATCTGTATTTTAAGAAGAGCTCTGGTTATGAATTCTTGGAAAGACATCTACCTAGATCTAAGGTTGAGAGACTTCATCACTATAATTTGCCAGTGCATGGATTTCCCGCCTCGCCTGCCGTCTTGCTACGGGTATAGGTATTCAATACTCAAGAATCCCAGCTTCGTGAAGGGATCTCTGCTCCATTTCACCACCCGGAAAAGTCTAGTGTTCAGACACGAAGACAGAAAGCTCTGGAATGTGGCTTGGACAAGGGCCCCAGCATTAGTTAGAGGACCTTGAAGCCTCCTGTTCACTCACCCTGGGGAAGTGCCCCCTATCCTCGAGCTTGCAAGAAAAGGGATATCACAGGCATTTGTAGTTTTGTAGAATATTTCAGAATAATCCACTGTAGAGTCAGAAGTCTCTGAGAGTAAGTTTTAAAAACAATTTCAATCTTCACAAGCAAGCTTTCAGTGAGCTCTGTTTGCTTCTCTGTTCCCACAGCCCTGCAGTACTCTGTCATTGCTCTTCTTTTACCCCACCTTGTCACTGCGGTTCACCATCTTCTCCCTGCCCTGATTTTTTTTAATGTTTATTTATTTGTGTGTGTGTGTGTGTGAGAGAGACAGAGAGAGACAGACAGAAACAGAGACTCCAAAGCAGACTCTGTGCTGTCAGCACAAAGCCAGACGTGGGGGTCAAGCCCAGGAACTGTGAGGTCAGGATCTGAGCAGAAGTCTGACGCTCAACCCACTCAGCCCGACTGAACCACCCAGGCGTCCCTCCCTGCCCTGATTTCAACATTCTGAGTGCTCAGCAATCCAAGGAAACGCAAGGGCATTACTTAAGCGATTCCTGCTTCGGCTAAAGAAAATAAGAATCAAGGGCAGTGACATGATTTTTTGCACTTGCTCTCTGCAGATTTTTGAGAATGGAGGACTACAAAAGTTTTGACAAAAATCTCAACAGGACAGCAGGAATGGGAACTTACTGGTTGATTCTGGGCCATATATGACAGTAATCTAGAAAAGAGATGATGGTTGGCTTAAGCTCAGATGGTAGCAAAAGGGACAGATTGTGTATGTGTTTTAGTGGTAAAGCTGACAGGTGTCTAATTTGATGTGAAGGGATGAGAAAGGTTAACGATTCTGTAAGGCTACAGAGAATGAACTAGAATAAAGAGATGAAAGTTACAAAAAGGGAACACATTTCAAGTTAATACTAAGGGAGAACTATTTAAAAATCAGAACATTTATTTAAAAAATGGAATGATTCTGAGTTTATCACTTCCCATTAAAAATTTCTCTATATTTCATTTGATGGGTATAAGGAGGTCAAGTTGCAGACTTCTATGATTTAACCACAATCTTTTCCAACCTTACCTTACACTATTCCTTTACGTTCCCCCAATCTCTGATTAAATGGAACTACTCAGATGCAGGATTTTCTGTGGCTGCCCTATATTCTTTCCTTTGATCCACCTATTCCCGTAGTCCGTCTACTATCTTTCAATATCTAGCTCCACTACCAGGTCTTTGGCGAAGCCTGTCCTGAGCAATTCCCGTTGGAAGAGAATCTGTGCCGTAACTCAGCCACTTCCTGAAAATCTACCAACAGTGCCCTGTCTGAAGAAGAAACTTAACAGAAACTGAGAAATTAACACTCGACAGAGAAGGAATTAAGTTCTTATAAAGAGGCTGGGCTTGAACGCTGATATCCTCTCTAATTGTAAGGTTTTGTGATTCCATAAAACCTCTAGTAAAATAGTCTTAAGCTATACCTGAAACAGTGTTTGTTTTTCAATCTGGTAAACATTTATTAAACACTCGCCACGTACCAGATACTGTGCTAGGTAGGCTTAAACGTGATCCCATTTAATCCTAACAAAACTCTATGAAGTAGTTACTGTTTTTTTCTTCTACAGGTGAGGAAATCTATGCATACTGTCCTAATACAAATGCTATTCAAGTGTCAGAGTCAAGGCACATGCTTGATCTTTCGACTTCAAACCTGCTGCTCTTATACTAGCATCACAGCGGACAACTGATTTAGAATATTATTTAATTTCTACATAGAAATAAGAAAAAATACATTGAAAATATCATAGACAGGCATGAACCCTGTATAGACAGCAAATAACCTCAAGTTATTCTTTTATACTGCAAGAGAAATTTTTTTCACTAAAGCACAGCAATTCATCTACTCAGCAGGTTCAACATTTATTGTGAAAGGCATTGCTAGAATTCTAAAAGAAAAAGTCTAAGAAAAATATTAAAGCAGAGAGTCTACCATTGTAAGTATTAGAACGCATGGTAGCATGGAGGAAAATTTTATAGCTTAACACTAAAGATCAAACATCAAGTTGTTCCCCATTTTTTGTTAAAAGCTCCCTCTTGAGAGAAATGTAACCATATATTAACATAAAATCTTTCCCACAAGGCAGTGTTCTAGAGCAGGGTTTTCCCTCCAGATCAGAATATGGAGTGAGAACCATATATACTCCAATGCATCCATCTCAGTTCCACCAAACAGCATCCATTAAACTCGGCTGGCAGGAGATGCAGCGCAGTCTACCTGAGAGCAAACCCAGTGGAAGCCAGAGCACTGGGCTTCTACCTCTCATGATACCTCTGGGATTTTAAGTAACTGACCAATATGTGAAATACTCTCTGGAACTTTCAGATTAGAAATACGCAAATGAGGCGAGCCTAGGTGCCTCAGTCGGTTAAGCATCCAAGTTCGGCTCAGGTCATGATCTCAAGGTTTGTGGATTCAAGTCCCACATTGGGCTCTGTGTGGACAGCTCAGAGCAGGGAGCCTTTTTCAGATTCTATGTATCCCTCTCTCTCTGCCCTTCCCCTGCTCACGCTCTGTCTCTCTCAAAAATAAATAAAACATTAAAAAAAAGGAAAGAAATACACAAATGGCTGGGGCGCCTGAGTTGCTCAGTCCGTTAAGCGTCCGACTTCAGCTCAGGTTGTGATCTCACAGTTCGAGCGTTTGAGCCCTGTGTCAGGCTCTGTGCTGACAGTTTGGAGCCTGAAGCCTGCTTCAGATTCTGTGTCTCCCTCTCTCTCGCCCTCCCCCACTCACACTTTGTCTCTGTCTCTCTAAAATGAACAACTGTTAAAAAAAAAAAAAAAAAGAAATACGCAAATGGTTGCGATTAACAACAATAACAAATATTTTAAAAGTCAGTATTATAATTTGGACATTACCTTTAAGACATACACCATGCAGACAAATGGAAAGTTGAGTCATCAAGGAAATGAAAAGGAAAAGAGGGGTGCCTGGGGGGCTCAGTTGGCTAAGCGTCCAACTCTTGGTTTCAGTTCAGGTCATGATCTTGTGGTTCATGAGTTTGAGCCCCACACTGACAGTGCAGAGGGATTCTCTCTCTGCTCCTCTCCCGCTCTCTCTCTCTCTCTCTAAATAAACAAACTTAAAAAAAATTTTTTAAGGAAAATAAATTATTTTCTGTTTATGGCAGTGAAACAGTTTCTATCTTTTTTATTTCCTAAACAAGATAGAGGGTAATTGCTTTGGCCAAAGTCCTGAAGAATGGTGAAAAATAAATATTAAAGAATATGGTTTTAACTTGCTATTATTACTCAGCCTGCTCTATTTCCACAAATCTATACAAGCAAAATATACGAAGCCAATTAAATTCAAAAGTCAGTATTTACTATTTGTTTATGAGCATGGATACGGAGTGGAAAACACAGGCTACTTCTAACATTTCACCCTTACAACCGACAGGAGCCGGCAAATTCTCATCTTCTATCATATGTTGATTCCTGGGCATTTGAACAGCATTTCTCATACGAAACTTTTCAAACACAACAGAAAGATGCAGGACCTGAAAATCATGTCCCCACACACAACGAACAGGCAGGCTAGTCCCATTTACCAGAGGAGAGAGCATCACTGACTTTCATATTTCCACAGTATTGCCGCCAACACCCACAATTCTGGCCTTTCTAACCTGCTCACGCATCTACCCGGCCATCCCGTGTTGCGTCAGTATCTCTGCATCTAGCTCAGATGTCGGCAAATGTTTTCTGTGAATAAATATATCAGAGGTAGTAAATATTTTAGGCTTTGAGGGCCGATAATCTTTGTTCACATACTCTGTTTCCTGTTTTTTAACAACCCTTTTAAAATGTAAAAAGCATTCTCCTAGTTCATGGCCTTACAAAAACAGGCCACAGTTTGTACTTAGTCAATTATCCCTGACTTAGTGGATGTCCAATAAATAGATTTTTTAAGATTATTTAATTTTGAGAGAAAGAACATGGGTGAATGTGAATGGGGGAGGGGCAAAGGGAGAGCAAGAGAATCCCAATCAGGCTCCGCCCTGTCGGCACAGAGTCTGATGCAGGGCTTGATCTCCTGAACTGTGAGATCATGACCTGAGCCAAAATCAAGAGTCGAAGGCTTAACCAACTGAGAGCCACTCAGGTGCCCCCCATACATATTTTTTAATGAAACTTGAGTATAATTTAGTCCCCTCTCTCAGAAAAGCTCACAGCGCAGTGGAAAAAGGAACATGTCAACTCATGATCCAATACCAGATAACATCTGATCTGGATGCGGCATGCATAAAATAGTAACAGGTTAGCGCTCACTAAGTGTGAAGAGGTGCCAGGGGCTGTTTGACCTATTAACTAATTTGCTAATTTACAAGAACAAGCCTAAAGGTACATTCTATTATCACTCCCATTTTGTAAGAGAAAATGGAATGATAGGTTGATATTTGGTAAATTGCCCAAGGAGAGCTAATCAGCAAAGAGCAGGGCTGTTCTGAACCTGGACAGTCTGCCTCTGGAGCAAGCCCTGCATGAGCCTCTCAGCGAGGATGCTACAGGGGCAGAGAGGAGGTGCAACGTCTCATCAGAGAGCAAAGTCAGAGCAGGCTTCCAAGCAGAAGCCAATGGAACAAAGAACTGGATAGACAAGTACAGAAAAAGCTGAACATTTGTGACTACACTCCAACTTAAAATAACGGAAAAAGAAAAAAAGAAAAGAAAAAGTCGAACACAGGAAGGGAAAGTGATGCGACAGGCAATGACACGTCCGGGAACTGACAAACGCAAGAGATGGTCAGAGTGAAGGGTAACAAGGGGTCAGGAGGTAAGGCTGGAGAGGTGGGCACGGGCATTATCATCCAGTTCCTCAAATGTAACTTTCAACTCAACTTAATGTTTAAATTTCGTCCTTAAAGTAAGACTAATATAACAAAACAAACCAACCTTTTTTTTTTAATAGTTTACTTGGTAGCTGCATGAATACAGGGTCCAGGGCTAAGTATGAAAACTGAACCAACACATGAACCCAAGGCAAGAGTGGAGGCTAGAAATAAGGTCGCGGCCAAGAGAATGGAGAAGAAACAGGTGTGAACAACACAAAGAAGGAAGGCATGGTACTGCTCTAGGTGTGCGGGTAAGCGAAGGAGGCGAGCAGAGGAGCCTCCGGCTGGAGCCTGAGCAGCTGCGGACAGAGGCGAGTGGGCAGAAGGAAACATGCGGGACGGACGGGGAAGAGAGGCCTCTGGATAGGCTAAAGGAGACGTGCTATGGCAGAGTTTTAGCCAACAGCTGAATTTACAGAGCAAAGGTCCCCATCTTCCTCCTGATCAAATGATCTTCCTCAACACAGCGCCTCCCTCCACAATGATTCCATGCACCAGGCAATCCTCTATTTCCCTAACAAACTGTCGTCCCCATTTCTCATTCTAACCATGTCACAGTTCTCTTAAACCTCCATAGTGACTTCAGGAGCCATTCCTACAG
Source organism: Suricata suricatta (assembly GCF_006229205.1). Taxonomy (NCBI): domain Eukaryota; kingdom Metazoa; phylum Chordata; class Mammalia; order Carnivora; family Herpestidae; genus Suricata; species Suricata suricatta. The sequence continues at coordinate 123,541,283 of NC_043702.1, read as the reverse complement.
ATGAATGTCAAGGATCCCTATGTCTTCAAGCGTGGACCTTTTTTATTCAACCAGTAAAACAAATCTTCCTTATTCACTGTTTCGTTAACCAATCACCTTGCCTGGTGTACAAAAAAGTGCCTCTCAGGGACCGGAGTACAATGAAAACAGACCTAGAAAAAAAAAGATAGTTACTAACAGTTTTACTGCAATCTCTAACCTAACCAAATGTGCATTACATTTTCCCCCCTCTAGGATGGGGAAGGGAAGACACATAGTGTGGAGGTTTGAGCAAGGATACTGTCATTTTAGTTTCCAGATTGCACGGTAAAAGACAATGTTGCACTCAATAAAAGAAACTATCAACAAAACTAAAAGGCAGCCTACTGAATAGGAAAAGATATTTGCAAACGTGATAAAGGATTAGTATTCAAAATACATAAAGAACTTATCAACCCAACACCAAAAAGACAATAATCCAATTAAAAATGGGCAGAAGATATGAATGGACATTTCGCTAAAGAAGCCATACTGATGGCCAACAGACACATGAGAAGAAGCTCAACATCACTCATCATCAGGGAAATGCAAATCAAAACCACACTGAGATATCACTGCACGCCTGTCAGGATGGCTGAAATCAAAAACACAAAAAACAACAAGTGTTGACAAGGATGAGCTGAAAAGAAACCGTCGGGCACTGTGGGAACGCAAACTGATGCATCCACCATGGAAAACAGTATGAAGGTTCCTCAAAAAGTTAAAAATAGAACTACCATATGATCCAATAATTCCACTATTGGGCATTTAACCAAAGAATATGAAAGGACCAATTAGAAAAGACATGTGCACCCCGATGTTTACTGCAGCATTATTCATAATAGCCAGATTATAGAAGCAACCCAAGTGTCCATCCACAGACGAATGGATAAAGACGTGGTGCGCGCGCGCACGCACACACACACACACACACACACACACACACACACACAGGAATATTACTCAGCCATAAAAAAAGAACGAGATATTGCCATTTGCAACAACATGGATGATCTAGCAGGTACAATGCTAAATGAGATGAGGCAGTCAGAGAAAGACAAATACCATATGATTTTGCTCGTATGTGGAATAAGGAACAAAACAACTGAATAAAGGGGAAAAAAAGGACAAACAGAAAGTCAGACTCTCAAATACAGAGAACTGACGGTTACCAGAGGGGAGGTGGGTGAAACAGATAAAGGGGATTAGGAGCTCACTTACTGTGATGAGTGCTTAATAATCTACAGAATTGTTCAATCACTAGATGGTACACATGACACTAATACAACACTGTGTTAACTACACTGCAATTAAAAAACAAAAAAGTATGCACAATACTTAGCCAGCCATTTGGCATGATGGAGATTTCAGTAAAATTAGTTACTAGCTGTTAAAAAACAAGAAGACAAACCATAAAACCCTGAACTCAAAGAAGACAGAGCTGGAGATACAAATTTGAGAGTGAAGTTGTAGACGGTATCTGCAGCCAGGAACATACCCAGGGAACGAGAGTAGAAAGAGAAAAGGTTTGACTGTGAGTCCTGGGCACTCTAACATTTAGAGGTCAGGAGGACTAAGGAAGATCTGGCAGTCCAGACAATTTAACGCTACAAGCCGGCATTCTTGAACCCGGTTTACAGGAGTTCTATCTAAAGGCATGTACTGATAAATAGGGTTCCAAACCTGTCAGGCTGGAGACTAAACCGTGGACTTTGGCATATAAGCTTTGATAACAAAAAACGCCTTGTGAGGCTTCTCCCAGACAGTCCCTACCACAGTGGCCAATCTGTTTGCATTTGAATTCTGCACTTAACTCATTAATCTTTATATCATCTCTGGATGTAACTGTTATTTCACTCCTTTTATAGATGAAAACACAGTACACTCCTTTTATAGATGAAAAAACTGGGGTGGAAGTGCTCAGAAAAACAAGAGTATTTGCTTGATGTCACACAGGGAATTCATGGAAAAACTGGGATTAGATCCCAGATATGTTTTATCTAAATTTCTTGTTATTTCTTCCATTAGGAATAAAGTGATCTACTGGGGGGGGGGGTAATGTTGACAGCAGGGTGGCCAGTTTAAGGAGGTGTGTGTATGCCTCAGGGGGTTAGATTAACCTGATCTAAATCTATCCTCACATGTATTTTATGGAGGGAGGTGGAGATAAAACTATAAATGTAGGCTTCTATTGCCAGGTGGCCTGTTACACCTTGTGTTAGAACACGGTTTCTTTTTTTTTTCTTAATGTTTATTTATTCTTTTGAGAGACAGAGAGAGAGAGAGAGAGAGAGAGAGAGAGAGATGGAGAGAGAGAGCGAGAGAGCACGCAAACAGAAGAGGGGCCGAGAGAGAGGGAGACACAGAATTCAAAGCAGGCTCTGAGCTTTCAGCACAGAGCTTGACTCGAGGCTCAAACCCACAAACCGTGATAGCATGACCTGAGCCAAAGTCGGATGCTTAACCAACTGAGCCCCCCAGGTGTCCCTAGAACACTGTGTCTGAACTCAGCACTACTGACATTTGGGGCTGCTCTCTGCTGTGGGCACCATCGCATGCACCACCCACCACCGACTGTTTAGCTACACCCCAGCCCTCTAGCTGTTAGATGCCAGGGGCCGCCCTTCTCCTCCTACTCCGGGCAATAAAAAATGTCTCCAGTATCAAACATCTTCTGAGGGGCAAGGGGCAAAAGCGCTCACATTTGAGAACACCGATCAGAGCCACACAGACGGACTTAACATCCTCTTTTCTGTGCTTCCCTTTCCAACTCTGAACTCTCCTCTGAAACTAATCCTGATTCCTGGAATGATCCTCACATTCCACAGGCCCATCTTTTACTAGTCAAACAACCGTTACCACCCCCTCCTAATAAACCTTTAAGCACCGGGGCGCCTGGATGGCTCAGTGGGCGAAGCGAAAGACTTCTGATTTCAGCTCAGGTCATAATCTCACGTGAGATGGAGCCCTGTGTTGAGTTCTGTGCTGTCAGCCGGGAGCCTGCTTGGGATTCTCTCTACGCCCCTCCCCTTCTGGTGCTCTCTCTCAAAATAAACAAACATTAAAAAACAAAACAAATCTCAAGCACCGTAATTATATCTCAGGATTCTAAAAAGGCGAATATTTACATGCTACTGGAAGACCTTCTCCACAGGATCTGATCTTCAGTTTGCCAGCAAATTTGTTTGAGAACATGATGATTAATTGTGGAGGTGTTTTATATTTTTCATTTGTCGAATATCTGTTCTCCAAATCTTTAATTTCTAGTGTTCTTCAAATTAACAGTGACCATTTATTAAGCAATAACAGTTCTAAATGCTTTGCATACATTAACCTCGAAACACCCCAATTTATAGATGAGGTAGCCAAGATTAGATTCCTGACATGTTTTATCTAAATGTATTATTATTTTCTTCCATTGAGAATTAAGTGATTTATTGAAGGGAAAAAAAGATCATGTTGACAGAGGGTGGTCAGTTTAAGGAGGTGCGTGTGCATATCATGGCGACTTAGATTAACCTGAGTGAACTAACCCACAGGGGCAGGGGGCCCAAGACTCAAAGGCAAGTAGTCTGGCCCTAGAACCCCACTCTCAAACTCTACTCTACTCTGTGTCCCAAGTGACTATTAAAAAAAAGCCTCTGCCATCCATTCCACCTAGTCAAGATTTTAGAACCTGTGATCATATGCAACCTCAAGGTTTTATTTGTGTTTTATTTCTTGTTCTTTTATTTTCCCATAACAGCGGAAGAGAAATGAGTGAGACAGTTTGCACAGACCAGTAATATCCTGTCTGACAAAGGCAACAAGGAACATTTTATGAGCCCAGCACAAGGCCTAGTACACAATAACTCAATAAATAAAGCTGCTTGAATGAATGCTTAAAACATCCTAAATTTTTTTATTAAAAAAAATTGGATTATTAAATCCAGATTGAAGTGTTGCAATTATTTTGTCTCTCTGGTCCTCTTCTGACCTTCCTTCTTTGCTGAACAAATGTGCCCCAATCAATTGATCTATCTATACACACACACTTCTATAAGAGTAGAAAAATATTTTCTATGCCTCCAATAACCTTTCTTTTGAAATCCAGAACTAGTCTTTTGGTCATAGTACATCAAACTGCTGCTTTCAATAATAATAAAAAGTAACTTTCTTATTTTTTATTAATTTTTTAAATGTTTATTCATTTTTGAGAGGGGGGAGGGGTAAAGAGAGAGGGAGACACAGAATCCAAAGCAGGCTCCAAGCTCTGAACCATCAGCACAGAAACTGACGTGGGGCTCAAACTCACGAACCACGAGATCATGACTAAGCTGAAGTCAGACATTTAGCCCACTGAGTCACCCAGGTGTCCCTTAACAGTAACTTTTAAATTCTCTTCCCCAGCAACAGCTTGAAAACCATAATCCTACAATCTTTTCCCAAACACACTATTTTAAACTTGCACACTATAGCTCTTTTGCCACTTACTCAATCGCAGTCTCAGGCATTTTGCTACTGAGAGAGCACTCCCAAATGCTTTTAAGTAAGGCCAGTGTATAAATGGACCTCTGGAGAACTGTATAGCTTACATTCCTTCATCTAAACCAGACCCAAATGAAAACTAAACACTCCACCCTCCTCCTAGGGGGATGCAACCTTAAAGCATTTAAGGCACTTAGCTTGGTGGGATGGAGGTGAAGGGACACTATTTATATGAATGCCTTTGATAATATGGCTTGCATTAGTGTTACCTGGCACTTTAAAAGCACTTAATAGACATGAGTCCCAAGAGTTCCTACTTTATTACTATAAAACCTAGCCTAGTAGCAAGCTCATATGGACACTGAATAAACGCCTTCAGCATGAAGAAGCTGGTAATTTAGCACAATTAATTTCAGGGAAGGGGTGAGAAGAAAGATCATCCTTTTTATGCTTAGCTGGGACTGAAAAATAAAGATTAAGAGTGGAAAGAACATGCAAAGGAAAGCATTTCAATGAAAAGGGAAGAAAGCCAAATGTTCACAAAAGCCTAATTTAAAATTATTTCAAAGAAAAGCAAAATTGGTTTGTAATAGACTTTGATCCTCACCTTCAAAAAAAAGAAAGGGTCAGGGGCACCTAGGTGGCTCAGCTCTTGATTTCGGCTCAGGTCATGATCTCACGGTTCTGTGAGTTTGATCCCTGTGTTGGGCTCTGTGCTGACAGTGTGGAGCCTGCTTGAGATTCTCCCTCTTTCTCTGTCCCTCCACCCTCTGCTCGCACACTCTCTCTCAAAATAAATAAATAAGCTTTAAAAAAATTTTTTTAAAGAAAGAGTCATATAAAAACCTAATGTCAAAGGCAGGTTGCCTAAAATGGTCCATTTTGGCATGAAGCAATTATTTTGATTTAAAAGCAATCCAAACCTATCAGATTCAGGGAGAGCCCTTTACCTGCCCCTCAACTGTCTGCTTTACCAGGACGAGAGCTACTAAACAAAGATTCCTCTTTGCAATCTATGTAATAAGGCAACACCTTTTTCTGTTTTTAAAAAATATGTATTTTTGTGAAAGAGCGCATGAGCGGGGAAGAGGGCAGAGAGAGAGAAGGAGACAGAGAATCCCAAGCAGGCTCCACACCGTCAGTGCAGAGCCCAACATGGGGCTCGAACCCAGAAACCATGACATCACAACCTGACCTGAAACCAAGAGTCATTCGCTCAACGGACTGAGCCACCCAGGTACCACAATACCTTTGTTTTCTAAATGTCTCCTCAACTTGCTGTTCATGAGCTTTCTCCCTTCTGTACTCTCAGGCCCCTACCCCTCTCCTTAGCTCATATAAGCATCATCTTGCCTCACCGTCTTTGGAATTTCATGTCTATGTGGATTCTTCATATGTACGCTATTAAATTTGATTTTCTCCTGTTAAATAAATAATAGTAATAATAATAAGACCTAAGCTGATTTTCTCCTGTTACTCTGTCTCATGTCAACCTGATTCTCAGTCTGGCCACAAGGACCTTGAAGGGCAGAGGAAATTCTTCTTCCCCAACAATACCTTTAAGTGATTTGGGCTGATACTGGCATAGAACAAAGGACTGTAGAAATTGTTTTTGTTGACAGGGTATCTGGGTGGCTCAGTCAAGTAAGTGTCTGACCTCGGCTCAGGTCATGATCTCACAGTTTATGGGTTCAACACTAACAGAAGTGTTCAGGGTTACTGGTCCATATTCTCCAAATGAACAGACCAGCTATAAAATTTCAAAAACAAAAAAACCAAGCTCAAATGACAAACATCTTTGCTACCTACCATGTCCACTTATATTTTCACAAGACCAACAGAGGAAGTTTTATTATTTCTTACATCACAAATTTGTACTGTTTTTAAACACAAATCATTTCATCCAGGTCAGAATTCTTAGCCTATGGTTCCGATCACAATTCCAAGTAATCACCACCTTTTCTCACTCTACACAAGTGAAGGGGTTCAGAAAGACCCTCCCCAACGTCCTTACTTTGACATGTGGATTATCTTGAACTGAAGACTATCAAGGCCCTCAAGACTCAGGAAGAAGTTTCTGTCTGTTTGTTTTTACCTCCCCTGTAACTGCCTCTAAGACAGAGGGACTGGTCCAGGAAGAGAGCTATCACTAGGGACAACACACAGAGCACGGGCTGGTGTGGTAATGGGGAGGATCCTCACAGGGCCCGCTTATTCAGGTTCTTCTCTGTGTCTCTTTGTCTCTGCCGGACACAACAAACATTTGTTTACCAAACATTTGCTCTTATCTTCTTGAAAAATCGTCTTCCTATGCTTTGAGGACTCAGACCCCTACCCCCTTCTCCTTAGGTCAGGATATAAGCCTCCACTGCCCTTTTGGAGCCTCTCTCCTGTTAATCTGTCATATGTAAATTTACAGTCCAAAGAACCTAGTAGAGGAAAAGCTTTTCCTTCCCTACACAAGAAACCTGCTTGCTAAGCCTTCTACTTGAACCCATTCATCATCATCCAATGCCAACCAATATGGGTTTGTTCCCTTTGAAACATTTATGCTATAGTTCCTTCTACAAGAACTGCATTTCTGTCCCAACTCTGTATCATATCTCTTCTCACCTTTTAAGTATTCCTCAAACACCTATAACTAATTTATCAAGTATTTCTATAGTTAGCTGAGTTGCAAGGGTAGGTCACAAGTTATATGTATGTGTATTCTATCATGATTGCCAGGACATCTATAAGAAAAAGAAATGGTTCCGTATAAACCTACATTTGTAAACTTATAACAGCTCTCCTTCTGCATCCTAGGGCAGAAGTCAGTTGTATCATATTTGTAAAACAAGGGACTGAATTTCTTCATCAATGTTAAATCTTTTCTTTCCAATAATGACATCTTCATATACTGCCAACCCCCACCAAATATCTGGGAAGTATTCTACACATATAATGTGTGCTCACTAAATACGGTCAGGCTTATGCTAGAAGGATCAAGTACCATTATGATTACAAGGGAAGAGAAGAACTTAGGGACACAAGTCTTATTCCAACAGCATCTGAATACCTGTAACACACATAATTGTGTATAAATTTAATCAAACTTATTTAACTAATCAGTCTATTGAAATAAATGGCTTTCAAGTGAACATTTTATTTATGAAGTGTTTCATTTAAAGTAGGAATCACACTTGAGGACCCAAATACTTAACTCTGTAAAACAGAGGTCTTAAAAACCAAATCCAAGTTTAAAAATATTTTAAATTCCATTATCACAGAAAGATAAATGAAGTCAATTAGAGTCTGCAAAGTGTCTGGCCTATTTTAGGCCCTCAAATGTTTGCTGAATTAAAGCAAAATTCAAGTCGTCCTACCTTCTTCTAGAAAACATGTCAGGTCAGGTGAAAATAGAGTTCCCAGACAACCTTAATAGATTCAAGTCCAATGCAGAAATTGGCTGATTTCACTTATCTTTAGTTTCTAACTTGTGTTGAATGACAAACATAATATTATTTATATCTTTGCGGGCTAAAAAGATTATGGTGTGCCCTAAGATTTCTTGAAAGTAAAATTTATGGGCCAGTGACAGATACCTTAAATCTGTAGGAAAGACAGACTCCAGTCATTTAAACACTATTAATCACTTACCATGTGCCAGGTACTGGAGATACTGGGAGTTCAGCAATGAATGAAACAGAAAAGGTTCCATCCCTCCTGGGAGTCTGCAGCCTCATCACAGAGATATATGATGATAAATTATGATAAATGCTATACAAGGAAAGCAGCTATAGCAAGAAGCAGTTTTTCTATGGAAACTCTCTTTGTGCTGAGATCTGAAGAATGAAATGGAATTGACTTGGCAAATGAGATACGGAAGGTCGGAGCAGGATACCAGGGAGGACGTGAACAGAGGCCTGGGTGGCCTGAGTGCCAAGTGGGAGGCTGGGAAGAAGGCTGGAGAAGCATGCATGCAAGAGGTTAGTCTGTACCCTAAGAACAGTGGGAAAAAATTCTAAGCAGGAGAACAACATGACTAGACTCACCCCAGCTTCCGTGTAGAGAATCAATTAAAGGAAGACTGGAGGGACTGCTGTCACTCAGGAAGACAGAGATGCTGGGGTCCTTAGGACTGGGGCAGCAGAGAAAACAGGCAGAGAAATGGCCGGGTCTTGGGATTATTAAAGGATATAACACACACAGACTATACTAGGCTAAGGATCTGGGGTGTGTGAGTGAGGGACAATTGGGAAGGACTCCTAGGTCTCCGGCTTGGTATTAAGAAAACACTATGGGTAGGAGCATGGTCTCTCCTCACCAAGCTACCCACCAGCAAAAGTAACCCCCACCATGGCCACTGATGTGGGGACACAGGTGCATTTATTCAGCAAGTATTCGGAGCACCTACTGAGCTCTGTTCCCTGTACAGGTGTTGGCGACAGCGCAGAGAACACGCCAATACCTGTGCCCTCACGGAACACACATTCCAGTCTGGGAAACCGGGATTCTTAAAGAATACACCTAAAAATAAATGTTAAGGAGAAAAGCTAATTAAGAAGGAAATAAAGCTATTAAATAATGAGACTGGATTTCCTGTGTGGTTTAATCAGTCCTATTTCTTTATCACAGACATATCCAGGGAAGTTATTAGACAGTAAAATGGAGGCACCTGGGTGGCTTTGTCAGTTAGGCGGCTGGCTTTAGCTCAGGTCATGATCTCAGAGTTTGTGGGTTTGAGCCCCATGTTGGACTCTGCGCTGACAGCTCGGAGCCTGGAGTCTGCTTCGGATTCTGTATCTCTCTCTCTGCCCCTCCCCACTGGTGCTCTTTTGTTCTCACTCTCTCAAAAATAAGTAAACTTTAAACAGTAAAATGAAACTCCTAACTTGCAGGGAAAAAAAACAACAAGATATCCCTACAAGAATGACAAAATAAAGGGGCGCCTGGGTGGCTCAGTCAGTTAAGCATTCAACTTTGGCTCAGGTCATGATTTGGCAGTTTGTGAGTTCGAGCCCTGCATCAGCTCTCCGAACCTGACCCCTGCTTCGGATTCTGTGTCTCCCTCTCTCTCTCTCTGCCCCTCCTTTCTCTTCACACTTTCTCTGAAAAATGAAGAAACCTTAAAAATAATAATTAAAAAATTTTTAAAGATGACAGAATAAAATAAAATAAAATAAAAATTTAACTACTCCTCTATGCTCCTTACAAAAATACTGTAATTCCTCTGTTAGGCAAACTGATAATGTTCCTTACCACTATCTAGCTCATTTTCCTCTTGCAATATGTACAAGTACTTCCAGAGAGAGAGAGACGGAGAGGGAGAGAGAAACAGGAAGAAAGAAAGAAAACACTATTGGTCTCATCATGGTTCTTCTACCATCCACAATGACCACATTCGACTAAGGTTGAACGAGCCCTGGAATTCATAAGCCGCAAATCTGAGGACCAAAAACAGATGTTCCATATGAGTACCTTTGACAAGATAAAAAGACAGAAAAGAAAACTGTAAAGGAAAGTGGGAGGAATGTCAATATCCTTAGATGGAGATGCTGGCATTGATGAAAAGTAACAAGAATTCTTGCAAAAACTGGATTTATAAGAAAATGTAACTTTACCAAATTTCATGGTTCATACAAACAACTGAACTTGTTAACAAGTAAGAACCAAACTACTTTAACACCCCAATCTTCGGAGAGCACAGTGGACTCTACAGAGGAGTAATCCTACCAATTAGCAAATGTATTTACTATGTTAAAACTCAAGAGTAGTGGGTAAACTTTTGGTTTCTACATCAGAGTATAGCACCAAAAACATAGTAAACTATTCAAAAAGCAAGGCCAATAAAATAACAGGAAAAGGTAACTTATTTAAAGTCAAATCTGCCTCTTCAATAACCCCACATCTTCTATAAATATTTACCAAAAAAAAGTATATTTCAGACAATACTCAAGGAGCTAGAAGGAAAAGAAAAAAAATTAGGGGAAGAATTATATAATAAAATAATCAAACTGAGTATATTATTAGTTCTACAGCCATGTGGGTTTTTAGTAGCTTTATTTTTTATCCAGGCACATTATTATAAAACTCGTTAAACTTTACCTAAAAGGGGCTGAGAGGATGACTAGGAAACAAGAGCAATGGGTTAACTGCAAAATATTATCTGCCAGAGATTACAGTACTAACAAATGAGGAAAAAGATGTATAACTTACACAAAGTATTTTTTTTAAATCTTTCATGATCCTGCATAGAGTAATACAACATGAAGCACAAGGAAGTAAAAAAGAAAGGCTCGACCTTATCATTGCTCAGATATGATTAGAAACAAGAAAACCTAATTAGGGGGAAAATCACTTCATTTGCAGCTGGTGGTCATTTAGAATAAATCAGGAGTTTGATCTACAATTACTACCTTTGTTTTTTCTACAAAGAGATTAGTCACAAACAATGGTTCAGGCTCAATTTCTTAAAGAGAAAAAATACCAAAAAAATGAAATAACTTATTTTTAGCTATGACTTTTATAAAACTTTGTTAAACCCAATAATTTATTTTACTGTAACATTTCAAAATCCCTAATTTTATTGTCCTAAGCATGGAAAACTGACAGGAGGGAGGAAGGCAGGAAGAATCAGAGAAAATGGACTACAAGTTCAAATTTTTGTCCGCACTACTCCTACCCAGGCAAATCGGTGGATCATAATGTGGGTCATCCTAGCTTTTCCTACAGAAGCCCGGAAGAGCTCCCAGTTCCTTCCCAATAAGGGCCACACTCCTAGCACGTATACAGGGGAAGCAGAGAAGCTACTAGTTCAGAGAGCAAGAGAAAGACAAATCACTGTTTTATTTCATTAGTATTTTTTAAACTTAATTTAATTTTAAGTAAATTCTACCCCCCATGGGGCTCAAATTCATAGCCATGAGATCAAGAGTCACAAACTCTGTGCCAGCCAGTCACCCCCAAAAATCAACATTTTCAAGAAGAAGTCTAGGAGTGCCTGGGCGGCTCAGTTGGTTGAGTGTCCAACTTTTGATTTCAGCTCCGGTCATGATCCCAGGGTTGTGGGATTGAGCCCCATGTCGGGCTCTGCACTGAGCATGGTATCTGCTTGAGGTTCTCTCTCCTTTTGCCCCCTCTTCCACTCACGCGCTCATAAGCTCTCTATCTAAAATTAAAAAAAAAAGCTTAAAAAATAAAGAACAAGTCTATCGTGCAATTTCCTAAATGCATCTTAAAATATCTGATTTACAAATTTTAGATGGCCTAATGCTTTCAAGAAAGATTCATTGCCCGTTTCAATGTAAGTGGGCAAAACTTGTCTGTGTAAATCTAAGATCTCAGACTTTCCCCAATAGCAGTATTAAAAACCACAGGCCCAAAACGGCATCACTTAGGCCGAGTCACCAAACAGTGCCTTAATTCCTAATCTGACTGAAATTTCAACCTCTCCCAGAAATTAACTCTTAACTGGTCTTAACCTGGAATTTCTGTTGATCAGCGCTGGTGAGCTAATCTGTCACAAGGGTCCTCTCCATTCCCCAAGGGAAGATGACAGGGGTCTGCATGATATAAGACCACCTGCTCTCCTGCCCCAAGGGAAGAGTCACCTTGTCTGAAACAATCCCTTTTCTTTGCTAAAAACTTTCTTGCTCCATCTTCCTTCCCATAAAAACCTTCCATTTTTGTACAACTACTAAGAGTTCCCTTCTACTTGCTGCCTGATTCATGAATCCTTTAATAGAGCTGTTTTAGATCTTCACATTTCCTTGGTTGAATTTTGTTTTGTAACAGCAGTTAAACAACTCTCCTGGTCTTCAAACAATAGGATCTCCCATGCTCCAAAGAAGAGAGAGCAAGCAAGAAAGCTTCAGCAGACTTGGAAGTTTAGACTGAGTTCTAAATATGGCTTGATCTTCTGAAATCTTAATAAGTAAGGAGCATACTAATAAGCCAGACCAAGAGCACCCCACCCCTAAAACAAGAAGCATTTTTAAGCAACGCACTCCCCTGACCCCTGACCCCCGACCCCCGACAAAAGGTTGTATTTACGCTCTTGGCATTTTGCAGAATTAATGAAACGACTCACTACAAGAGCATTCATTCTTGATGAACATACGCAAGAACATAAAAAACAAACGTGTGGCAAACATAGCTAACCTTAGCAAAACCTCTACACTGTTTACGCCAACATTCTGCAGACAAGCCTTTCTTTATCCTCATCGCAAACGCGTTCTGGAGAGGGCCAGGGAGCGGACACTCTAGCTTCATGAGCCAGTCAATTCACACCTACTTGCCGGTGCCACGGGAGCACAAGGGCAGCCATACGTACCACAGAGACGACACTACACAAATGAGGGTGGTTGTGTCCAGTGAAACTTCACTTATGGATACAGAAATGTCAATTTCATATAATTTTCAAGTGTCATAAACCAGTATGCTTTTTTTTTCCATTTCAAAATGTAAAAAGTGTATAAAACTCATTCCAAGCCAGAGGACAAATCTATGCCCATCTCTGGGTTATTTTTATCAATATTTGCAGGAATAAAAATGTATAAATGTCTACAAAATATTTTCTTGATCTTTCTTAAATTTCTTTTCTCCATCCCCAGTTCCAAGCCTTCCACAGAAACTTTCTGGAGTCCTTTATTTCATCAGATTCCGTCCCTCCTTACACATCGCTCTCCCAGGGTACCGCTTGCCAGTCAGTCCCTTCGATGTTTTTAAATCAAAATCTTCCCATGTCAGGAGAAAAAAAAGTCATCCATCACCATTTTTTATAAATCCTAACTTCCTTCAACTACTGTAAAGCTCCAAATCTTGGCATGCTCCATCTTTCAGTAAGTGTGAGTTGGGCCAGTCTTATCACGCCTGGTCTCTTCCAGCCGTCACTGAAGTCTGATTCTACAGTGAGACCTGGTGCGGCCCCAGCAGTTCGGCTGCGCTCTGGAGAAGACAGGGTTTAGTCACAAACACACCTAATGCTTAAAATCTTGCCAGTAACCGCTCAAACGGCATCCCAGGAATGATCTATTACTTTCAAATGTTCTCCATTTTCCCAATTAGGTATTCTTTTCTATTTTTAGAATTATTTACTTTATTGTTCTTCTAATTGCTATTATTATTGTTATGATAACATTATTACTAGGATGATGTTTCATCCTAGTAACTTACATCTCCTTAAATTTAAAGCCACAGAGTCCTAAACGTTAATTTAAATAAGTATGACAGTAGAAGCCACATTAAACTGGAGTATGCTATTTGAAATATGTTAAAAATCAATAATAACTTGGACAGGAAAGTGTCAAGAAATCATTAATTTCAGAAGTGTCTCTACAGGCAGAAAGTGTGTGACTGTGTAGTCCTGGATGCAGAGAAGCTTCCAGATTAGCATAAACATTTGAGTGTGAAAAGCCATGTGCTAGGGCAGAGCTGCTTCTTGAAAGATGATGGGCGGGAGATGGAGCATTCGGTAAAGCAGCAGATTTCACTCTCCATCTCTCTCCATTCAGAAATAACAAGTGTTTAAATGCACCTCTATTAAAATGGTTCCCAATGAATTCAGCCTGACAGTAACAGCAAAAACGCAACAGTTCAGCAATCTGTGTCTGGCTGTGAAGTGATTTCTCCTGAAGACAGATGCCACCCTAAGGAACAAAAGCAGAAACACAATCCATCCTATGACCAGAGGCAAAAGCAAGAAAAGATTAGAACTGCAAGTCTCTCTCTCTCCCCTCTGAGACTCCCTGGCTACATCTTTAGAGCATCCCGTGCAGACAACAGAAATGGTAATTTCTGACACAATACAAAGCAAGAAGCCCTTCGCCTTTTATTTTGCTGTCAAGTATACAAACCAAAGGATTTCTTGCAAACTACTGTACCCCAAAAAATAAGAAACCAAGGGACACGGTTCCTGAAAAGCAACACTGTGGGTCCATTAAAGCTCAAAAATATTTCCTCAAGTAGTTAACACATTGAATTTTTTTAACTTCAAGTGCACTAGCCAGGTTTTAGTATTAAAAGAAATCCTTAGGAGAAAAAAAAAATTGGGAGTAGGGGGAGAGTTGAGTGTACTATGTGGTTTTATTTGAATGCATGTGAGGAAAGAAACATACTAAAAATTTCCTCATGAGGTTTTCAAAATAAAATGTTATTACTGTTCCTACAAAGGAATTACTTAATTTTCTTTTCTTTTTAATTCACCAATCTATAGGGGAGTGTAAATCAAAGTTCTTATCTTAAAAATCTTTGGTTCCTTCCACCTGCCCTGAAGAGGCAGGGCCCCTTACTATATGCTGTCAAGTTGCCCACCATTAGTTCAACCTCAATAAAACCCATCAGAAGTTCTAACCCTGCTCTCCATTATAGTGCAATCTTTAATTTAAAAATACAAAAAAAGGGGAAGACTATTATTTCTTCCCCCATTGTCACTCCCCCTCTTTCATGGTTCGGACAGGTCCTTAAACCCTACCACAAAGCACTTACTATCCAATTTCTCTGAAAGAATGAAAATAAATCAAACCATAGTCCAAAACTCTAATCATCATATTTCATCTCTGCAGTGAATTAAGGAGGTCTCTGGCTATTTTGAAACACTGGCTAACTTGATGTGTTTTTCTCAATGAAAAAGGCAAAATATCTAGAATCATACCCTTCTTTGCAAAAGCAACGACCTTTGTCATCAACATAAAAACAATTGTGACCACAAGCAACCTAAATTTCAACTATGCAGAACACGGAATTTCGCTGATTTTCTCTAAAATTTTAGGTTTGTTCTGCATAGGCTATCCCTTTTGTTACTTCTCAGCTCCAGCCCAATGAAAAGTCCTGAAGACAGCAGACCTACAGTTACGCCATCTACATGACACCAAAGAGCAAACATCCAGAAGCAGGAGATTAGCAAGAGTTTCTTATTATTAGTTGAACTGTTCGCAGCAATTAAATTTATCCCCATTTGTGCGTTTTGTTACAGAGACAAAGAAAGTAGAAACTAATTCACCAATCTATAGGGGAGTGTAAATCAAAGTTCTTATCTTAAAAATGCAGGATATTAACAGGGCACACAGTGGAGGAATAATAGCAGTGAAATCTTTGGTTCCTTCCACCTGCCCTGCATTCTTGAACTGCAGCTTCTCTATCAGCTAATTTTCTCTCCGTGTGGGGTTTTACTTGGTGTGCATCGCTCTCCACTTCCATTTCTACCCCTGGAGTTTTTTTAAAGGAGATAAAGCAACTGTATAAGAATGCCTAAAGACATCAAAGCCCTAAAGCTTCACTGGTTGTGTGTGGCATAGGGGGAAGGGGAGGACGACGTGAGGTAATGAGGATCTACTGTATTTACCTTATGTGCAGGGCATGGGGACAACAATAGAAACCATGTAGGGTGCACGTTTGGTCAAAAAAGAACATGGCAGCCTAATGGGAGGCCTTTGTTCTTCAAAAGGGTCTCCTTTCCCCCTTTTGTGTTTCACCTAATTCATGGCATCTGAGCTGCTCTTGAACTTGACAGACTGAGAGAAAGAGAGGGAGAAGAGTGGGGGAGTTGAACACACAAAGAGGAGAGAAAGGGGGAACTTCAAAGGGAATTCATTTGAAAAAATTAGTTCTCTTGCCAGTTTTGATGAAGTTTTGGAACCTTAAAGGAGTTAGAGAATATCATTCAGGGTTGAAATAAATTTCATTTTCCCAGAGACTGTAACAAGTAATAAACCTTAAATAAAGAACAAAATGAATTATGTCCTTAAAACCTGCTACAATTATTTTCTGCTACACTGCAATTCTTGAAATAATAGTAATAAAACATCTGATTTTCAATAATTACACGAAAGATAGCATTCTACAAGCAGAACCAGTAATTAAATAATTTTCCAGTTTAGGAGAATTTTACTTGAGGGATAAACAGCACCAAAGAACACTGCAAAAACACCAGCACCACCTGCAGGGTAAGAACAGATGAGCATTCTACAACAGATTTCAAAGCCCATGATTCTTTTTTAAAAAACAAAACAGTCACACTAACCTTTGCCACTTTCACTTTAAAGTCAAGACTTTAAAAAATTTTAAAGACAAGTGAATAATTGCAGATAAAGAACAAAAGCCCTAGGAACCTTTGGCCAATTTTAGGTATTCATGAATATAAACAAGGAAGGGCTCAAAGATCCTTAGCTATGTTTTATGTTAATAGAAAAGACTGCTTCAAAACAATAAAAGACCGTGGCTTTAGAACAGATTTATATTTTTCTGGTTGTAGAACACTACACTCATTATACAACAACAAACAGGTCTGAAATATTGGAAATCCCACTGTTAAGTCTAGCATTTTTTTCTTCCAGGTATCTATGTATATCTTACATATATAATTTTGTATCGGATGCTATACATACTAGTTTGGGATTGCTGTTTTTACACACCCCTGCCCCAATTTAATATATTTTGTACTTCCTTTCAGGTCAGTCCACATATCAGAATTTTTTGGTATAGTAGTACCAGAAATGACATACTAAGGATTAACGACCAATATGTTGTTGTTATATATTTGGGCTGTTTCTATTTTTTCCACTTTACAAATGAAGCTTTAAGAAACAGCACTGTAACCATACCTTCGCTTACTGGTGCAAATGTTTCTATAAATTAATGGCTAGAGGTGGAACTCCTAAGTGAAAGCGTACAAACCTTCTTAAATTTAATAGTATGACCAAATTGCTGCCCAAATGTGTTGCCAAGTTGTCTTTCCAATATTATATGAGAATGTCTGTTTCCCATGATCCTAGACAGTAACAATAAACACAGCTTTCGTTTAAATCATCTTAAATTTTCACATACTACTACTCCTCTTCATTAATATTATTTTTTAAGTTTATTTATTTTTGAGAGAGAGAGTGTGTGAGGGAGGAGCAAAGAGGAAGACAGAGAATTCTAAGCAGGCTCCACACTGTCAGCGCAGAACAGCTCAAACCCACAAACTGTGAGATCATGAGCTGAGCCAAGATCAAGAGTGAGCCACCCAGGCCCCTCTTAATTATTTTTTAAATTAATCACTACATCCAATGTGGGGCTCAAACTCACAATGCTACGATCAAGAGTCATGCGACTCTACCAACGGAGCCAGCCAAGGGCCCCACAAGTACTCTCCTTCAAATTGAGAATATAAACATTTATTTCTTATATTTACTTATGAAATATTCTGTTAGAAGAAACATTATTTTAAACTATCTTTAGAGCCAATTATTTCTTTTAGTCACATGTCAATTTCACCTTGCAACAGAATTACTACACAGCCTCATTACTCCTCACAGGATATTCAGAAAGCACTGCATATTTCCAGATCTACTCTCAGAAGAAAATGTGGTACCAATAAGGAGATTTAAAGGATTTCCTGCAGGTCTCGAAGACAATTATGAAAAGACAGGATCACATAAACAAACGAATGACCTCTTCAAGAGAACTATTTTGAAGGCATAGCTTTCAACTGGAGTTAAGTACATGAGCGTGCATGTGTGTCGGTTATAGTATATTTGTTTAAAAGTTAAGTACAACCATTCTAATGCTATCTTGTATGGGCCATAAGTTGTACCAGCCTGTGGATGTCACAGTGAAGGTTTGGCACTGACATAAGGTGAAGTTTTAATCCCTGGGGCAGGTCTTCTCAACCTCAGCGCTAACTTTCTGGACCAGATGATTCTGTGGAGGGAGGCGGGCTGATCTTGCGCAGTGTAGGGTGTTTGGCAGCATACTTGGTCATCCACAACTACTGCCATTAGCACCACCCTACAAGTTGTGACAACCAAAAATGTCTCCACACATTGTCAGATGCTCTCCGGGGGACAAAAGCAACCCCAGTTGAGAACCACTACCCGAAGCTAACTAAGACAACTATCACACACATTTCACTCCTATGTGCATGGTCTCACATGTTCAATTTTAAAAGTATACAGATATTTTAAGCACTTGAAATATTTATCAAATTCTTATTAGCCTTTGCCACACTCTGCAGCCATCAGTGAATATGACAGCACCAGGAGACGCAGATTTTAAAAAAAAAGCCACCTCATCTGGTTACTAATATATTACTAGCAGTTATGTTCTATGTGGCTTAATGGAAAGAATACTGAATTTATTAAGGTAGAAACCTGCGTTATTTTAACCATTGTGAGCCATCCTGTTGATTCTCTCTCCAAAACATACCTTGAATCCGTCATTTCTCTGCATCTTCCACGACCTCCATCCCAGCCAACATCATCTCATCTGGACAAAGAATCTGTAACTGTTCTCTCAGCTTCTACTCACCTTTTGCTCCAGACTCTTCCAAGCCATTCTCCTTCCATTCATTCTTTCATCTAATATTTACTGAATGTCTGCTATATGCCAGGCACTCTGCACTGAGAATACATCAGCGTACAAAATTCTCTTATAAAATCCTTTCCCTGGGGTAAATTCTAATATAAAATGTCAGAGGTCAGTAAATGTTTTTGAAAAAAGAGAAAGGAAGGAAGGACGGGTGGGGGTGGGGTCCAGTGCTACATAGAGTGGCCAGGAATAGAGTCACCAGCTAGATAAAGACCTGAAGAAGGTTAGGAAGTAAAGCATGAGGATACAGGGGAAAGTATCCTAGGCAGAGGGGACAGCAGCTACAAAGGCCCTGTGGTAGGAGCATCCCTTTGCCTTTTTACCCTGCATGAAATGGGAAACCACTAGAAGATCTGGAGGAGAGGAGAGTTTTGCTCTTAATATTTTAAAGGAAAACACTGACAATTATGTCAAAAATAGCTAATTTACATGAGATTTAGACCAGAGTGGGGTAGTAGAGAGAAGCGGTTAGATTTAGGACATTATTATTAATCACAATATTTTCACAACATAAATTGGACTATGGCATTCCTCCACTCAAAAGCCCTTCAATTGCTACTTTCTTCTCACTGCACTTAATATAAAACAAAAAATCCTTAATATGGTCTAAATGGCTCTGTGAGATCTGGTCTCTGCCTACCTTGCCAACCTCATCCTACTTCTCATTAATCAAAAAATGGTCTGGCCACACTGACCTTTCAGGTTCTCTACTAACCCAAATTCTTTCCCACTGGGGGCACCTTCATGCCTACTGTTCTCTCTGCCTGGAATGCCCTTCTCACACTGGGCCTTGTCTGCATGATTGCAGGAGCACTCACGTTTCATTTCTCCACTTCTAAAATTCAGTTTCTCAAACAGACCTTCCCCAACACAAATCACTCTGAATTAGCTCCACTTCCTTCTCCCATTATATTCTCTCCAAGGACCCCAAAGGACTTCTCCTCAATCGGACCCACCCTATTTAGTAGTTAAAACATTGGTTTAAATTATACTTAATGGTTAATGTCTGTCTCTCAAGACTGTGGGCTATCAACATCAGGAACCACCTCTCTTTTGATTACTGTCACATCCATCCTAAAGGTAGGACATAACACCTCGTACCCAGCAAGTACCAAAAGTAATTTTTGAACAAATGATAGAGCTTTGATCCTAGCTCTGCCAGATATAATCCAGTCACTTAAGTTCTCAGATCTCAACATACTTTCCCCCCTTTTTTAATCTTTTGACTGTAAAAAAGTCACAGAGGGGTGCCTGGATGGCTTCATCAGTTGAGCGTCCAACTTCGGCTCAGGTCATGATCTTATGGGTCATGAGTTCAAGCCCTGCATTGGGCTCTGTGCTGACACCTCAGAGCCTGGTGTCTGCTTCAGATTCTGTGTCTCCTTCCCTCTCTGCCCCTTCCCCACTCGCATTCTGTCTCCATCTCTCTCAAAAATGATTAAATGATAAAAAAAAATTAAAAGTTTATTTTGAGGGTGTGCATACATCTGTGCAAGTGGGGAAGCGGCAGAGATGGAGGAGAGAGAATCCTAAGCAGGCTCCACACCAGAGCAGAGCCCAATGCAGGCTTGAACTCACGACCTGAGCTGAAGTCAGATGGTTAATTGACTGAGCCACCCAGTTGACTGGGGCACCCCCAAAGAGATGCCAGCCATATAAAAACTGTTTCTTAGAATCCAACAGGTGAATAGGGCCTCAACTAGTTTTAAGAGGTAGTTTGAATATGAGAACACAAATATATATTTTTTCTTCCATATTAATTAATGAAGGTTCTCAGCATTATTCAGCAACTAAATTAAGCCTATGTTTGTTTTAATTATATTCTATACAGAAAACAAAAAGTGATCCAATGGAAAATACTTTCACTTTCATTCATTCATTCATTACTCACAATGCAACCAGATTAATATCCCAAAAGCATGGCTCAGATCATATTACTCAAAAACTTCAGTGGCTCCCCACTGTCTACTGAATTAACTGAATTAAGTCCAAACACCTTGGCCTGATATGTAAGACCCTACACAAACTGGCCCCAATTTATTCACTTTTACTCCCCTATATTCTAGCAAATTGAACCACTTTTTGCTCCAAGACAGCCGGCTTTTTCTACCTCTACCAGACCTTAGTTCACATAGGTCCATCTTTCTGAAATATTATCCCACCTGAAATATCCCACCTTCCTGTTTCAGGACCGGGCTCACGTGCTACTGTCATCTCGGTCTCCGTCCAGACCACCAGAACAAAACGACTTCCTTCTCCTTCTTCTGTGGACACTCTCAGCCCCAGTGCTTTGTAACTTACTACATCCTGAATGACTTTTTCCTTATATGTTTGATCCTTCCAATTCAATGATAAATAATTTCTAGCCCCTTTCTTTTGTGAAAGGAAGATGAGAACGTATGCACACAAAAATAAACAACTGTATTTACAATCTGTAAACTGGTCTAAGAGCCTATTCCTTTTGAGAGCAGGAATTGTTTCTGATTTATCTTTTGTTTCCTACAATTCTTTTAACAAAGTGTGTATTTAAACATCTTTGTTGAATAAAACTCAAAAAGTTTAAGTTGAGTATAAATTTGCCCTTTATCACTGAGATCTTATTCCCTGAGCCACATTAAAAGATAGAACAGTTGGTAAACACCTGCAATGTAGTTAGCTACTGGACTAAGAGACAGTGCAGATTTTTAAAAATAACTATAAAATGCCATCCCTGTCCTAAGAAGCTTATAATATAGTTAGGAACATAAGATAATTTCCCCAGCAATCTGAAAAAAATAAAAGTGCTATCAAACAATTCAATTCCCAACTATGAATTTCCAAAGAGCTGGTAAAGAGAAGAGGTTCCATGAGCTCCAGAACAGGGAGACCACAGGGAACTGGCCTCCAGGAAGAATGCTTCTCAGAGGCTTGGCAGGAAGGGTAAGAAGAGGCAACGTTGTCCAAAACAACATGTCCCCCCAGGCTGCTCCAACAGCCGTTTCCTCCCTACATTTTGGTGTAAAAAATAAGAATAATCCACAAAAGCACCGATACCTTACCTGTAAATGTCTTCCACTAGCACTCATATGAAAAAAAAAATCAGACACTGGAAACACAAAAACATTTTCCAAGGTATAAAATCATTTTCTACATTTTCCTCCCACACAATGTGAAAAGGAAGAGGGAAATCTCAGAGATGGCCACTTTAGGAAGCCAAATTAAATTTTAAAAGCAAACTACAATACATCTTTATGGACCCTACTTGACTCTGATTCTAATAATTACCTCTTTAAACATTAGTAATTGGACACATTTTAGATAGGGTATAGCGGACCTGAAGTGACTGTTCAAACATTTCCAATTAGAAAAGTCACTCATAAGCTCATTCAAATGAGAGACTAAAGCATAGTGGTTTAGAGTTGAGACCCTGAGTCCAGCCGGCCTGGGCTCATAATCCCAGTTTAGGAGGCTTCCTCTGAGCCTCAGTTTATTCAGCCCTCAAATGAGAACAAACATAGCGATAACTCACAGTATGGTTATGAGGACCAATGAACTAATGCATTAAAGCAGCGAGTATAGTAATGTAGCATTCAGTAAGCAACCAAAAGACCTACCTATTATTACCCAAAGGAATTAAGAACACTGATTCAGTCAGGACTACTTACTACTTAAGCATTAATAGAGTGTAACGGTCCCCTCGTACCCATGGCATTCCACCACCCTCAGCTGACCCCTGAAACCTCAAATCATACAGAATCCCTATACATACTCTGCTTTTTCTTTATGTACATACATACCTATGATAAAGCTTAATTTAAAGATGAGGCACAGTAACAGATTAACAGCAATAACTAATAATAAAGTAGAACAATTAAACGATATAATGGAATATGAAATATCAAAGTTATGTGAATGTACCCTCAAGCACCTTACTGTACCCAGACACTCCCCCTTCTCGGGATGATGTGAGGTGACAAGCTGCCCCCAGGGTGAGAGGAAGGCAGGCAGGTGGCGTGGGCAGCGTGAGGTAGCGTCAGACTACCACTGACCTAACGAGAGTCCAAGGGAGGACCACGTGCTTCTGGACCAAGGCTGACTGTGAGTAACAAACCACAGAGAGCAGAACCGCAGAGAAGGGGAGGCTACCATAGTAAACAAAATGGATCAGCTTCAAGAGTGAAAAATGGGCATTTCTACTGTGGGGGCGCAGGGCAGGCTGCCCCAAAATGTACCACGTTGGCTAGATTATCTCGAGTTAAAAGCAACAGAACTGCAGCAGAGGCAGGATAGATAGGTGCTGTCTCCCCCATCGCGGCCTCGATTTATACTGGAAATGAGAGCCTCGCAGGAAGAGCAGTATTCACAGAGGCCCCTTTACCTAAGGAACTCATCTGCATAAAGGAACAGTTTGGTTTTTCCAAACATCTTCTTTCACCTTCTTGCTAATGAGTTTTCTCCCTTTTGTGTCCTCAGGCCCCTACCTTATTCCTTAGCTTCATGTTGTCTCACTGTCTACAGAAATTCATATCCATGTGGATTTCCCGTACATACATCTATTAAATTGGATTTTCTCCTGTTAATCTGTCTTATGTCAACCTGACTCTAAGTCCAGCTGGAAGGACCACAGGGCAGAGGAACGTCTTCCTCCCTGACATTACATGTGAAATTAACATGAAGGGAAATGCAGACCCATCGAAGGCACAGAAACTCACTGTAAGACAGAGCTGACCGTGCATGAAAGCAGAGGAAAGGAAAAAATTTTTTCAATAAATTGCACTGGGAGGACTACAAATCCATATATATGTCTTAACCTCATGCCATACACAAAAATAAATTCCAGGTTGATTTGTAACCAAAATGTGAAAAAACAAACGTTATAACTTTGAGAAAGTATAAGGTTTTGAACATGGAGAAGGAAAAAATATTTCTTTAATAACATATAAAAAGTACAAAGCATGAGGGGGAAAAGGCTGAAAATCCAAGTATTAAAATTAAAAACGTTTGTTAATCAAGTCCATTTAAGAAATGCAAAGACAAAACAGACTGGGAAAGGATATTATAACACATAAAACCAACAAAGGATTAGAATCCAAAAAATTTCTACAAATCACTGAAAGATAAAAACAATCCAATTAAAAATGGGTAAAACATATTTAACTGGCAATTCACCGAAGAAACAAAATGGCCAATAACCATATGAAAAGATGCTTCTCTCATTAATAATAAAGAAAATACAAATTAAAGTGTCTATGAGATGCCATTGCACACCCACGGGGGATGGCACAAATGAAAACTTCTTGGCAAAGATGTGGAGCAGTGAGAACACTCCTGATAGGGATGGAAGTTCGATTCAGTCACCGTGGCACTCTCTAGGCAAGCTAAAAATAGGCACACCCTACAACACAAAAAGTCACTGCTAGCCTATCTATATACATATACAGTTTGTTCATACATACTCTCTCTCTCTCTCTCTCTCTCTCTCTCTCTCATACACACCCTCATGAAACTCTGGAAGCACACGTACCCAAGAAGATGCACGCAAGATCACCCACAGCAGCACTGTGTGTAAGTGCCAAGAACTGGAAACAAATATGCATTCATGTGCATTAATAAAAGAATGTGCCAGTTCCCAGCCTAAGTCTCCTCCTGTCTCCTATAATCCTGCTCAGGTAACAAAACTGGGCTGGCTTCCTGCAAGACAAAATATGTTAAGCAGAAACAAACTGTCTCAACCAAAGCATCCTGACCTACCCAAACTTCAACCAACCCAGTAGCTGGTCACAGACAAACATGAGCAAGCCTAGACACGATCAGTAAGTCACCTAGCTGACCCACAGTCTCATGAGCAATAACAACGGTTGTTATTTTAAGTCAGTAAGTTTTAGGGTTTGTTACAAAGCAACAGATACCTGACACATAAATGGATTAAAGTAATACATATTAATTTGAGTAAATTTGACAAATAATGTTATGTGTAAAAAGCTGCCCAAAAAATGTTATCATACTAATTATATGTAAATACACACATATATAAGCATATATGTTCTAAAAGCACTATTTAGTGGTATGCTCCGTTATGAAGAACAGTGGCCACCTGCAGGAGAGACCGTCACTAGCCACCCTCCCTAAAATGCAAGCCTCCCGACACACTCTGTCCTATATTCCCTTTCCTGCCTTATTTTTCCACTTAGCACTTCACATCAGCTAATCCCATAAAAGCAGGGATTTGTACTGTGTTTGTCACTGCTTCCTTAGCTCCCAAAACAATGACTGGCAGAAACTCTAACGTAAGGCTCCCCGGGCAACTATAATGTGCACCTGGCTGGACAATGGCTGCCTTGGGGAGAGCTAAGTGCCATGGAAGCGCTTTCGGCCAGGAGCTGACACACCACGGACTGTGGGCAAAGCCTGGCCTGCTGCCTGTTTTATACGGTCCACAAGCTGAGAACAGTTTTTATAGAAAAACATCTGCAACTGTTTGATGACAGGGAACAGTAACTTTGAACCTCAATTAAATTAAATGTATTCCCACCCACCCGCCCAAATAATTCTATTATTTCCTAAATAGACCTGAACTACATAAATTTTTACTCAATTATTACTAATTAGCGTATTTTGAATTTCAGTAACTAAAAATGCATGGAAATTTGGTTATAGAAGTATCTACAAAAAAAATTTTTTTGAGAGATTGAGACAGACAGCACGAGCAGGGGAGAAGCAGAGAGAGAGGGATACACAGAATCCGAAGCAGGCTCCAGGCTCTGAGCTGTAAGCACAGAGCCCGACATGGGATGGGACTCGAACACACGAACCATAAGATCATGAACTGAGCTGAAGCTGGACGCTTAACTGACTGAGCCACCCAGGTGCCCCTGTATTATATTCATGAAAGGCCTCAAAAGCTTAAAATATTTACCATCTGGCCCTTTACAGACAAGTGTGCCAGCCTGTAATTGAGAGCAACAGCCATGCTGCATCTTGTGTAAATTGAGGCAAATTCTTAAACTCTCCATGCCGTAGTTTGCTCAACGGTCATCAATCTGAAAGTTCGTCAGAAATAATAAGTGAAATATACAGAACACACCTGACCACTAGGAAAGGCTCAATAAATACAAGATATTATTAATAAGGAAGAAAACAACGTCCTCAAAGAATAAACAAAGAATACAATTATACAATGATCTGCAATTTATGGCAAGGGCTATGAAGGAAATAAAGGATAGTGATATATAATAACCAGAATGCCAAAAAATGCTTAAGGATCACTTCAGAAAAAAGAAATATGAAGGAAATATGGTGGGGAGGAGCTGCTGATTCTTGCCCCAAAAGATAGAGATGTACCCAAACCAAGAGAAAAAGCAAAAAAATAAGGTAAATTTTCTCTGCAGTCACTCCTGCAGTTACAGCAAAATTGAAGGCAGTAGAGCATACTGTTTAAAAGAGGAGCATGAGAATCAGTGTGCCTGTGTTCAAACCTGAGTTCTAGGATTCACTGCTTCCTCTGAAACCTTGGGCAAGTTATTCAACCTAAATTCCAGGATTTCTAGTCTATAAAATGAGGACTAGGAACACCATCCACATCCAAAGACTCCTGTGTATTAAATAAGGTCACAAAGGGGTGCCTGGGTCAGGTCATGAGCTCACTATTCGTGAAGTCAAGCCCTGTCTAGGGGTCACTGACAGCATGGAGCCTGCTTGGGATTCTTCCTCCCTCCCTCTCTGCCCCTCCCCTGCTCTCTCTCTCTCAAAATGAAAGAAGAAAGAAACAGAGAGAGAGAGAGAGAGAGAGAGGGAGGGGGGGGAGGGAGAGAAAAGGAAAGAAGGAAGGAAGATAGATGGAGAGAGAGAAAGAAAGAAAAAGAGGAAGGAAGGAAGGAAGGAAGGAAGGAAGAGAAAAGAGAAAGAAAGGGGGAGAGAGGGAGGAAATAAGGTAACCCAGTGGAGCACAATGCCCAGCACGTCGTCGGTGATCAATGAATGATGGCATTATTACAAATAGTTAACAGTCTTGTTTAAATAGATCCCTTAGTATTTCCTATGAAGCCAGTCATTTATAGACTCTTTTCTACTTTCTCCAATAATCTTCTGCCTCAAATAGTGTTTAATAAAGCTTTTATTTTACTCAGCAAATTTCTTTAGATTTGAAGCTACTATGTATTTTTAGCCTTGTATATTTCTAACATTTTTCAACTGAAAATCAATATAGGGGCTCAAAAGAAAGATATTTTCTTGGGGAAAGAATTATGGTAACTGACACAGAGCCAAAATGCCATCTACTCCTCACCATTTGGACACAGGTATATATAATGTTACCATAGTGCTCTTCCTGATTTTTATTTTCCATAGAACAAAGAAAATAAAGCCAATGCCTCAGAAGAAGTTGTTTTTAAGTTATCTTCCTCATGCTCATGAGTATTTGCTGGATTTTCTGTTTAAATCAAAGAAAAGGTAGTGCCAATGTCAGATTTTAAAGTGAGAGACCATTTGATGCCCAAAATGAGACATGATTCCTCAGCACTACCTATTCGTGTACAAAACCATAAACGGCTCCCTGCAGGACACAGTCTACAGCTCACCTACCCAACTTAATAACAATCTTATCACCAAAAGTACCTTGAGCAATAGATAGCATCAAGAAGTGGCTCTGTTATAAATTTAGGAACAAAATTAAAGGTCCTAGGGAGACATTTTCCACAAGCACATCCAGACAGTGAAAAGCCACTGCCACATTCAAACAGGATTTTACTGCTTTATAAGTATCTCTCTCCCTGAAGCAACTCAACATTATGACTGCCTCAAAATAAAGATTTGTGTAGCTATAACCAGTGTACACCCAGACCCTTATATATCAGTAGATATGCGGCGAGGCTCTTTAGAGCAAGCAAGTCATTGTACTGCTATATCCCAAAGAGTTTTCCAAATATAATCACACACACACCCACACGCACAAATCACTTTCCCTTTATCCACAGGCAGCTCATCCAAAGACCATAATTTTTTAAAAACTCTTCTGTTAGCATAAGTGCAATAATATAGTATAAAAAATGACTGAGCTGTCCAGGATGTGAATTCTAGTCTCCGCTAGTACTTGCAGGATGCTTGATCTATAACAAGTCACTTAACCTCAGTTGTTTTTAACTTAGGAACTCAGAGTTACTTGATGTGAATATGCTCACCAAGTCTTCATCTGAAAATTCATGTTACTTCCACCATTTATTCTCCTGCCTCAACAACAACAAATCATTATCATTTCTCTATCAGTTAAGAATCCTATCTATCAATTTCAAGGGATAGGAAACCTAACACAGACAGATAAGTAAAAAGGGGGTGGGGGGCTTACTGGCCCACGTAACTGGACTAATCAGAAGTAGAGCTTATTACCAACACTCAAGCAGGATCTTCAAACCTGATTTCTCTTTCTCTCTCTCTTCTCTCCCCCTCCCTTACCTCACTCTCTCCCAATTTGTCTCTCTTCTTATTTTGACTTTATTCCTGGGCTTCACCTGGTAGCCATATAACTACAGCCACTCTTGCCTCTCAGAAGCCTGGGTTTAAATTAAGATACTTTCTCCCGTAGCTCAAGAAAAAAACAGAAGACAATAAACAAACAAACAAAAAACCCAGCAGTTGTGGTTGGCTTCTCTTGAGAAACTGAACCAATTGCTTGCCTGGGGGAACACAATCCTAGAAGCCAAGGCAGAGTCAGCACCAACAATTAGGCAGGGACTAAAAGTAGCAGGGAGTAAGAAAGACCCTTCAAGCAAAACAGATGGTCTTTAACCCTCTCCTACCCAAGGTAAATCTGAGGCCCCATTCCCATTTCCCTCCCCCATCAGCTACAGCTCCACCCCACTTCTTCTTCCAAAACCTAATTAAACCTTCACCTTGATATCTGGCACACCATCCACACGGTCCAACCACATAAGTGAGAAATCACTTTTCCTCACCCCCTAAATCTAATCAGTCACAAATTCTCAAAGATTCCACCTCCCTAGCTTCTTTTCTCCAATCCCCTTCCTCCACAGCTGCGAGCAAGTCCCTTCTCTTTAGTGGAGACCTCTCTAGAATCACCCAGCCTCCAGTTTTACTACTCTAATCCATGCTCCATACAGTCACCTGCACCTTTCTGAAGTTCAAGTCTAATCTTATTCTCCCTACTTTATATCTTTTGGGGTTTCTTCTTCTTTTTTTATGTTTTACATCTCCTTGTTTCTGGCCACATAAAAACCATCTCAGTTTTTACCATTTTCCCCTTCTAATTTAATCCGGCCAACTACTGCAATTTCTAATATTTAATAAGCGGTTTCTTACCTGTCCTTCTGTTGACACTGCTCTCCATAAGGGAATTTACCTGTGCTACTCTTGGATTCAAGGGGCTCGCCCTACTCTAAACTACCCGGGAGAACAAGACTCAGCTAAGGTGTTTCTACTTTTATGAAACCTTTCCTGAGGTCCTACTGGGACTTCTCTTTCTTTGGGTCCTCGCTATGCCCAATACAGTTATCTCTCACAGCACCTGTAACATTTTATCACACTCAGCTATTTGCAGGTAATATGACTCTCAAAAGCAAACATGCTTTAGGATCATCTGAAAAGCTCTGTAAAGAACAAATGCCTCAACCTACACCTCACTAAATATACCCGACCAGAATTAGGGCCCAGGCCTGTATACTGGGAAAGAGCTTCAAGGAGATTAACTTTTCCTGCTCCCCCTCCCCAGGTAAAAACCATTTATAGATGATCATCTACTTAAGGAAAACAATTCCTATTAAATATACCCAGTTCTTCAAACTGTTTCTGGCAGTAGGGAAACAATAATAAATGTTATGGAATGTAAGTCTTCTGCTGTGAACTATAGTTACCAAAAATCACCCAATGGAAGAAAATAAATCACAACATACTATTTTCAGGCATTCCAACTAAATAAAAATGTTTATACATTGGGTGAAGGATGGGGAAAGAGACTGATGAAGAAGTTACCTGAACACGTTTTTCTTTGATAATCAAGAACAGAACATTATCCTACATGTTCAATTGCTCAAGCTGAGGACAAATGTTTCTGACTCTAGCTTCAAGGTCCTCTATGCTTACTTGCTGCCTTTTAATGGTGAATAAAACACTGTCTTCTGCATTAGCTTTTTTGTGCTGCAAGAATCAAGATATGTAGGGAACACAGTTCTGGTATGAATTACTTAGGTAACACTCAAAGAAACAGAATTACCCCTACATCAAATCCAATTTGGGGCACCAGGGAGGCTCTGTTGGTTAAGCTCCTGACTCTTGATTTTAGCTCAGGTCATGATCTCACGATTTGTGAGTTCAAGCCCCGCACTGAGCTCCATGTGGACAGTGTGGCGCCTGCCTGGGATTTTCTCTCTCTCTGCCCCTCCCCTGCTATCTCTCAAAAAAAAAAAATATATATATATATATGCACACACACACACACAAACATGTATATATATATATATATATATATATATATATATATATATATGCACCATAATGAACACTGTACTGCAATAAAACCAGGCGATTTTTTAAAAACCCAAAGGTCCAATTAGATTATGTAAATTTTGGATTAAATGTATACATACATCAGTCAATACCCAAAGCTCCTGGCAAAATGCCAGCCAGCAATCTTTGGTGTAAGAAATATTAGAAATGCTATCCAAGAGGAATACATGCTTTTTTTCCTAATGTCATCACACATCAGACTGAAAGCTATAGTCACCCATGTTAACCTGACACTGCTATGAGCAAGAAACTATCAAATGCAGTCATACTTTGAAAGAATTTTTTTCTAACCTTTTCTATTGGCCAGAAATACTTTGATTCATTTGGCCACCTGTGGTTCATTGGGTTTGGAGTTTGCAACAAAGTAAAAGCCCAAATCTAATAAAAGCTGTAATTTAACTACACAATTATACAGAATATAGATAATTCTCTGTCTGTACTCTCAAATTATCAACAACGGAGTTTAGTATGGTGCTAGTTCGCCCTCATGGTGAGAAAAAGCTAACACTGAAAACAAACCGGGGATCTCAGGACCCCTT